>NC_067400.1:235945711-236294877 GCF_016432865.1 Antechinus flavipes | reverse complement strand
ATCAAGTATATTTGCCTACTAGAAGCTGTCTAAATTATTTTTTGGCAATGAAGACAAAACAGGTCAGTAATTAAATTTACAAATTATTAAATTCTATAAAATAACATTTGATTATGAAAATCAAGAGTCAAGAAAAAAGAAAAAAAGAAAAGAAAAATGAGAAAAACTCTGCAGGATTTACTAGATGCTAAAATAGCAGATTTAAAATTAGTCTTGGATGTATAAATACCATTACGGCAAAACCTCGGTATTTTACAAAGACATACATAATACAAGACTGGATCTACTTTGACTAGTGGAAGACTTTTTCCTCAAAGAGGCTTTTAGTCATCTATTTTTTTTTTTTAATTCAGTACATTGTGCCAAAGTAACAAATAAGAAATAGTGTAACTCTCCATGTTTTTTCAAGTTTACCAAATGGAATTAAACAATTTGACTCACCAATTAGCCAAAAGTATTTGTTTATTAATAATGTAGAAATAGCCTCATTCCACATCTATCATTTCTAGTCCATCTCTTTCTTTAACATATGTCACAGGACTTAACGATTTTCCTGAATGAGATTCTGTACCAGTCTCTTCATTGGTTGTAAAGTTTTCTCCTTGAATCGTGTCTTCTAATCTTATTTTTCTGGTATGTTGAAATAACGGAGTCACTGGTCTTAATCTGCTTTTCTTAGTCCTTTGAATTAAATGATCCTCCACTTTTGAATCACTGGGTATAGCAGATACTTGAGTAGATTTACTAAGAGAGAATCCCATTCTGGGACCATATCTTCCCAGTCTGAAAAAAATTGCCAAGAAAATTTCTATGTAGTTTAAAAACAAAGCTCAGAAAATTTTTTTCAACCTGATCACTGAAAATTCCTATTTGAAAGACAGGATATCAATGAAAATATCAAAAGCTAATATTTTAAATTTTTTTAATTTAAAAATTTTTAACATTATTTTAAATATGATTTTCTTTTAAAATATTGAGTTATAAATTTCTTCCTCTTTCCCACGCCTCCCCCACTGAGATCAAGCAATATATCAATTATGTGGATCATGTAAAACATTTCCATATTAGTCATATTTTTTAAAAGCAAGAAAAATAATGGGAAAATTATACTTCAGTTTGCACTCAGCTCATTAGTTGTCTCTCTGGAGGTGGATAGCATTTTTTCATCATGAGTTCTTTGGCACTGTCTTAGCTCATTGTATTGAGCAGAGTAATTAAGTATTTCACAGTCTATCAATACAATCTTGCTGTTATTGTGTACAATGATCTCCCAGCTCTCACTTTGTATTGCATCAGTTCATATAAGTTCCTCTGTGTTTTTCTGCAACCATTCTCCTCATTATTTCTTAAAGCACAATAGTGCTCCATCACAATCAAATGTCACAGTTTGTTCATCCATTCCTCATTTGATGAGTATTGTTTCAATTTTCAGTTTCTTGACCTACAAAAGAACTGCTATATTTTTGTACACAAAGGCTTTTTCCTTTTATCTCTTACGGATATAGACCTAGTGGTAGCATTATTGGGTCATAGGATATGCAGAATGTTATAGCCCCTTGAGCAAAGTTTCAAATTAGTTAGACCAGTTCATTCCAACAACTATTCATTAGTATACCCATTTTCCACTCATCCCCACCAGCACTGACAATTTCTGATAAGTATGAAGTGGTACTTCTGAGTTGTTTAAATTTGCAATTCTCTAATGAAAAGTGATTTAGGGCATTTTAGAACTATGACTATCGATAGCTCAGATTTCTTCTTCTGAAAACTACCTTTTAGCCATTTATCATTTGGGGAATGGTTCATATATCAGATATACATCTGATTCAGTTCTATACTAAGTATATATTTGAGAAGACTTTTTTTCAGTGTAAAAATAAATTTGATGTTATATCATTGTCTCTAGTGCCTTATAGCAGATTGTAATTTTTCTGATTATGTCTTTTAATTAGGTCAAGTTTTTGCTTTTTCTTTGTCTGAGATAATGATTGCTACTCCTGCACTTTTTAGTTAAGTTGAAGCATGCTGAATTCTGCTACAGCTCTTTATTTTAACTCTGGATATGTCTTTCTGTTTCAATTGTGTCTCTTGTAAACAATATTTTGATGGTACCTGTTTTCTAATACATTCTGCCTTCTTTTTCTGTTTTACAAGAGAGCATATCTCATTCACATTCAGTTATGATTACTGCTTATTTCCTTTTATCCCATTTTCTTCGGTTTCTTTTTATTCACTCCCTCCTCACTCCTTTTTACTTCTTATCATTGCCTCCTGTAATCTGCCCTCTTTTTTAATCATCCCTGTCCCTTTTCTCATTCTCTTCCCCTCTCTATCGGATAAATTACATTTCTATATATATGTGTGTGTGCGCGCGCACATGTCTATCTATCTATATCTATCAATATAGATATATATCTTCCCTCTTTGAATCAATTCTGATGTAAGGTTCAAGCACTATCTGTTACCACCTCTTCTCCTATTTTCCCCTTCATTATAAAAACTCTTCCTTGAGCTCCTCTTTTATGTGAAAAAAATCTCCCCATTCTACTTCTCCCTTACCCCATTTTCCCAGTATATTCCTTTCTCATACCTTCATTTTTGTGAAGATCATTTCAACATAATTGACTTTCATTCATGCCCTCTATGTAAACTCCTTTTAACTGTTTTAATGATGATAGATAGATATCAGAAGTTAGATATATCTTTTTCCCCTATAGGAACCCAAGGAGTTTAACTTTATTGAGTCCCTTATGATTACTCTTTTCAGTTTTTCTTTTTATGCTTCTCTTAAATCTTGTGTTTAAATATCAATTGTTCTATTCAGTTCTGAGTTTTTTCATCACAAATCCCTTCTCCCTTACCCCATTTTCCCAGTATATTCCTTTCTCATACCTTCATTTTTGTGAAGATCATTTCAACATAATTGACTTTCATTCATGCCCTCTATGTAAACTCCTTTTAACTGTTTTAATGATGATAGATAGATATCAGAAGTTAGATATATCTTTTTCCCCTATAGGAACCCAAGGAGTTTAACTTTATTGAGTCCCTTATGATTACTCTTTTCAGTTTTTCTTTTTATGCTTCTCTTAAATCTTGTGTTTAAATATCAATTGTTCTATTCAGTTCTGAGTTTTTTCATCACAAATCCCTGCAAGTCCTCTATTTCATTAAATATTTATTTTTTTTCTTTTAAAGGATTACATTTAGTTTTACTGAGTACATTATTCTTGGTTGTACTTCTAGCTCCTTTGCTTTCCAGAACATCATATTCCAAGTTCTCTGACACTATCATAGAAGCTTACAATTTTGTGTAATCTAACTATGGCAACATGATATTTGAATTGTTTCTTTCTGGCTGCTTCAGATATTTTCTCTTTGACTTGTGAATTCTAGAATTTGGCTATAATATTCCTAGGAATTTTCATTTTGTATCTCTTTCAGGAAGTAATTGGCATTTTCTTTCTTTCTTTCTTTTTTTTTTTTTTTTTTTTTTTTTTTTTTGGTGCTATGGACCTAAGACATCAAGAGGAGCTTTCTTTGATAATTTCTTGAATCATGCTGCCTAGATTCTTTCTTTGATCAAGGCTTTTAGGTAGTTCAGTAATTCTTACACTACCTCATCTTAATCTATTTTCCAAGTCATTTGTTTTTCTAATGAGATAATTCATATTTTCTTCTGTTTTTTTCATTTCCTTAATTTTGTTCTATTGTTTCTTATGGAGTCATTAGCTTCCACTTACCCAATTCTCCTTTTTATGGAATTATATTCTTCAGTGAACTTTAGTGGCTCTTTTCCTATTTAGCCAATTCCGCTTTTTAAGGAGTTTTTTTGGTGAGATTTTTTAACCACTTTTTCCATTTGGCAAATTTTTGGTTTTTAAGTTCTTTATATTTCAGTTAATTTTATAATTAGGCTAATTCTGTTTTTTCAGGTGTTATTTTCTTCAGTGAGGTTTTATACTTTTTTTTAAAAAAGTCAAATTGTTAATTATCTTTTCATAATTTTCTTGCATTATTCTATTTTCCCAATTTTTCCTTTACTACTCTTATCTCTTTAATGCTTCCAGGAATTCTTGTCAGGTTTGGATCCAATTAGCATTTTTTTTGAGGTTTTGTTAATTTCTATTTTCATCTTGTCTTCTAAGTTTATGTCTTGGTCTTTTCTGCCACCAAAGTAGCATTGACCATTAGGTCAAGTTTTTTTTTGTGGGGGGGGGGGGGGGAGGTGATTAATTGCTCATTTTTCCAGTCTACTTCTTGACTTTGAACTTTATGTTAAAGTTGGGTTTTGCAAATCTCATCCTTTAGGCTTTTGGGATGTAGCTATTTCCAGAGCTAGTTCTAGGGGGTCTGCAGGTTTATAGTGTTTCCAAGGTGGTGTGACCCTGGGAGAAATGTGGTCACTGCTCTCTTGATCTGCACTCTGGTCTTTACACCAGAGAAAGGTCTGGTCCCTGCAACATCAAGCTTGAGCTAGAACCCCTTTTTGCATTGGAGCTCCCTTGTACCTGATCCCTAGATCTCCTAAAACCCCAATTCAGAATTGCATATGGGCAACAGAGTTTCCCATCAGTGCCAGCAAAGGGGTTTTTATAATCTCTTTCTAACCAATTGTCTGATCCCCTTATTATCTCTGGGCTGAAAGCTCCTGAAGTTGCTGCAACTATCGTTGCTGCCATAATATGTATGGACTCTGGACAGAACCTCTATACTCCCATGTCACAACTTCTCTTGCTGACTAAGTTTTCTTATTCTAGAAAATGTCTCACCCTTTCTTTGATCTGCTGCTCTAAAACAGATCTGAGATATTACTTTAAAGTTGTTTGAAGGGGAATATTGAGAGAGTTCAGCTGGGTGACTGCCCCTAATTTACCATCTTGGCTACCAATTCTTAAGTTCTTCAAATTCCTTTGGGGAAAAAAAAATTAACCATATGAATCAGTGTGTTAATCTCAGTCACTTTTCAAAAAGTAACAAGGTAACACAATGACTTTATAATTCTGACTGCCATTAATTCTTATTATGAAAACTTCTATTCATTCAATAGATATTTATTGTGGATAAAACATTGAGTCTGGAGTCAGGAAGATCCAAGTTCAAATCCAGTTTCAGATATTTCTTAGTTGTATGACTGTGGGCCATCATTTAACTTCTGTTTGCTTGATAAAAATAGATCACTTGAGAAGGAAATGGCAAACTACTCCAATATCTTTGTCAAGAAAACCTGAAAGTCATGAAGGGTCAGACATGACTGAAACCACTGAATAATCTTCACAAAAGCTCTTGCTGTATGGAAAACATCATCCTCTTTCTACAGGATGCAAAAAGTAGTTCCTGTTTTCAACATACTTACAGTTATAGTAGATAAGATACATCATACCACAAGACATTAATCTTATTTTGTGCAGAAGAGATATGCAAATATTTTTGAAAAATTTTACCTTTGAAAACCTATTCTTTTAAATGTATATGTGGCAGCCCTTTTCATAGGGCCAAGAAACTGGATACTGAAAGGATGTCCTGCAGGTGGAGAATGGCTGAATAAGTTATAGTATATGAATGTTATGGAATATTCTTGTTCTATAAGAAATAATCAGGAGGATTATTTTAGAGAGGGTTGGAAAGACTTACATGAACTGATGCTGAGTGAAATGAGCAAAACCAGGAGATCATTGTACATGGCAACAACAATATTATACAATGATCAATTTTGATGAATGTAACTCTTTCCAACAATGAGATGACTGATGCCAGTTCCAATGACTGTGGAATGAAGAAAGCCATTTACACCCAGAGAGAGGATTGTGGGAACTGAATGTGGATTACAACATAATATTCTCCTTCTTTTTGTTGTTGTTTGCTTGCATTTTGTTTTCTTATTCATTTACTTTCTTTTTTTGATCTGATTTTTCTTGTGCAGCAAGAGAATTGTATAAATATGTTTATACAAATTGAATTCAACATATATTTTAACATGTTTAACGTATATTGGATTGCTTGCCATCTAGGAGAGGGGATGAAGGGAAGGAGGAGAAAATCTGAAACACAAAGGTCAATGTCAAATTATCGATGCATATATTTTGAAAATAAAAAGATTTATACAAAAAGAAATATATAAACAAAGATGAACAATGTTGATACAAAAAGAATACTAGAATTAATGTTCAGTATTCTTTTTAAAATTATTATTATAGCTTTTTATTTACAAAACATATACATGGGTAATTTTTCAACATTGACCCTTATAAAATCTTCTATTCCAAATTTTCCCCTCCTTTCCCCCATCCCCTCCCCTAGATGGCAGGTAGTCCAACACAGTTAAATATGTTAAAAATTGGCAAATCCAATACACACACACACACACACACACACACACACACACACACACACTATACAGTTATCTTGCTGCACAAGAAAAATCAGATCTAGAAAGATAGAAAAAACCTCGAGAAGGAAAACAAAAATGCAAGTGGACAATAACAGAAGGAGTGGAAATGCTATGCTGTGGTCCCCACCCACATCCCACAATTCTCTTTCTGGGTGTAGATGATTATGTTTATTAATGAACAATTAGAACTGGTTTAAATCATCTCATTGTTGAAGAGAGCCTCTTCCATCAGAATTGATCTTCTTATATATACTTATTGTTGCTGTGCATAATGATCTCCTGATTCTGCTCATTTCACTTAGCATCAATTCATGTAACTCTCTCTAGACCTCTCTGAACTAATTGTGTTGGTCATTTCTTTTTTTTTTTTTTTTCAATAACTTTTTATTGACAGAACCCATGCCAGGGTAATTTTTTACAACATTATCCCTTGCACTCACTTCTGTTCTGATTTTTCCTCTCCCTCCCTCCAACCCCTCCCCCCAGATGGCAAGCAGTCCTATACATGTTAAATAGGTTACAGTATATTCTAGATACAATATATGTGTGCAGAACCGAATAGTTCTCTTGTTGCACAGGGAGAATTGGATTCAGAAGGTATAAATAACCCGGGAAGAAAAACAAAAACGCAAGCAGTTTACATTCATTTCCCAATGTTCTTTCTTTGGGTGTAGCTGCTTCTGTCCATCCTTGATCAATTGAAACTGAGTTAGATCTCTTTGTCGAAGAAATCCACTTCCATCAGAATACATCCTCATACAATATCGTTGTTGAGGTATATAATGATTACCTGGTTCTGCCCATTTCACTTAGCATCAGTTCATGTAAGTCTCACCAATCCTCTCTGTATTCATCCTGCTGGTCATTTCTTACAGAACAATAATATTCCATAACATTCATATACTACAATTTATTCAACCATTCTCCAATTGATGGGCATCCATTCATTTTACAGCTTCTAGCCACTACAAACAGGGCTGCCACAAACATTTTGGCACATGCAGGTCCCTTTCCCTTCTTTAGTATCTCTTTGGGGTATAAGCCCAGTAGAAACACTGCTGGATCAAAGGGTATGCACAGTTTAATAACTTTTTGAGCATAGTTCCAAATTGCTCTCCAGAATGGCTGGATGTGTTCACAATTCCACCAACAATCTATCAGTGTCCCTGTTTTCCCACATCCCCTCCAACATTCTGCATTATCTTTCCCTTCATTCTAGCCAATCTGGCAGGTGTGTAGTGGTATCTCAGAGTTGTCTTAATTTACATTTATCTGATTAATAATGATTTGGAGCATATTTTTATATGACTAGAAATAGTTTTAATTTCTTCATCTTGAGAATTGTCTGTTCATATCCTTTTACCATTTATCAAGTGGAGAATGGCTTGAATTTTTTATAAATTTGAGTCAATTCTCTACATATTTTAGAAATGAGGCCTTTATCAGAATCTTTGTCTATAAAAAGGTTTTCCCAGTTTATTGCTTCCTTTCTAATCTTGTCTGCATTAGTTTTCTTTATACAAAAACTTTTTAACTTAATATAATCAAAATTATCTATTTTGTGATCATTAATGATCTCTAGTTTTTCTTTTGTCACAAATTCCTTCCTCCTCCACCGGATTGAGAAGTAAACTATCCTATGTTCTTCTAATTTATTTATAATATCATTCTTTATGTCTAGATCACGAATCCATTTTGACCTTATCTTGGTATACGATGTTAAGTATGGGTCAATGCCTAATTTCTGCCATATAGTTTCCAATTTTCCCAGCAGTTTTTGTCAAATAGTGAATTCTTATCTCAAAAGCTGGGGTCTTTGGGTTTGTCAAACATTAGATTGCTATAGTTATTGACTATTTTGATCTTTGAACCTAACCTATTCCACTGATCAACTAGTCAATTTCTTAGCCAGTACCAAATGGTTTTGATGACTACTGCTTTATAATACTGTGTTAGGTCTGGTACAGCTAGGCCACCTTCATTTGATTTTTTTTTTTATTGGTTCCCTTGAAATTCTTAACCCTTTGTTCTTCCAGATGAATTCTGTTATTTTTTCTAGGTCATTTAAATAGTTTCTTGGGAATCTGATTGGTATAGTACTAAATAAATAGATTAGGTTACATTGTCATCTTTATTATATTTGCTTGACCTATCCAAGAGCCCTTGATATTTTTCCAATTGTTTAGATCTGACTTTGTGTGGAAAGTGTTTTGTAGTTTTGCTCATATAGTTCCTGACTTTCCCTTGGCAGATAGATTCCTAAATATTTTATACTATCGGCAGTTATTTTAAATGGAATTTCTCTTTGTATCTTTTGCTGTTGGATTTTATGAGTGATGTATAAAAATGCTGATGATATGGATTTATTTTGTATTCTACAACTTTGCTAAAGTTGTAGACTATTTCTAATAGCTAATTAGTTGATTCCCTAGGATCCTCTATGTATACCATCATATCATCTGCAAAAAGTGATAATTTGGTTTCTTCATTACCTACTCTAATTCCTTTAATCTCTTTTTCTTCCCTTATTGCCAAAGCATGCATTTCTAATACAATATTGAATAATAATGGTGATAACAGACAACATTGTTTCACTCCTGATCTTATTGAGAATGGTTCCAGTTTATCCCCATTACATATGATGTTTACTGATGGTTTTAAATAGATGCTACTGACTATTTTAAGGAAGTGTCCATTTATTCCTATACTCTCTAGTGTTTTTAATAGGAATGGGTTTTGGATTTTATTAAATGCTTTTTCTGCATCTATTGAGATAAAGATATGGTTTTTGTTAATTTGGTTATTGATATAGTCAATCATGCTAATAGTTTTCCTAATATTGAATATTATCTTCTCTTTCGCTATTTTATGCAAGTAAGTCTCTAGAGATATAAAATTTCCCCTTATTACCACTTTGGCCACATTCCACAAATTTTGGTATGTCTATCTCATTATTGTCATTCTCTTGGATGAAATTATTAATTGTATCTATGATTTGCTACTTCACCCATTCGTTCTTTAAGATGAGATGATTTAATTTCCAATTACTTTTTGGTTTATTTTCCCTGGCTTTTTATTGAATGTAATTTTTATTGAATCATGATCTGACAAAAATGCATTTATTATTTCTGCCTTTCTGCATTTGATTTTGAGGTCTTTATGTCCTAATATATGGTCAATTTTTGTATAGGTTCCATGAATGTTAAGTATTCTTAAAACACTGAGACCAATTAGATGAAGTCCATTTTAAAGCATTACAGATAACAAGATAAATGCACGTTACAATTCCTCAGCAAATTAAAACATAGTATAAATTAAACAAGGTACTCCTTGGACATAATTTACTACCGTTTCTGAACTGAACAACAAGTTTTAGGGAATTACTTTCTGCATAATTAGTATTTCAAAAGTTGTTTTTTTTTTTTTAATCTTGACTAAAATAGTCAACATGTCCTTTTAAAAAAATATTCAGTATTTCTTATCACATACCTAACACCTTGGGAAAATGCAAGTTGTAATATAATTATTAAAAATTTACTTCAAATAACTCAAATTCTTAAATGATTAAAGCACTAAAATTCTACATAGGTATGAAGTAGTTTCTGGTTACTTTTTTTAAAATGTTGATAAAATATGATGAATCAGAAATGTAATGTTCTAGTTAGCTTTCTGGAGATCTTGGACCGCCTTGGTTTCAGCAGAATTATCACCATGAGAATAGTCAGTAATAAAGTTCAAAGTCTTTATTGTCTCCTTCAGTCTCCCAGTCTGAAACAGTCTCTCCCAAAGTGCAGGAGGCATGAGAGCCACCAGGATGGTCTCTATCTTGATGTCTATCTTCCTCCCAAATCTCTTAGCTCTTATATACTTTATTACAAGTACATCATCATAGGTATCAGTCTTATAGAACAGGTGTCAACTTGAGGAACTATATGAAATACTAAATACATGTAAACTAGAGGATCATTATCTTAATTCCACTGTGTTAACAAGTCCCCTTGTTGTTAGATTAAATCAATCATACTGAACTAGAGAACTATTAATCACCATGGTAAATTAGATAACCATTGTCTTATCCATTTCACTGAATTAACACCTTGTTTCAAGTATACTTCTCCAAAGTCCTGCCTCTCCACACAGAAAGAAAGCAAAGTTTATATGGACTTATTAAAAAAAAAAAGTTGAGAGGCATCCTGGCACATTGGATAGAAGATGGCATTAGAGTAAGATATGGATGGATAGAGTAAGATAGAGTAAGAACCCAAGTATAGACTTGGGTTCAAGTCTAATTCTTAACATATGTTATGTTTCTCACTCTATACATGTCACTTAAATCCCCAGAGCTCCAGGAATGCAGAAACAGACCAGATAGAGTTCCCCACATTGATGAAATTAATTTTAACAATGTCCAAAGATTATCTAACCCAACTAGATCAATGTCTATATTTATTGAAGAGTACTTTTAAGGTATTTTAACCATAGTAGAATAGAATCCTGAGCATTGTACAGTGTCTAGCATATAATAGACACTTAATAATTATTTGTAAGCTGATGAATATGAATGTAGGATCAAACAAAATTTGGAAAGATTTGTAATTTGTGAAAGATTTATTTAAAAGAACCATAGACTTAGAGATTGAAAAAACTTTGGAAATAATCCAGTATAGTCTGGTCATTTTACAGATATAGTAACAGTCCTAGAGATATTAGATAATATGTACTTTGTTAAACTTTTGAAATCTGAATTATTCTCTTTGTTAGCTATTGAGCTTTCAAACAGAGATTTCAAACAAAAATATCCTAATACTTGACCCAGGCTATTAAAGTTGTGTTCTCTGGCTTATTTTTACTTTTAATTCTTATTTTTACTTATAAGAAAAAAGTAGGTAGTTTTCTTTACATCATCTTTCTTCCACCTATCTTTTAACCACTATTTTCCATAAATGGAGGCAGAATTAAAGTATCATTGACACAGAAGGCAGGACTTGGGCCTAGATGATAACATCTTCCCTGAAACTTTTATCAGTTTTACAGAAACACATTGAGCCTGTCCCCCACCACAGTCTCAGAACAATGGTCTCTGAAGTTGTGGTCTGGGGCCTAACCCCAAGGAGTAATCATGAAACTAGTTTCCAATACATTCACACCAATTCTATTTTCCTAACACCTCCTCTGCCATATCCTATATTCCTTCCCTCGCTCTATTATGGCTGTTTTCAACCCAGTGGCACATTATTATGCCTGTTTTCAACCTAGTGGCACAAGTATAGAGTATAAGACCTAGATTCAGAAAGACCTTAATTTAAAACTGTCCTCAGATATTAACTAGCTGTGTGACTATGGACAAGTCACTTAACTTCTGCCTCTTAGTTTCCTCTTCTGTAAAAAGCAACTATCTTCTAGGATTGTTGAGAAGATCAAATCAGATAATAATTGTAAAATGCTTAGCACAGTGCTTGGCATAGAAAATGCTAAATAAATGCTAGCCATTAGCTAATACAGTTGTCCATTCTACATTGCAACTTTTTCTAACGCAGTTTTGATGTCGTGAGTTAGCATAAGAAATTAAATGAGAATTTTTGGGGAATTTTATAGAAGCCATATATGATACATAAAGCAGATGACAGAAAAAGTTTATAAACTCAGAAATATGTGTACAGTATTATATAATGTAAACATTGTTTTTTAAATACAAAATAATTCAGATTTCTTCTCTGGTCCAAAGGGAAGGTAAAAATTTTATGTGAACTTTCCAAATTGCAAAGGTGCTATATTCTACCCCCCACATGTAGAAAGGCTATGCCAGGAGCATAGCATACCATACCATACCAGGTGCAATTATATTCCAACCACTACTTAGGCAAAGACAATAGTACCTTCAGGTAAAACTTCAGCCAAAGTCCCAGATCATCTAATGGCAGGGACTTCTCAAAAAAAAAGCTAAGTAAACACTAATAAGTCAATAAGAGCCAGAGGGGCTTATGAAACAGAATTAATCACAGAGAATATGTTACTTTCCTCTAAACCTACACTTTGCCCTAACTTCTTGATTACTATCAAACTATTCCTATTTTTCCAATCACCCAGCTTGTGTCATTTTTTAGTATCATTTTTGATTCCTCACTTTTATTTATTCCACATAACCAATAAGTTGCCAAATCTTGATTCTTTCTCTACAGCATCTCTAGTATATATGTCTCCTCTATGAGTTCACAACAACCATCATAATTTAGGACCTAATCACTTCTTGTCTATACTATTGCAATAGTTTTCTGTTTGGCTTTTCTGACATAAGTTTGTCTCTACTCCAATTCATCTTCCACATAGGCTACTAAGAAGATTTTCTTAAAATACAAGTCTGATCATGTCACACTCCCAGCCATATACTCTCATATAGTACACTCCAATAGCTTCCTATAATCTACTAGATATCTCAAACTGGATATCCCATAGATATTTTAAAACTCAACATGTCCAAAACTTAACCCATTATCTTTCCCTCAAGTCCTCTCTCTTTCCAATCATTACTATTATCTTTTGAACATTGCCTTCTTTACTCTACCTTCCCTCTTGCCATTTCCCACTCCCATTTTCTTTTAGCTACCTTTCCCTTCCAGTTCCATGATGAGAAAGATGAATTTCTACATTCAATTGGGTGTATATGTATGTAGTTATATGTACATGTATATATACAATATATGTATATGTACACATACACATATATATACACACGTTTTTCCCTCTTTGAACCAGTAGAGATGAGATGTTCAGAACCAGTTCAGATTTTTCTCCATATATATATATATATATATATATATATATATATATATATATCCTTGCATTTCTATTTTATGTGAGATAATTTTCCTCATTCTTCTCCTTTGCCTCTTCTTTTTCAGCTTTTTTTTTTTTAGATCATCTCAACTTAGTAGACTCATACCCATGTTCTCTTAAATATATTCCTTCTAATTGCCTTAAAAATAAGAATGTTAGGTGTTATATGTATCATCTTCCTATAGAAGAATGTGAATAGACTGATTCTCTTTTGTGTTTACATTTTTATGATTCTCCCAAGTCTTATGTTAGAATGTCAAATTTTCTATTCAGTTCTGGTCTTTTTAACAAGTCTACTTAAAAATTCTTTATGTCATTAAATATTCATTCCCCCACTTCCATTTCCCTCACCTTATGCAGTTTTCCTCAGTTTTGCTGGTTAGTTTATTCTTGGTTGCAATCCCAGTTTCTTTGCTTTCCAGAATGTCATATTCCAAACTCTCAGCTTCTTTATTGTGATAGCAGCTAAGTCTTGTGTGATCCTAACTGTGGTTCTATATTTGATGGTTTCTTTACGCTGCTAGTAGTATTTCCTCCTTGACCCAGGAGCTTTCTAATTTGGCTATAATGTTCCTGAGAGTTTCCTTTGGGAGTCGCTTTTATTTCAGGTAATTGATAGCTTCTTTTCTGTTTATGCTTCTCTCAAGTCCTGTATTTGATTCTGTTTTTTTTCAATAGGGATGACTGAAAATCTTACTTCATTAAAGATCCATCTCCTCCCCTGAAAGATGATGATCAGCCTTTTGCTGGGAAGCTTACTTTTAGTTGTAACTCCAGGTCCTTTGCCTTCCAGAAATGATATTCCAAGCTCTCTCATCCTTTATTGTAGAAGCTTCCAGAACTGGGCAATCTTGACTATTGATATTTGAATTGTTTTTATATGGCAGCCTGTAGTATTTTTTTCTTGAGATTACAGTTCTGGAGTTTTGCAACAACAATGTTCCTTGGGATTTTCCTTGTGAGATCTCTTTCTGGAAGTAATTAATGGATTCTTTCAATGACTATTTTCCCCTTTGGTTCCAGCGTATAGGGCAGTTTTCCTTGATAATCTCTTGAAGAATGTTATCCAGGCTTTTTTTTGGTTATAGGCCTTCAAGTAGACCAATAATTTTTAATTTGTCTCTCCTGGATCTATTTTCTAAGCTGGCTGTTTTTCCAGTGAGGTATTTTACATTTTCTTCCATTTTTTTCATTCTTTTTAGTTTGTTTGACTGATTCTTTGTCTCAAGAGACATTAGCTTCTTCTACTTGTCTAGTTCTAGTTTTTAATGTGTGGTTTTCTTCAGTTACCTTTTATATCTCTTTTCCCATTTAATTAATTCTACTTTTCAAGATGGTATCTTCAATGGATTTTTTTTTTTTTTTTTTTTTTTTTGGCATTTGGCCTATTGCGTTTTTAAAGAATTGTTTTCCTTCCTTTTCCAAGCTTTTGACTCTCTCTTGCATACCTCTAGTTTCTTTTCTCATTTTTTCTTCTACCTCTCTTATTTAACTTTTAAAATCTTTTATGAGCTCTTCCAAGGAATATCTTTGTACTTGAGATCAATTTATATCATCCTGAGTTCCTCTGTAAACATTTTCTACTTCTCTGAGTTGGTGTTTTAGTCTTCCTTGTCAAAATAGTAACTTTCTATGGTTAAGGTTCTTTTGTTTCTTACTCATTTTCTTTCCTTCTTTTTTTCTAGTTCCTCTTTTGGGGGTACTCCTGGGATAAAGGGGGTACTGTCCCAAGTTTCCTGTGCAGCTCTGAGCTTTTGCTTTTAGAACAAAGACTCCTTGTGTTTGGTGTCTTACTCATAACAGAGAGTAGTTATTCCTGCTTTCCAGGAAACAGACTAATTTCCCTAGCTGGCAATTTGCCCTATGAAGTGGGACTGGAGGCTGCCCCATTGGTCTGCTTCACTACTGATCCAGGATCCAGCGTTTTCAGTTGCTGATCTGTTGTGATTAAGATCCTCTCACTGGCTTTCCCAAACACCATCTCAGCTGGGCTATATTAATACCCTTTTCACCCCAGTGACACTGACCTTTCTTGAAATTCTTCCAACTCTATCTTGGGCTGCAGAGTAGTTTCATTCTGTCAGAATCTGTTCAGAGATTTAGTTTCATGTGATTTTCAAGGGAAACTGGGAGAACTCAAGCAGCTTCCTGGCTTCACTCCATTCCCCTGAACTCCCTGGTATATCCTTTTAATTTCTACTTTGCCCTCTGGTTAAATGATATCTGGGCAATTTTTTGAAATATGATGTTGAGGTTCTTCATTTGATCAAGGCTTTCAGGTAGTTCAATAATTCTTATGTTATCTCTCCTTGATCTATTTTGCAGGTCAGTTTCTTTTCTGTTGATATTTCATATTTTTTTAAAAGTATTTTATTTAAAACAAAGAAAAAAATTGCTATGTGCACAAGAGAACACGATAGAATTCAAAATATGAAACAACTTTCATTTCAAGAAAGCTTATATATTGCCAATAAATTGCTTTAGAGAGCTAGAAAAAAAGAAAAAGAAAACAGTAGTCATCTGGAATAACAAAAGGTCAAGAATTTCAATGGAATTAATGAAAAAAATTCAAATGAAGGTGGTCTAACTGCACCAGACTTAAAACTATATAATAAAGCATCAGTCATCAAAACCATTTGGTACTGGCTATGAAACAGAGTAGTTGATCAGTGGGATAGGTTACATTCACAAGACACAATAGTCAATGACTATAGTAATTTAGTGTCTGATAAACCCAAAGACTCCAGCTTCTGGAGTAAGAACTCACTATTTGACAAAAATTGTTGGGAAAATGTAAACTAATATGGCAGAAACTAGGCATTGAAAACCTTATACCAAGATAAGATCAAAATAGGTTCATGATTTAGACATAAAGGGTGATACTATAAGCAAATTAGAAGAACAAGGGATAGTGTACTTTTTAGATCTGTGGAGAAAGAAGGAATTTATGGCCAAGGAAGAATTAGAGAACATTATGAAATGCAAATTGTATAATTTTGATTATATTAAATTTAAAAGTTTTTGTACAAACACAACCAATGTAACCAAAATTAGAAGGGAAGTAGAAAACTGGGGGAAATTTTTTACATCTAAGGATTCTGATAAAAGCCTAATTTCTAAAATATAAAGAGAACTGACTTAAATTTATAAGAATACAAGCCATTCTCTAATTGATATATGGTCAAAGGATATGTACAGAAAGTTTTCGGAAGAAATTAAGACTATTTCTAGTCATGAAAAAATGCTTTAAATCAGTTAGACAAATGCAAATTAAGACAGTTCTGAGGTACCACTACACACCTCTCACAATGGCTAAGATGACAGGAAAAGATAATGATAAATGTTGGAAGGTATGTGGGAAAACTGGGACACTAATACATTGTTGGTGAAGTTGTGAACTGATCCAACCATTCTGGAGAGTAATTTGGAACTATGCCCAAAGGGCTATCAAACTGTGCATATCCTTTGATTCAATAGTGTCTCTACTGGGCCTGTATCCCAAAGAGATTATAAAAAAGGGAAAAGAACCTAAATATGCAAAAATGTTTATAGCAGCCATGTTTATAGTGTCAAGGAACTGAAAACTGAGTGAATGACCATGACTTGGGGAATGGCTGAGAACGTTATGATATATGAATGTTATGGAATATTATTGTTCTACAAGAAATGATGAACAGGATGATTTCAGAAAGGCCTGGAGAGACTTACATGAACTAATGCTAAATAAAGTGAGTAGAACCACGAGAACATTATACATAGCAACAAGATGATTATGTGACGATCAATGATTATGTGACATGGCTGTTTTCAACAACAGACTTGTGATGAAAAGAGCCATCTGCATCCAGAGAGAGGAGGATGGGAACTGAATGTAGAGCACAACATAGTATTTTCACCTTTTCAGTTGTTTTCTTGCTTGTTTTTTCTTTTTCATTTTTTCCTTTTTGATCAGATTTTTCTTGTGCAATATGATAAATGTGAAAATATACACAAAAGAATTGGGAAGTAGGGGGATGGGAGAAAAATTTGGTTTTGCAAGGGTGAATGTTGAAAGCTCTTTGCATGTATTTTGGAAATAAAAAGCTATTACTAAAAAAAAAGAACCTAGCAAAAAAAAAGATAGCTTATATAATAACTCTAAACATTGTATAAAGGACTGTCCATCTTTTCTTTGCTTCCTTGTAGGTTTTCTTTCGTTCTCTGTTGTGCATTTTGTACTTTATTCTTTTTTCTCCTTTCCTTCCCTTACCTCCTCCAAGAAGACTAGAATTAAACTCCAATATATTTATATATACATATATTTACATATGCTATATATAGTCACACAAGTACATATACATACATATACATAAATGTCTATAATCCTGCACATAGACACATTTATAAACATCTATGAAAGGCCTTAGTATGCATTAGTTGTTCTCTGTTTCTCTCAAGTATTTAATATCATACTTCTTAAGTCCAGGTCTTTCCATGTTTTTCTAAATCCACCAACTCTTCATTTCCTACATCACAGCAATATTCCTACCTTAAACTATCTAGTTATTTTAAATAGTCTAAAACAATATTAATATGGTTGACGTATAGTATAATTTTCCTATATCACTTTTTAGATTAAATCTACTTTTGTTTTAACTTTGTCTGAGATCAATGATTATGACCTATGCTTTTTTTTTTCTAATAAATTGTACTCCTGAACATTATGTTTGCGTGTATCTCTTATTTCCTAATCCTGCTGACTCCTATGTTTTACTTCTACCTGATGCCATGCCTTGCTTTTTACCTCCCTCTTCAGGATCCCTCCCTTATTTTTTCTCCCCCCATTCCTTCCTCATTAATCTCCACACTCTTGTATACCCTACCTTCTCCTATATCTATATATGCCCATATAGCTATACATATGTATATCTATCTTATAATGTATAAAAATATATATCATGGCATCAATAAGATTAAAGGAGCAATTCATATCCATATATATATATATATATGTATGTATGTATGTATTGTTCCATATATATATATATTTGGATATGTATTGTTTCTTTTTTAATCCATACCCAATGTGAGTAGATTCCAGAACTATCAGTTTTCCTCCCACCCCCATTTAATTACTCTGTGCCAGTTCTTCCTCTTATATCTCATTTGTATAACATAATTACTCTTTTTATCTTTTTTTTGTATGGTGAAGTTGTGAACTGATCCAACCATTCTGGAAAGTAATTTGGAACTATGCCCAAAGCTCTATCCATCTGTCTTTTAAATTACAGAATTACTAATGACAATCTTGGCCATATGATTTACATTTCTATGGACTTTTTGAAATTAGTCCTTGATATTTACCTTTTATTTCTCTTGGATCTTATGTGTCAAATTTTCTATCAAGTTCAGGTTTTCTCTGCAACAAAATCCTGAAAATCTGACATTCATTTAATATTTTTTCTACCATTCAGGATTATGTTTAAATTTTCTGGCTATGAAATTTTCAGTTGTAACCTTAGTTCTTCTGCTCTTTGATATACAGTGTTCCAAAATCTGCAGTCTTTTAATGTATCTACTCTTAACACTGTGATTCCAATTATGGCTCTACCATATTTAAATTTTTTTTTCTTGTTAGCTGGGGGTTTCAAAATTTGGTTGTAGGGTTTCCTCAGAGGATGTCTTTCAGGTGGTGATGAATTTTTTCTACTTTTATTTCCCTCTCTTGTTCTACGGTTTCAGGACAATTTTGATTATTTCCTGTATTATTGTATCAAAATTCTTTGATCATAGCTTTCACGTAGTCCAATTATGTTTTCTCCTCTTGATCTATTCTCCAGATATGTTATGAAATCTTACATTTCCTTTTTTATTCTTTATATTTTGATTTATTTTTTGTCTCATAATTTTGCTGACTTTCCCTTGCCCAATTCTAGTTTTCAAGGAGCCATTTTCTTAAAGATTCTAGATCTCCTTTTCTAGTTGGCTGACTTTCTTTTCATAATCTTTTTCTTGAATTTTTAAAAAAGTTTTTCTCAAATCTCATTTTTTAAAAGTTTTTTAAAGTTCTTTAAAGTCTTTTTGGGCAGGTGACCATGTAATACCTTTGGGATATGAGACTTTTGTTTCAATGTCCTCTTTGAAAGATGAACCCTGGTCTTCCCCATTCTCATAGTAACTATGATTGGGTTTTTCTTTGCCTGTGGGTTTTTTTTTTTTTTTAAATAGCAGATTGTTAGTATAGCAATCATCTCTAGCCTGGGGCATAGGACAGTGTCTCTAGCCTCAGGTCTTCACTTGCTTTTTGTTATCCCACTCAGAATTTAACATACTTTTCACTTAGGGGTTTGGGGGAACCCAGCAGAAATGCTCTCGGTACTTTGTCTTCTTGGCTCCACCTCTCCTATTACTGTCAAAGACCCCATCATCCTTCCAATTCCCTAGATCGAAACCTGCAATTATCCTATGCTCCTAATTCTCGCTTCTTCCCACCAATATCCAATCTGATGTCAAGGACTAGCAATTTCATCTTTGCAACAAGTCTCTTTTGTCTTCTTTCTCATCTGACACTGTCCTGGTACAAGTCCCCAATCTCACCAAACCTGGACTATCCTAGTAGTCTGCATGGGTGATGTGCAGGCCACAAGTCTCTCTCCAATCCAGTCCATCTTTCATTCAGCAGTCAGTGATTTTACTAATGCACAGATCTGACCATGTCCGCTCCCTACTTAATAAATTTCAGTGGTTCTTTATCACTCCCAGTGTCAAATGTAAATCCTCTGCTAGGAATTCAAAAACCTTCATAGCTTCACTTCTCCTCTCACCTTTCCAGTTTTCTTACATATATCACCCTCCATGTACTCTTTAATCCAATGACATTGTCGTCCTTGCTGATCACTGAACAAGATACTCAACTCCCACCTGACTATTCCATGGCCAGAATGCTTTCCTTCCTTGTTTCTAACTCCTAGCTTTCCTTGCCTGGCTTCCATCAAGTCCCAGTTAAAATCCTATCTTCTATAGGAAGCCTTTCCCAATTTCTTAAGAGTGCCTTTTCTCTGTTTATTACTTCCTATCTATACTGTATATACCTTCTTGTCTCTATTAGGCTGTGAACTCCTTGATGGTAGACTAGCTTTTGACTTCTTTTTAATCTCCAGTATTTAGGACAGTACATGGTCATAGCAGGCACTTCATAAATGCTTATCAACTGACTCTAGAATTTAAAGCTCTTTATAACTTTCTAGATTTTTGCAGATTAATGCTCTCTACAATTCAGCTTTACTGCTTTACTTACTCTTTACACAGAGCAGTGGATTATTCATTTTCCTGCTTTTGCTCTGGCTATCCCCTATGCCTGGATTATATTACTTTCACTTTTGTCTCTCTCTCTCTCTGAGTCCCTGTTCTACCTTCACATCTCAGTTTAAATGTCATCTTCTGCAGAGATCTTTCCTAGTGCCATTAGCTGCTAGTGCCTTCCCTCTCTAAAATTGCCTTCTATTAACCTACAATTATTTGTATACATGCTCTCTCCTTCATTAGAATGTGAGCTTCTTATGGACAAGGGCTGTTTTTACTTTTTTTTTTTATTTTCCACAATTAGTACAATACCTGCCACATAAACAGAACTTAATGAATTTTTGTTGACTAGGGGAAATTTATTCATGTATTATTTTATATATTTTTTTGCTTCATGAACATAGTTTCATTAAAAAACTATTTCATTAAATTAGTTTCATTTCATTAAAAGGGAGTTAAGCTTCTTTAAGGACACAAACCCAGTTTTATGTTTTGTCTCTAAAAATGCCCAGAGTAATGCCAGATAAGTTGTAGGTGGTTAACAAATATTTGTTGAACCAGAATATTTGATATAAAAGATGAAATCATCTGCTTCAAAACTGAAGCTACTCCTATGTAACTTCTAGGAGTAAAAGAAAAAGCCTTTTCATCAATGAAATAATGACCTTTTACTACAAGGTGAAGATTTATTTTTCACATGGACACTTTGCAAACTGTTAAGGACTATAAATGTAGTCATTTTTCTAGTATTCAGATCATATAGAGCCACTTAATCTTTCATCATAAAAGTCAAGTACCAAGAGGTTAAATACTTTATGTCTACAATTGTTAAAGTGCAGCAAGAACTTAAAATTTTTAGAGGCAATATTCTGAGTACAAGACAAGTATAACATTATTTTTCAATAATTTTTTTTCTCTGTTTTTGTACCTGTCTGGCAATACCATTTCTTACCACCAAGTAACTGGTTATACAATAGAAATAAAAATTGTTTGGCTTCTTTTATTAGATCTTTTCTCCTCTCAATTATCAAATTATTTTTTTTTCTTTCTTCCCTCTTATCTTATCCCCATATTCCTGAAAAATTAAGGAAAAATCTCTTGTAACATATATGTAATAATAATATAATCAAGCCCAAAAAATATTATTGGCCAAGTCTAAAAATGTGTGTCTCCATATATAATATCATATCATATTACTTTACTTCTCAAGAGGTGGGAGAGAAGAAGGAAATTCGGAACTTAAAATTTAAAAAAAAAAGAATGCTAAAAATAAACAATAACTTAAAATATATATACATTTGTGTCATACTATATCTTTAGTCCATTATTTCTTTGTTAGAAGGTAGACAGCATTCTTCCTCAATGTTCCTCTGGAATTATGGATGGTTACTGTATTGATTAAAGTTTTAAAGTCTTTCAACATTTTTCATTTTTACATTATTAAAGTACATATTTTTCTTGTAGTTCTGTTCACTTTACTGTGCAACAGTTCATACAAGTCTTTCTATGTTTTGAAAGAAATGATTATTTTTCTATTATATTAATAGCCAGTTATTAAATTAGGATTAAGGTTTTTTTTCTCTTTATTGTCTCATTCAGAGACCAGTCCTTATAGAGTATCTGAAGAACATTGTTGATAAAACGAGATGGTCCAAAATCCTCCAGGAATGTGCACAGCCCCACTCAATTAGGAAATCTTCCTTCTATTAAGAGTTTAAACAGAATCTAATTTCAACCCCAAAAACATTATGCCCAAATCCTGGCACCCCTCCATTGGAGGTTATGGCAACTCAATTCCTGAAGAACAAAGCAGAGTGGTCTAGGTAGAAATGAATTCCTCTGTCCAGAATGTTGGAGGGGGCCAAGTTTCATGATCAAGCTATGTTCCCAGAAGGAGAAGAAAACTGTTTGCCCATCTTCTCATTAATAGGCCTACCCCTTCATTAAATGTTCACCAATCAGCCTTGATTCTTCCTGTCAGGGGCATTCTTTTTTTCTAAAAATATTTAAGGAATTCAAAGCACTGGCCATCAATTTATTATCAGCTAGACTAATTAATAAATTGATTATTAATTGCTCAGAAACTCGGGCTTTTTATTCTTTTCAGTTTCTTTGAAACCATTTTCCAGCAAAATAGTATTCCATCACAGTTATATACAATAATTTGTTCAACCACTTCCCAGCTGATGTGTACTTCCTCAGTTTATAATCATTTCTAACTACAAAAAACCTTGCTAAAAGGAGATCCTTTTCCTCTTTGATAGATAAGCTTGTTACTGAAATATAGGCATAGTATTAGTATCACTATTAATCAGTCAATAAATATCTACTATGTACCAGGCACTGAGGATACAAAAAGAGGTAAGAGACAGATTCTGCAGTCACAAACTAATGGAGGCAAGAAACAATTATGCACAAAAAAGCTATTTGCATAACAAATAGGAAATAATCAAAAGAGGGAAGGTAATAGAAAATAGGTTAGGAAAAGCTTCACATAGATGATTTTAAGTGGTACTTGGCAGTCAGAGCAGCCAAAAGACTCCCACTGGGTCAAAGGATACAAGCATAGTTTAGTAACTACAATAGGAATTGGAGCACAATTCCAAAGTGCTTGCCAGAATGGCTGGATCAATTCACAGCGCCACACACAGTAATCAATTAGCCTATTTTCCTATGCTTCCTTCAACAAGTAATTTTTTGGTTGGGTTTGCCAATCTAATAGGTATGAAGAACTTGGAATTGTCTCAATTTATGTTTCTCTACTTACTAGTGATTTGGAGCATTTTTCCCCCACATGGTTATAGATAGCTTAGGTTTATTCTTAGATCATTTATTAAATAAGAACTAACTTATTTTCATAAATTTCAATCAATTCCTTATATATTTTGAAGTGAGATTTTTTTTTTTTGTTTTTGCCACAATAAGTTTGTTGCAAAGATTTTTACCCCCTTCTAATATGGGTTATATTAAATTTGTGCCAAAATTTAAAACAATTTTATAATCAAAACTATCCATTTTCTCTTTGTATCACATTTCATTAGGTCATGAACGCTACTATTTAGATTTGAAAGGTTAATTCTTTAATTTATGGCATGGTCTTTTATTCACTTCCCTCAAAGAGTTTACATTTCCCCTACTTAAAAAAAAAATGTTTGCAAGGCAATTGAGGGTTTGCTCAGGGTCACACAGCTAGTAAGAATTAAGTGTCTGAGGCCATATTTGAACTCAGGGCCTGCTGACTTCAGGGCTAGTCTTCTATCTACTACACTATTTAGCTGCCTGTATGATCTATTATTAATGTTATGTATACATTCAGAACTTATCTTGCTATGAAGCATTGTTCTAAACTTAAACTCTGCTAGAATGCTTTCTGGTTTTCTCAGCATTTTTCCTTTTCAAATAGTTCTTATTCTAATAAGAGTATTTATGGTATTTGAATTCATCAAATACTTGTTGGCTCCTGTATATTGAGTACCTAATTTGTTGTATTGAGTGATCCGTTTATTTTTTCACCAGTATCAAATTGTTTAGATAATTATTGCTCCATTAGTATAATTTTAAATCTGGTATTAGGCTCCCATCCTTCCCACTTTTTTCATTATTTCTCTTCTTAATTTTAATCTTTTGTTTCTTCAGATTACTTTTTTCTATTACTACTTCTAGTCCTATAAAGTAATACTTTGGTAAACTGATTGTCATAGTTAAAACATGAAATATTATTTTCATTTTTATTTTATTGGCATAATATACCCATAATAGTATTTTCCCAATTATTTAGGCCTATAAAGAGTGTTTTAGGTAAAAAGTATTTTAAAGTTGTATATATATTTTTCTGTTTTAGGACTGCTTAAATTCCCTATTTCTCCTTTTGCCAGTCTGGGTAGTTTATATTTTTTGTAAAAATTTATTCATATCACTTAAGTTAGAGGTTTTGTTGTCATATAGCTGAGCAAAAATTCTTAAGAATATCTTTTATTTCTCTATTTGTTATAAATTCTTTTTCATTTTTTATAGTTTTTGCTCTTTAAAAATCAAATTAGTAAATTCATCCATTTATTTATTCAGAATTATTATTTTTTTTATTTTTTTATTCAGAATTATTAACTGACTTTTTTCTGATCTTCAAAGTTCCTTTTTTGATATTTAACTAGGATTTTAAAATTATTTTTATAGGCTAAAAAACCCTATTATGCCCAATTCATTGATTTTCTCTTCCCTTCTTTTTTTGATAAAACTGTTAAGTGCTACATTTCTCTCTAGACTGCTTTAATCACATCCTAAACATAGGATAGTTTATCTCTCAGACTTGTGGAGGAGAAAGAAATTTGTGACCAAAAATGAACTAGAGACCATTACCGATCACAAAATAGAAAATTTTGATTATATCAAATTAAAAAGCCTTTGTACAAACAGAACGAATGCAAACAAGATTAGTAGGGAAGTAACAAACTGGGAAAACATCTTTACAATTAAAGGTTCTGATAAAGGCCTCATTTCCAAAATATATAGAGAACTGACTCAAATTTATAAAAAATCAAGCCATTCTCCAATTGATAAATGGTCAAAGGATATGAACAGACAATTTTCAGATGAAGAAATTGAAACTATTACCACTCACATGAAAGAGTGTTCCAAATCACTTTTGATCAGAGAAATGCAAATTAAGACAACTCTGAGATATCACTACACACCTGTCAGATTGGCTAAGATGACAGGAAAAAATAATGATGAATGTTGGAGGGGATGCGGGAAAACGGGGACACTGATGCATTGTTGGTGGAGTTGTGAACGAATCCAACCATTCTGGAGAGCAATCTGGAATTATGCCCAAAAAGTTATCAAACTGTGCATACCCTTTGATCCAGCAGTGTTTCTATTGGGCTTATACCCCAGAGATACTAAAAAAGGGAAGGGGACCTGTATGTGCCAAAATGTTTGTAGCAGCCCTGTTTGTAGTGGCTAGAAACTGGAAAATGAATGGATGCCCATCAATTGGAGAATGGCTGGATAAATTGTGGTATATGAATGTTATGGAATATTATTGCTCTGTAAGGAATGACCAGCAGGATGAATACAGAGAGGCTTGGAGAGACCTACATGGACTGATGCTAAGTGAGATGAGCAGAACCAGGAGATCATTATACACTTCGACAACAATATTGTATGAGGATGTATTCTGATGGAAGTGGACTTCTCTGACAAAGAGACTTAACTGAGTTTCATTGGAGAAATGATGGACAGAAACAGCTACACCCAAAGAAGGAATACTGGGAAATGAATGTGAACTATTTGCATTTTTGATTTTCTTCCCGAGTTATTTTTACCTTCTGAATCCAATTCTCCCTGTGCAGCGGGAGAACTGTTCGGTTCTGCAAATATGTATTGTATCTAGGATATACTGCAACATATTTAACATATATAGGACTGCTTGCCATCTTGGGGGGGGGGAGGAGAGAGGGAGGGGAAAAAACGAAACATAAGTGATTGCAAGGGATAATGTCGTGTAAAAATTATCCTGGCATGGATTCTGTCAATACAAAGTTATTATTAAATAAAATTTTTAAAAAATCACATCCTAAAATTTTTGCTAATTTATCTCATTGTTTTGTCTTTAATGAAATTATTTATCATTTTTCTCATTTGTCCTTTGATTTACCAATTTTTAAACATGGATTTAGTCTATAATTTTAATGGAACTATGGTCAATAAAGGATGTGTTTAATAGTTTTTTTTCCTGCATTTGTCTGTGAGAATTTTATGCACTAATATGTGGTTAATTTTTATAAAGTTGCCACATATACATGAGAATACATACATATATATATATATATCCTTTTCTATTTCTATTCAATAACCACTAGAGATTTATCATATTTAACTATAAAAAAAAAAACTCTATTCAAATGCTTAACTTTTTGTTTATTTTGGGATTACTTTGGTTCTGAAAGAAATACATTTAAATCCTCCATTATACTTCCACTATTTCCTCCCATAATTCACTTAACTTTTCTATTAAGTATTTAGAACTCTCTCTCTCTCTCTCACACTTACACACACACACACACACACACACACACACACACACACACACACACACATACATAGTATTGAAATTATTTCAGTATCTATGGCAATTTTCAGTAAAAAGTAGTTTCATTTCTCTTTAATTAAGTTCACTGTTGCTGTTGCCCAAGATGACGGCTACCAATGATTTTTTTTTTATTAAGAAGAAATTTAACAAAATTCTAGTTCCATAGTTAATTTCTGTAAAAATCTTGTTTCTAGTCTCATTTCTTGAATTGAGTTTTCAATGTTCCCTGGTTTTTTTTCTTTTCAAAATAATTCAGCTAAGTTGCTGGTTATGAATCTTAAGTGATTGGAGAAGAGTTCTATTTTTATTAGAAAATAGAACCCCTCCCTCTTTCCTTCCTTCTAATTGAAGAAAGTGAAGGACAAAGAACTTCTCTAAGAACCTCCATCCAGGCCAACCTCCACTTCCCACCACACTACCTTCTTCTGGACTTCAACATGCTCCCAAGGACAGTATCACCCTCCTCAATCATTCTGGGCTCTGGGACTCTTCTTTCCCTCTTACTGGAGAGAGTAGAGAAAAGCAAGATCATCCTAGAACTTTCTTGGAAGGAGTGTGTGCCCAGGCTAGCGATCTCCTCAGTATTTACCTGGTTGTACTCCTCTTTAACTCATCCTAATCACTCAACTTTCCAGATTTCTTTTGTGTATTATCTTTCTCCCTCAGATTGTGAAATCCTCAAAAGTAGGGACTTTTTTCCTTCTTTGTATCCTTAGTGCTTAGCACAATCCCTGGCACACAGTCTTTATTTAAAACAAAAAAAATTTTACCTGGAATCTCAATAATAGGAGGAATAAAACTAACACTAAACTACTTAAATTGCTGTTATTTGGTGAGTTTCAATTCTTCCTGACCCCATTTGGGGTTTTCTTGGCAGAGATACTAGAGTGGTTTGCCATTTCTTCTCTAGATCATTTTACAGAGAAACTGAGGTAAACAGGGTTAAGTCATTTGCCCAGTGTCCCACAGCTACTGTCTGGGGTCAGATCTGAACTCTGGCAGGTGAGTCTTCCTTATAGGATTATCTATTAATTATCCTACGTATGTTGTATTGCATACAGATTACATAGTATGTCCCATGTTAGATCCTGTTTGAGGGCAGAGACAGTTTTTTACCTTTCTCTATATCCACAGCCCTTAGCACAATGATAGTAAGATAATGTAGATGCTTAATAAATGCTTGACTAGACTTACATACATTAATGCTGCCGTACCACTACTGAGCACATAGAGGACAATGACCAAAACAAAGATCTCATAAGAAAAACAATTTCATAAGAAAATATATCTCATAAGAAAACATCCATAGAAGCACTATTTTGGGTAGCAAATTGAAAATAAAATAAGTGCCATCAGTTGGGGTTTGGCCGAACATGCTGTGGTATATGAAAGTAAATATTATTATACTATAGGAAACAAGAACTATGAGGGATGTAGAGAAATATGAAAAAAAAAAACTATGAATGATTCACATCAACTAGAGCAGCACTAAGAAAATATACCCAATAATTATGATGATATAACAATAATATTAAAATATTCCAGATTGAGAATAAAATACACTCCCCTCTCAGGAAAAAGGTGAAGTCCAGGGTTGTGAAAAGGGGTATATGCTGTATGGAATATTCACGTGGCTGTGCTGGTTGGGTTTGTTTGTTTTTTTGAAATGTTTTTCTTTACTACAAGGAAGGGTACAAAGTTAAATGGAAATGACAAGTATAAAAACAAAAAGTTTCAGTAAGGAGGGAAGAATTGTGATCTGCTGGATTGAGGGTTTTCCAAAATAATCAAAATTTATCTCAAAGAGTGAGCCCCAGTCCAGAAAATAAGGAGTACTTCTATAATGATCAAGGTTACAAAAAAAAATGTTAAAAAGAAAATCGAACTACTGCAAAAACTTTTAATATATTGTATATATGTATACATAAAAACATAGAGAAGCCTAAAAAAACAGAATTATGAAGTTGGGGATATATGAAGCATTTGTATTACAATAATTTTTGAAGAAACATCCTACAGAAGAGATGCTCATATCTATAGGTGTAAAATATAATGCCATAAAAATTATTACCCACCTTTCTAAATCATGAATTATCAATCTCTTCGAGATGTGACCTGGCTTTTTAAATGGAGATTTGAGCTCTTTCACCAACACTGAAATATATTCGGGGAAAATTTAGACATCATCCTAGCTGTAAGAAAAAAAGAAAAAAAGAAAGGGAAAGGAACCACTATGGTTCAAATATTGTTTCTGTTCCTTATAAGAGGGTAGATAAAAATTAACTTATTTATTTCCCCAGAGGTTTTTTTTTTTTTTTAATGAAAGGCAACGAGATCAATCTTGTCTTCTCTCAACTTAATTTCTCACTTTTAATTAAGATAATTTATACGAATTCTTTTCCACAGTACCTAAGCTACTTCTGTCATGGTCATGAATGAAAGGTTTATTTACTAGATATTAAAACATGCAAAAAAAAAAAAAAAAAGCAAAGTTATTTGTTTTTCTCTGGACATCATATAGCAAGAGATCAGAACATTTCTTCCCTTCCCCCCCTTAAAAAATGTAGCTTTAACGAAAAGGGTCGGCATTTTCCGTTCACTTTCCACAGGGCTTCAGGAAACAAAGATGAAAAGAGATTATTAAGTGTTCTACAGCACCCTCCGTTCTAATCCCCAGAAGGTTGTAGAGAAATATTAAGAAACCGAAGCTTTTGGCTCTGCCAGCCTCCCGCCCTGGGCGTTTCTGAAATGACCAAGGTCCCACCGCATTCAACGTCCCCGGAGCGGAACGAGTCCGGCGGCAGAGAAGCGGGACAGGAGATAAGGGCAGCTGCTTTGGAAGCCCGACTGCCAGGAGCTCACTTAGACCTCCCGCATCCCACAGAGACCACAGCCGGAGACTTCAGGAGGCTTAGCGGCGATCCGCAGAGCCCAGGCTCCGGCCGAAAAGTGCACTCCACGCTCAGATGCCCACCAGCGAGAATAACGGAAAGAACCTACTCTCTAGACTTGAATTCCGTAGATTTGGGAATGATAACGGCGCCTGGTCGCGGGAGAAATAAAGAACCAGATTTTAAAGTCGCCCCAGCTGCCCTCGCCTCGGCAAATGGAGCAGGTGTTCCAAAATGGATAGGGACCGGGGAGAAATGAGCGGAAAATGTCAGAGTACGCATGCGCACTCTACTCAGGTGAGGTTAGGGACCTGTGGGAGCGAAGAGTGAAGGTTGATGAGGTGGAGAGGGGGCGCGTGTCTGGTTACTAGGAGACCAGACGCTGGTGTAAGGGGAAAGAGAGGGAACAGCTTTTGAACCACGAGAGGGAGGCTGAATGGGGCGGCTAGAACGAAGGCGGAATCGCGGGCACGCGCCGAGAAAGAGGGCTACTAGGGGATCGAGGGAGCGAGCTCGTTGGAAGGGCGGGTGAGCAGGTAGGCAGGACGTCGCTAGATGCGGGTGCGTGGCTGGCAGCGCGCGTCCTAGGAAGTAGGCGTACGGGCGCTACCGGGGTGATCCCGTCTGAGTGCACGCGGGCCGCGGGAGAGAGACAGAGCGAGGGCGCCGCGGCCGAGGAGGAGGAGGAGGAGGAGTAGGAGCCCTCCGCAGGTACTGAGGCGTGTGGGCGGGGCCCGGCTGCGTCGGACGGTTAGCGCCGCCTCCTCCCTGGACTGTCCCGCCTCCCCTTTCCCTTTCTCACCTTCCCTTCGCCACCCGCGCGGACTCTGGCTGGTTTTGGTGTTGGGGGTGGGGGGTAAGGAGGAAGGAATGGGAAGGGGCCGGGACCTGACCGCGGCCGCCCGCTCCAGAGGTAGTGGACAAGCCAGCAATGGTCACGGCTTCCACTTTTGGCGCGAAGGGGAGCGAGGACGAGAAGAAACTGACTGGATTTCCTTCTGCTCTCCTTATCCTCGCCAGCGGGGGACTCGAGGAGGGGACTAAAAGGAGGGAAAAAGGGGTCTCTGCTTGGAGGCTGGTGGGCCGGGTGGGCGGGGCGTGCGGGCCGGAGGGAGGGAGCGGAGGAGGTCTGAGTGGAGGCCCGGGGTTTCCGGTCTCTTGAGAGCCTGGGGCCAAGCCCAGTTCCTATGGTGACCGCTTCACTTCTTCCTCGCGTCTCTTCGCTGGGCTGGTGGGAAGACTGCTCTAGTCGGGGTGCGTTTGGGAAGAGGTGAGCATTGGGGGGTGGGGGGCGCGGGCATTCCGGGACCTCCTTCCCTTCCCCAGCACCTTTCTTCCCGAATCCGAAGAAATTGTCTCTCTCTTGGTAGACGAAGGGTTTATTCGGTGCATGAAAAGAGGACGCTTTTTCAGGAATTAGAATTTTAAGTACTGAAAAACAAAGAGAGGAAGAGCTGATTTTCTTTTTCAAAAAAGTATTTAAAGTTCTAATTGAATGAAGTCTCTAGGGGAAAACCACCACCCTTGGGTTTTTGCTTAATGTGCTAAGCATCCAGTAATTTTCCTCTCCCTCCTGAGTTTCCACGATGCTAATTGTTTTTAATCTTTTGTGCATTTCACCCTTTAATGTCTCGGTTCTACGGTTCACCTGTAGAAATGAACAGAATAACAAGGCTGATACAGACTGAACTTGGTCTGTTGTAAATTGTCACCTGTATCCACAGAAGCACCTGCCTTCGGTGAAAATGCGTGTTACTTCTCTTTTAACTGATATACAGAACATTTGTGAGGATAAATAGAAACATGTGCTTTTTAAATCTAAATGTTAGACTATGCTTTGAAAGCTGTCTATCTTTGTATTTGAGTAATTAATTACTACTTTTTAAGAATGTGGTTGGGGCTTTTGTTTTAGGATAACTTGATTATAAGGTCCTACATATTTAGTAAAATTTCTTTGATTCAGAAATCAAATTACTGAAAAAGGTTAGAATTAGGTAATGATTCAAATAGCAATGTTATTTGGAATAAGCTAATAACAGTGTTGGGATTAAATCTTTAATAATATTTTATGTATATGTGATGTTAAGTCATTCTTTTACATATTAAGAAATTTAACTGGTACAGCTAAGGCTAAAGTTTTTGGAGTGGGACCTAGAATTCAGTAATATGAGGTGAAGCTATATAAGTTTAGATGTTATTGTTTTTTGGTCCAGACATGTATTGTCATTAGTGTAGGCAGCACTGCATTTAGAAATTCCCTTTAGATTGCAGGGCAGCTTTGTTATTTAGTTATCAAGTTACTTAAAAGTTTTAGAGAGTTGCTTCCAGGCCTGGAGAGGTTAAGTGTCTTCTTGGGAATACCAGTCTTGTGCTGTTTTTCATAATGTAACTATTAAGGGTAGGCCCCTCATTATCCAGGTCATTTGTATGTGATGGCATCATCTACCTGATGATCTAGGCCTCTTCAAAAGTGGACAACAACTTTATATTATATATTATTATTATATATATTATGTATAATGATATTTCCAAAAAATTATTGTGTGATTTGTCCTTCTGAATTGGCAGTTCAACATATGAACCTATTCAGAGATGGAAAATTTTTACAAGCATTTGTATGGTTTTATATATTGTCTTTCTGTGCAAATCTATTTCTGTGTGTTTTATTGTGCTTTTTGTAGATTTCTTGTTTGTGGTAGGGTATCTCTATATCTTGTGAAATATTGAAGTTATTTCCTATTAACAAAAACTAGGCACTTTGTAATAAAATACAATGATCTGTCAAATTTTTTGTCTTGCAATTTTACTGTATTGACTATTGCTTGAAATAATGTTATTTGTCCTTTGTCTGGACCATGATATCAGGGAAGTGATGCCATGACATGAAAATGAATTGAAGTGAGGGAGGGTTGTGCAAGGTTACCTGTCTTACTTTCTCCTCCAAAGCCATCTTGTTTTGGTATCCAGATATAGATCAGAAGAACCGGAGATGGTCCTGGATGCACTGGAAGACTCTAATCTTTTTAAGTTAAAGTCTAAATATGTGGACCATTAGCTGGTGTTTGAAAATCTGTATGTATTCACTTAAAGGGCCTTTGCTGTGACAAAATTTATCTTGTGCTATGACACTGTTACCTAGTCAGCTCTGTTTGCAAAAGTTCGATATCATCTTTATTATTTTTACTGATTGTATCAAGTATAATTTGTCTAGAGCCACCTTGTCTGGAAATTTTTTACATCACAGTTGGGTGTATCTATGTATTTGCCTGCATCTTTGTGTATTTTATGTGTGTCTATGCAAGAGATCTCCCTTAGTAGATTGTAAATTTCTGAAGAGGAGGAACTATGTTCTTTTATCTAAAGCATGAAGTACTGTGCTTTGTAAATAGGCGTTTAATGAATATCTGTTTTATTTAATTGAATTGTGAGAAGAATAGATGGTCAATTGCCTTGAACTAGGTTTAGGGAAGAATAGGGAGTATGAGGAAACAGCTATGAGTAATTCCAGGCAATTGGCTAGAGGAATCCAGAGGATATCCAGAGCAATATTCCTTCCATCAACTAGACAGAGGAATAGGAGTCTTCTTTCATACAGCTCAAGCTACTTGTTCTTTTAGGATTTTGTTGTTGTTGTTGCTCCTCAAGATTTCCCTTGATGTGTATTTTAACCTGGTTACACTTGAATGAAAATACTGGTGTAAAGAAAGATGGGACACGCAACACAAAATTTGCTGTAAATCCCGTGGAAGAAAAATAATCTGTACTCTCATTTTTACATATGAGAAGCACAATTTAGTAATGTCTGTTTGGAGGGAGGAGTTGGAGTCTGACATATTTGTCTAATCAAATTACTGATTTGAATTAAAGTAAAGCAACTTCTAATCACATTTTATTGTGGAACAAAAAGTGAAGTTCTGCAACATTCAGTGGTATTTTAAATGCTTATGTATCAGGCACTGTGCTAAGACCAAATTCAAGAGCTTCCAGATTAAAGAGAAAGTACTTCAAGCAGTAAGAAAGAAACCATTCAAAAACTGAAACCACCCACAGTCCAAATCACAGAAACTTTCTTTGCAGAAGAGGCTTAGGATATGAGAGGCTTGAAGCCAAAGGAACTAGAATTACAACCAAGAATTACAATAAACAAGCAAAGCTGAGTAAAATCTTTCAAAGAGGGGGAAATGGATATTTAATGAAACAGAGGATTTTCAAGTATTCCTAATGAAAAGACCAGAGTTGAATAGAAATTTGGACTTCCATATTCAAGACTCAAGAGAAGACTGGAAAAGTAAACATGAAAGTGAAATCATAAGGATCTCAATAAAGTTAAACTGTTCTGGAGTCTGAATGGGAAATACATTTTTCCCCCCTGAGGCAATGGGGTTAAGTGACTTGCCCAATGTCACACACAGCCAAGAAGTGTTAAGTGTTGGGGGCTGGATTTGAACATAAGTTATCCAGAGACTTCAGAGCAGGTTGCCAGAGACCATGTCCTTGGAGACAGGAGAAAAAGAGCTAAGAAGAACGTGACTACGATTAGCAAACACCCTAAATTCCTGAGATAACATAATGTGTGTCCCAAGAAATCGGTCATCTCCACCCAGGATCTAGATAACGAGTATACCCCAGGATGTCTGCCACACCTGTGGTCTGACATTCTTTACATTGCAACCCCCCACTCAGAAATCATATTTAACTAGACCCTCTTCATTCATTAAACTGAGACTTTGCTCCATCTCAACTTGTCTCCCTCCTCATCCCTTTTCAGGCAATAGTCTCACAGACAAATGTCCGCCTCAGGACCCACACTTTGATGACCTGCTGGACGGGTCAGCAGGTGCTCTATCTACTGTGCAATCTATCTGCCCCTTCATAAGTCTTTTAAGAATTTATCATTATTTGGGAAGTTAGAAGGATTATACATAGAAGATAAGAGTGAATAGGTTGTGTTGGAATGTTGTAAAAATATATATATACAATCGAGAAAGGATATTCTGGGATAAAGAGGGAAAGAGAGCAATAATGGGGAAAATGATCTCATCTAAATGAAGCTAAAGCCAGGAAGAGCTTTCATAGTGGAGGGGAAAATGTTGGGAGATGGAATGGGCAGTGCTTGAACCTCACATCCAAATTAGTTCAAAGAGAGAAAACATAAATCTGTCTTACCCAGTGAGAGAGTAGGACAGAAAGGAGATAAGAGAAAAGGAGGACAGATAAAAGAAGGCAGTAGTCAAAAGCGAAGTAAACTTTAAATACCATTTTTAAAAATGACCAGAAACCCAAGTATTTTGGTAATTAGTAGAGGTTTTGTTTTCTCATAATAGGTATCAAGTATTATATTATTATAAAGTTAGGCACCTGCCAGATGGTACCAAGGATGACCTAAGGAAAAATGCCTGTTAGATGTCTTTTTCAGGACTTTTGCCACTGATGAGGTGCAAATGATGAGGTTTGAGAATAGAGAGAGATCCCCTAACAGCAATGGGATCTCTTTGACTGGTGGCAGGCTTTGTGAAAGAATTCGCAAACCCCGATGAATACAGGCACGAGGTTTGTGGCAGAAAATGGGATTTATTTACACCAAGAAGCCAGTTTGCTGGGAAGACAGACTTCTAGTGAGCAAGGAATATAGCAAAGGTGGATTATACTGAGAAGAAAATATCTTCAGCAGTGGGCATGATCCTGTTCCGATTTCTGTGAAGATTGGGGGTTCAAGAGTTGTCTTTTATTAGCTGTCTGAGGCTTGGGGCATCAATTCAATTCAAAATGGAATGAAATTACTTAATTGGGAGTTTGAGCCAGTCATTATTGACTATGCTCCAGGGCCTAGATTTCCTATTGAAAAGAGATTTCTTATTTTGGGAGTTTCCCTTATGGGCAGAAGGGTGTGGCCCCTCCCAAGAGTCTGGGAGAGTTTGAGACCCCAGAATTCCACCCCCAAAGGTTAAATTTACATCGACTTCATAACTGGTAGAGAAAAGAAAGGAAGAAATCTTGTGTAATTGTAATAATACAACTGCTTCCCCTCTTACTGATTGAGATCCTAAATGGTGGGCAGATAGAAACTATAACGTTGATAAAAGTGATTCCTTGGAGCAGGCAGGAAGAAGATTCTGATAATCAAGATCTGTTCAATTCTTTGGCCTCACTCTCTGGAAGTAATCCAGTCAGAAATCTAAATTATGTCAAGTCCCTGAGGCTAAATTTTCCCTATAAAACAGTTTATGGGCCATGGTTTCTGCTATTGCCCTCCTTTAGGTCATGGAATTCTGCCTGTTATGCTTTTCTTTTTTCTTTTTCTTTTCTTTTTTTTTTTTTTGCTGTTATGCTTTTCAACCCCACTTCTTATAGCTAATTAACTCTTTTTGGGTGCTAAACCCCGTTCAGGATCTGCCCTGCCAGCTAAAGGCATGCCCCAACCTCATGTTCCACTAGGGAATTTGTGCATTCCATCATTAATTATTGAAACTCTCTAAGGGCAGCTAGGTCCCCGTGGATAGAGCAGCAGCCCTGAAGACAGGAGGACCTGAGTTCAAATTTCAGGTCAAACACTTTAACACTTCTGGCTGTATGACCCTAGGCAAGTCACTTAATCCCAGTTGCCTCAGGGGGAAAATATATTTATATATGTGTGTGATACCATTCCTGGTATCTATTGTATTCATTTTGTTTGTAACCTCTTCTACTAAATAAACTTTTGCCAAAGAAAATGGCCATTCTGTGAATTCTTCACATGACTGAATTCTATCATTAGGTGTTTTCTAAAGCACATCATCTGGTGCCTACATCAGCCACATCATTATTATTGCTGCCTGCTGTCTGGCCCTTAAACTGTTCTAAGACATTTCCAATTCCTGAATAAACTCATTGCCTCTGCAACTTTATAGTCTACTTTGTTAGTGCAAGTATTTTTCCATTCCCCCCCTCTTTAAAAATCCTTGAAGTATTCCTATTTGTTTTTCTAGATAAATATTGTTAAAGCATTATTTGGTTTTCTGAAGCACCCCTATTGTAATTTTCTGTGGTATTAAACATATAAATAAATTTAATAATTGCCATTTTTAGTTGTAACACCCCTTCTGGGCTACTCTCCCAACTAGTACTGAACCAACAGATTATGTTCTCTTAGGGAAATGACTTTTTCTTCCAGGATTCCGGAGTAAACCTGAGATATTAGGGATTTCAGTATTGTTGCTCATGAACTTCCATCCTTTGTATTTAACAGTATTGAATAGCCACTTGACATCGATAAGCTTTTACAAAGTGATTTTTACCAAGAAAGCATTGTAAAAAGGTAATTTTTATCAATAGTTACGAAAATAATCTCAGAAATGGGGAGGAAGCACACTCTCCCCTTATGCAGTTGTGTACTTGCATATAAACAGACATAAGTTATCCAGAGAAAATGGGCTCAAGTACAAAGGTTGTGAGGCACACACAGGCAGATGGATACCTATTGACTTCATCTAGTAGAGTTCTCCTGTACTTGCTTTGGGAAAAAACAATTGTATGTATATCAAAGGAGACATTTTCTGAAGACCCATTTTATGCATGAGTCTAAGAGAATCCTGTCTCCAGAGGATGCTAGACCATTTGGGTTTGTATATACATTTTGTTGGTGATTTTACATAACTTTACTGGGCTGTCTCAGATCAATCATCTTCCCCCTCAAGCAATAAGCACAAATTCTTTTGGGAAAATGGTCTCAGGTCTCAGGTCTTCTATAACTACTTCCTGCTGAAAAATGACCATAGAGCTGACCCTAATGGGGGTTGTGCTTGGAGAGAAATGAGATCTGAAAACAGCAACTGCAGCATCCAGTGGATGTTGAGTTTGCCCATCAGTTATCTCAGGATCCCCAGGTAGCAGGAGAAGTTGGAAGTTTGCAGTTCGAAGCCTAGAGGAAACAAATCTCATAAGCAATCTGAAAATGCAGGGGCCAGTAGGGACCATATCCAGGAATTCCACCCATAGGAGGACTGGGGAGGTGTGAGAAACTGCTCATAGATGTTTTGCATCCAGGCAGCTTTTTGTAAGATTTCTCTCAGGGCTTAGCTCAACTTTCTTTGAGTTGTTAATGTACATACAGTCAGAGGTTTTGACCAGAGCTCGGACATCTCCGCTAGAGGCAAGAAGATAATCTAAGACCATGCTATTCCCACCCCCTTTCTTCAAGTACCACAGAACATTTTCCCCAAATCCCCACCTTAGTCTCCTCAGAAGGGTGGGGGCTGTGTCTGAGGCACTGGCATTGTATACTATGAAAGGGGTAATCAAGTAGCCTAGGGTACAAAACCTGTAGTGTTTGAAAGGAGTCAGGCAACCAAGTGGAGAGAATCATAGGTGGGGGAGGGTCCCAGTCAGAGACATTCCTCTTAATAAGCTCCTTAGAGATAATTCTAGAAATATGAGTCCAGCTGGGGGATCCTTCCAGTTTAACTGCCGTTGGAGTGGTCAGAATGACCCTGTACGGGCCTTTCCACTTTATACATAAAGGGTCGGATCCCTGGAGTTTCCAGGTTTTCAGATACATTATATCACCTGGATTGAGAGGGAATGGGATTTGGGTCTGAGCCTCCAAAGGCCTAGGGAGGTGCTCATTTGCTATTCAGAGAGCAACTTTTGAAATGCACTGAGTTGAGTAGCAAACTGAAAGACTCCATTCAGCTGGGAATCCACAAGGATGTCAGTGATTTAGCCTCCCATACAAAAATTCAAAGAGACTCAGTTTAATTATCTGGAGGGTAGGTGGATGATTCTGACTCTAAGTAGCCCTAATGGGAGATTCTTTATCCAGTCCTCTCTAATCTCCAGGCACAGTTTAGTGAGGACTCTCTTAAACTATGGTTCATTTTCTCTACCTTCCCAGAGGCTTGAGGACACCAGGCAGAGTGGAGATAATAAGAAATGTTAAGTGCCTTGGCTATTCCTTGAGTGACTTCAGAAATAAAGACGGGCTCTTTATCACTCTGTAAAGAGCCAGGCAAGCCAAAACGAGGGATGATCTCGTTCAGCAGGCACTTAGATACTTCCTGAGCCTTCTCAGTCCTGGAAGGAAAAGCTTCTAATCCAGTTAGTGAATGTGTCAACAAAAGACCAGAAGCAGCTTAAAACTCCTACAGGGGGCATATGCATGAAGTCTAGTTCCCATCCTCAGCAGGGTAAGTGCCTCTCCTCTGGACTGGTTTCAGGAGAGGTGGGGGCTTAAAGGTTCTCTCAGGATTCAGCTACATTATATCACCATTGGGCAGGTGTGTTAGGAGTCTGACTGTTTCTCCCAGCTTGTGGCCAGTGAAAACGCGTTTCACCAGGGAATGGAGAGCATTTCTCCCCAGGTGTGTGGCCTGATAGAGACCAGAGATCAGTTTCCACTGACTTGCCTCTGGGACTAAGAGGTGGTCTGAGGGTGTTTAAACTAATCAGAGGGAGAAAGGGTATATAGCCCACTCCTTTTCCAGAGCTGTTTACTGTGTGCTATAGGAAGGAACAAAAGACTCAAGCAGCTTAGGGAATTAAAAGTGCCATAGTCAATGGTGAAAGGGCAGCAGCTTTAGCAGCTCAATCTGCCAGCCTGTTCCCTTTACTTGAAGTGAATCTTCCCTTCTAGTGTCCTTTACAGAATATGACCCGGGACCTCTCTGGGTTCATGGACAGCTTGCAATAGGTGCAGAATTTCTCCCGCATGTTTAATGGGAGAGTTTTTCGCTGTCAATAAGCCTCTTCCTTTCCAAATAGTTCCATGAGCATGCAAAATATGAAAAACATATTTGAAGTCAGTGTAGATGTTGACTCTCATCCCCTTCCCTAGTTCTAAGGCTCTGGTTAGGGCTATGAGCTCAGCCTTCTGAGCAGAAGTGCCAGGAGGTAATGGCTTAGCCTCCAGAGTGCTATGAAGAGACACCATTGAATAGGCTGCTTTTTTCTCCCCATTCTCAAGAAAGCTAGATCCATCTGTGAACCACTCCCCATCTGGGTTCTCAAGGGGAGTGTCCTTTAAGTCAGATCTGCTGGAGTAGACAGAATCTATAGCTTCTTTGCAATCATGGACAATATCTCCTGGTTGAGAGACATCAGGGAGAAGAGTGGCAGGATTTAAAGTGCGACAGACTTGGAGGGACAAGTCAGGGGATCTAGTAGGAGAGCCTGGTACCTAGTAAGCCTCCCACTCCAGAGCCACTGATGCCCTTTGGCTTCTAGAATGCTTTGGAGTCGGGGGGTGGGGTGGGGTGGGGGGGTCAGTTTGGAAGCTTCCTCAATTAACAGGGCTGTGGCAGCCACTGCTCTGTGACAGGAAGGCCATCCTAGAGAAACTGAGTCCAGCTTCTTTGAGAAATAAGCCACAGGCCTGGGATCAGGTCCTAGAGGCTGAGTAAGGACTCCCAAAGCCTGCCCATGACTCTCATCCACATACAGGGTGAAAGGTTTCTGTAAGTCAGGGAAGGCAAGGGCAGGGGCAGAGGTCAGTTTGGCTTTCAGGGTTTTAAAAGCCTTAATGTGATCAGGTCCCCCATTCAAGAGGAAGGTTATCGAGACCTTGAATAGAATCATAGAGAGGTTTGGCAATAATTCCAAAGGCAACTTCCAATAATTGAGTCATGGGAGTCTGGGGCCCTAGAGCCAATTTTTGTAGCTTCTGTCATATCTGGGGAAGACTGAGTCATAAAATGTATGCTAAGGACAGTGGTCCCTTCTAGAGAAGTGGGGTCCAGATTAGTATATTTCCTCATGGCCTCTACAAGGCAACCCTGAAAGAGGGCAGGGTTTTCCTCAGCTGCTTGCATGATCTCTCTTAAGCTTATCTATATTCACCTGCTTTTTAATCCCCTTTTTCATGCCCTCAGTGAGGGAGGTTAGGAGATGATCCCTCTTCTCTCTGTCCCTGCTCCCTTCCTGATAGTTCCACTCGGGGTCTGAGACGAGTATGGCTATAGCCCCTGCTTGATATCTACCAGGGGAGGAAGCAGTCATGTCATCCCCAAACTTCTGGGCTAGGTCCCAGATCCTCCTTTTCTCCTCTATGGTACAAGAGGAGATAATGATATTAATATCTACCCAGGACAGATCATATTGGAGGGTAATGGCTTTAAATCCCCCTTGGTGGGATCCTCAGAGTATCTGCCCAGTTTCTCCTTAATTTGGGAAAGATCCAAGATGGAAAAAGGCATCTGTACTCTTAAGAGTTTCTTCTTCTCCCTACCCCCCCCCCCCATCCTGTCAGTCACTTCCCTCAAGGGACAGAGTTTAGAGGAGGTAGCCAGAGGAAAGTCCTGAGCCACAGCTGTGGTGGAATCAGGCTCCAGGGGAGGAGTAGAAGGATAGAGGCTTGGGGGGAAGGGTGGCTTTTGTTTTGAGAAGGAATAAGCAGTGGGGTAGTCCTAGAGTCTGGCTTCTGGGAGAGAGAGGAGTTGCATAATGAGGGATTCAAAATTCCCTTTCTGATAAGGGGGCTGCTCTAGAAGCGATTTGGGAGCATCCTGCTGGGGGGAGGGGAGAGTAGAAGCTCCTTGCACCCTCAAAGGAGTGGAAAAGAGGGGGTCATTCAGGGGATCCGTGTTTATCTCCAGATCCCCTGCAGTAAACTTAACTAGCAACATTCTATAATTTAACCTTAATTTAGAATCCTGAGACAGACCCATGAAGGCTTGAACATAGGGAACCTCTGTCCATCTACCCTGTCTCCTGTAAAATAAATCCAGTTCCCTAATAGTAGTGAAATTGATTGAGCCATTAATTGGCCATGCCTCCTGATTGTCTAACCAATATTGCGGCCAGACAGTATTGCAAAAATACCTCAGTATGAGTTTTTTCTATTTTAAATCTCTCAAGCCGAATTTGGCCCTAGTTTTTAAGAGACAGCCTAAAGGAGAATCTTTAGAAATGGAGGAAGGAAGCTGACCCATCCTGCCCCAAGCCCCAAGCTTTCCCAATTCTATAGCTCTCATCTGTTCTAGGCGTCACCAGAGAGACAGAAAGATGTGGCAAAAGCTCTCCTCAGTAAAAGGGCTATTTGTGATCCTGCAGAAGTTTGTCCGAGTGTCCTCGGAGAGACAATTTTGCATGAGCGCAAGGCTCCAGATAGCTTCATGTGTGTCCCCCGGGGAAGTCGAGCTGTCCACCGCTATAGAAGGGTGGTATGGTGGCTTACCTCAGTCCAAAAAACCCTTGCGGACGAAAACCTCGTGAACAGGCCACCAAATGATGAAGAAGAGGTTAGGCAGGAATGGGTGAGATTCCGTGTTCTCCAAAGCGCGAGTTCACAGCAAAGGAATTTCGCTAAATTCAAAGGCTATGGTAAAAAAGCCTTTATTGTTAAAGAGACACCAAGAGAGGCTTTCTTGGCGGGCATATCATTTTCAAGAGAGAAGTGATCTGCAAAGAGACATTTTCTGAAGACCCATTTTATACATGAGTCCAAGAATTGACATCCTGTCAGACTTCCTCCAAGTGCTTAAGCAAGACCATTTGTATTTGTATATCAAAGGAGACATTTTCTGAAGACCCATTTTATTCATGAGTCTAAGAGAATCCTGTTTCCAGAAGATGCAAGACCGTTTGAGTTTGTATATACATTTTGTTGGTGATTTTACATAACTTTACAGGGCTGTCTCAGATCAAGCAGAGTTTTACTCTCATCAATATTCTTTACCTTTTCTATGGCTGGAGGAGGGTTGGGAAAAATACTTTAAAAGAAATGTTAAATAAATTTTTCAGAAAAGAAAAATATTAATCTGAGAAGTCCGTAGACCTTTGTTGGATTTCCAAAAGAATCCCATGAAATGCAAAAAAGTAAAGAGCCTCTGACCTAGTCCAATTTTCTGATTCTATAGATAAGGAAATTGAGACCTAGAAGGATTAAATGACTTACCAGGGCTAGCTTCCTTGCAGAAAATGATGTCTCAGCTGATCATTCTATTGCCAGGATGGATCAGCCAAGTTGCTTGTCTGCTGTACTCTTTCCTTACTGGACTTATATGATGCTGCTGACAGCAGCAACAGCTCCATTTATGTGTGGATTTCCAGTTTCAATAGTTGCTTTTGGCATTATCCACTCAGAATTCACTTACAACCAGGAAAGAATAAACTATATGGAAACCAAAACATCATGTTCATGAACATATGGTGACCGATAAGAGAACATGACAGCCGCTGCCGCTTGCCCAAATCCAGAAACTCTTAGGAGTTCTTACTCAAAAACCAATAGAAAAGTGACTGATCTCTCAATCTTCTTGAGCCTCTGTATGCATACTAAGCTCACATACTGCTGCATCTTTCATCCTTACAGCACCTCCACCAACCAGAAGATTTTTCATCATCATGTAGTATCAAGCTTGAATTATCAAAGCTGAACCTGGTTTCCAGAGTGCTATATGTTGACATAAAATGTTATATTTACTCTGTATTAACAATTAGGAAGAACAAACCTGAGCATATTCTGAGGGCTGGAACCTCATGGCCAGAACCATTTTATATATTATATTAGCTCACCATATTAAAAGAGCAGTAGGAAGACATAGTGGATAGAAAGCTAGTCTCAATGAAAAAACCCAGGTTCATATTGGCTATATGACATATCTCTTATCTAATTCTTCCTTTATTTACATTAAAATTGCTTTATATTTTTATTTGTGTAGGTCTTGGTAATTTAGTATTAAAATACTTGATATATTCATCATTATTAAATTCTTTGGGGTTTTGTTCTTGTATAGAATTAAGTTTTTTTCCTTCTCCCTCTCTTTTTTTTTAGGGAAGGGGTGTTACAGTTTAAGTTCCAAATTATCTGTCTGTCTCCCTCTCTAGGGGGAGGGAGCTTGAGTATACTGTTTCATGGATGTAGGAAAGAAACATAAGTCCCACTAACAAGTTTCACATAGAAACAATACAAAATAATTTGTTATTTTGAGACCCAAAAAGACCTTTGTCACTAATCACTTCTTAAAAAATAATCCAAAACATATGCTAAATGAAGTGAGTAGAACCAATAGAACATTGTACACAGCAACAAGTTCATGTGATGATCAGCTATGGTGGACTTGGCTCTTTTCAGCAGTGAGGTAATACAGGGCAATTCCATTAGATTTGTGATGGAAAGTGCTATCCTCATCTAGAGAAAGAATTATGGAGACTGAATGTGGATCAAAGCGTAGAATTTTCACCTGTTTTATTGTTGTTTGCTTGGGTTTTTTTTCCCTTTTTTGATCTGATTTTTCTTGCTTAGCCTGATGAATATGGAAATATATTTAGAAGAATTGCCACATATTCAACCTAAGTTGCTGTCTTGGGAAATGGGGAAGGGAGAAGGGGAGGGAGAAAAATTTGGAACATAAGGTTTTGCGAAGGTGAATGTTGAAAACTATCTTTGCATGTATTTGCTATTAAAAATAATCTAAACTTTTAAAATTGAATTAAACTTAAAAAGAAATAAGAAACAGCAATAACAGTCCAAAAAAGAAGAGTTAAAAGAATATTAGAATTTTCTCATCTCTATATAAATTGCATATTAATAATCCAAATATTAATAAGTAAGTATTTAATAAGCATCTACTGTGTGCCAGATGCTATTAAGGCACTGGGGATATAAAGAAAAAATATTCCAAAAAGTGTACATTTGATTGGAGTGGTCAATAAGTATACACATATAAACATACACACACACACACACACACACACACACACGAGCATATGCATATACAGAATCCATTTAAATTCAGGGTACAAGGAGAACACTAGTATATGCGGGAGCAGAGAGATGAGTCAGGAAAACTTTCCTGTGGAGGACAATGCTTGAACTGCTCCTTGAAGGAATTGAGGATTCTCTGAGGCACTGATGAGTTAGAGCATAGATAGATAGTTTTACACACACACACACACACACACACACACACACACACACACACACACATCCCACTACTAGGGATAACAAATCCAGGGATAGCAATACTCAAACATCAAGATAGGTAATAGGGTACTGTTTGTGAGGTATAAAGTGAAGTCAAGTTTTGCTGGATCGTAGAATATGAGTATACAGAAAAGATGCTTGAGTATGTAAAAACAGTTTGGAAAAAGGTCATGAAAGTCTTCCTTTTGTAATGAAATAGTAATTTATTTTTTTTTTTTTTTTTTTTTACCACATAGCATATTTTTACTCTTACAATTGACTAAAATATATAAAAGATATAAGATTGGGGAGCAGAGCCAAGATGGCAGAGCGGACACTTGCTTCTTTCTGACCTCCCCTACTGCCCTCAAATTATTTACAAAATTCAGCCTCTGAATTAGTGCTGGACCGCCAGAACCCATGAATATTGGGAATACAACACATTACCCACAGAAGATAATCTCGAAGATCACCAGAAAAGTTCTGTTTTGATTGTGCACGGGCAAGGGAGGAGGCCAGGCCAGGCACAGGTACAGGCAGGCAGAACACATGCTGAGCAGATTAGGGGTGGGATGTGGTCTCCGCTCTGTGGAGAATCTGTGGGGAGGACTCTACCACAGTGTTGAGTCCTCTGCTCTGGTTACAAGCCAATAGATCAGCAGAGAAGTTATAAAACTTTCAACATAAACATAGAGAGTCAAGAGTGTACCTCAAAGCGCCATAGTCTCATGGGACCTGGCCATACCCACCCAGCACCAGGAGTGACTCAGCATGATCCCAGCGCAGCCACTGCCATTCTGCCCCTGCTTTGCTGTCATTTCCTGTTGCGTATTGAGGAAGCTTGGAAAGCCCTCATTAACTCAAAAGCAGTGGGTTTTTTTGGTTTTGTTTTGTTTTGTTTTTTTATGAGTAAAAAGGCGAAGCGAGCCCTAACTATAGATAGCTTCTCTAGTGAAAGAGAGCAGATTTCAAACCCTGAGGAGACTAAAAGCAGATTGTCTGCAGATGAAGCCCCTGGTCCCACACACATACACACACAAGGCTCTCATAGAAGAAATTTAAAAGGATCTTAAAAGAGACCTAGAAGAAGAATAGAAAAGAAAAGGAAAACCTTGCAAAAGGGTCTGGATAAGGCATATAGTTCATTAAAAGATAGAGTGGGGAAAAGGAAACAACTTCCTGAAAAACAGAATTTGTGAATTGGAAAAAAATAAATAACTCCCAGGAAAACAGAATTTGTGAATTGGAAAAAGAAAATAATTCCTTGGAAAAAATTGATGAAATGGAAAAAAATTCCATAGAACAAAACAACTCATTTAAAAATTCAATTGGACAAATACAAAAAGAAATTTAAAAAAGTAAATGAAGAAAATAATTCATTAAAAATTAACAAATGGAACAACAAAATGAACAAATAGAAATGAATGACTCAATAAGACAAGAATCAGTCAAACAAAACCAAAAAAATGAAAAAATAGGAAAAAATGTTAAATATCTACTTGAGAAAATAACAGACCTGGAAAATAGATCTAGGAGAGATAATCTAAGGATTATTGGACTTCCTGAAAATCATGATGAAAAAAAGAGTCTAGACACTATTTTTCAGGAAATCACCAAAGAGAACTGCCCAGATGGCATAGAATCAGAAGGTAAAATAGCCATTGAAAAAATTCATTGAACACCTGCTGAAAGGACCCCAAAATTAAAACTCCAAGGAATATTGTGGCTAAATTCCAGAACTACCAGACCAAGGATACTATATGAAGCCAGAAAAAAACAACTCATACCGAAGAACCACAATAAGGATTACTCAGGGTCTAGCAGCTTCCACATTAAGGGATCGAAGGGCCTGAAATCTGATATTCCGAAATGCAAAGATTCTTGGAATGCAGCCAAGAATAAATTTCCCAGCTAAACTGAACATTTTCTTCCAGGGAAGAAGATGGACATTCAATGAAACAGGTGAATTCCATTTATTTCTGATGAAAAAACTAGAGCTAAACAAAAAACTTGACCTCCAAATATAAGATTCAGGAGAAGTATAAAAAGGTAAAAAGAACTCTTGAGAATGGTATTTCTGTTATGGGTATACATAAAGAGTACATGCATAATTTGATTTTACTGTTATAATATAAAAAAAAGAACTAGAGGAGGAAAGGAGATTGTACCAGAAAAAGGGATAAGTGGAGGTAAAAAGAGGGAAACTACATCTCACAAAGAGGCAAAGGAAACCTATTATATCTGAGAGAAAGTAAGGGAGGGAGATGAACATTGTGTGAATCTTACTCTCATCAGATTTGGCTCAAAGAGAAAATATTAGACATATGTGGTTTATAGAGAAACTTCTACCTAATTGAAAAGTGGGAGGGGAAAAGTGAAAAAAGTGAAAAGGGAAGCTGTTATGAGCCAAAACTCATGTACTTAAAACAAGGATTCTTACAAGGCGTTAAGTCAGTGGAATTGATAATACAATGGTTATCTAGTTTAGCATAGTGATTAATAGTTCTCTAAGGTCAGTATGATTTAATCTTACAACAAATTATGCAATTTTTATTTTTTTATTTAAAAAAATTTTTTTAAATAACTTTTTATTGACAGAACCCATGCCAGTGTAATTTTTTACAACATTATCCCTTGCACTCACTTCTGTTCCGATTTTTCCCCTCCTTCCCTCCACCCTCTCCACCGGATGGCAAGCAGTCCTATACATGTTAAATAGGTTACAGTATATCCTAGATACAATATATGTGTGCAGAACCAAACAGTTCTCTTGTTGCACAGGGAGAATTGGATTCAGAAGGTATAAATAACTCGAGAAAAAAACAAAAATGCAAGCAGTTTACATTCATTTCCCAGTGATCTTTATTTGGGTGTAGCTACTTCTGTCCATCCTTGATCAATTGAAGTTGAGTTAGATCTTCTCTTTGTCGAAGAAATCCACTTCCATCGGAATACATCCTCATACAGTATCATTGTTGAGGTATATAATGATCTCCTAGTTCTGCTCATTTCACTCAGCATCAATTCATGTAAGTCTCGCCAGTCCTCTCTGTATTCATCCTGCTGGTCATTTCTTACAGAACAATAATATTCCATAACATTCATATACCACAATTTACTAAACCGTTCTCCAATTGATGGGCATCCATTCATTTTCCAGCTTCTAGCCACTACAAACAGGGCTGTCACAAACATTTTGGCACATACAGGTCCCTTTCCCTTCTTTAGTATCTCTTTGGGGTATAAGCCTAGTAGAAACACTGCTGGATTCATTCACTTCATCTCACACCACCATGGGGCTGGCTTCCTGCTCTTCTCCCACTGAGACCAAGGCCAGTCTGAAAGGCTCTCCAGAAAGCTGGCCCAGAGCCCTAGGCAAGGAGAAAATAAAGACTTTGGGCTTTAACACCTGCCGATTCTCGTGATGATTACTCAACTGAAAGGAAGGCTGCCCAGCGATCTCTAGAAAATCAACAAGAACACTACCTTTTGGTGCCCAATGAAAGGAGTAGGCTAAATAGAAGGGAATACAGATAAAAGATCACATTTGTGTTTATTTGTTGGTCATTTTAAAACTATTTGATTAGGCTTCTCAGTGCAGTAGCAGCCTTTCATTCTTCACAGCTATGATTCCCAACTCCACAGCAACCATGTTGAAGGTATCTGTAGTCAGCACTGATCATGACATCACTTATTCCTGTGTGGGAAAAATGACCAAGGAAACAGGACTACTCCAGCTGTGTTGCCTTCACCAACACAAAATGCTTAATTGATGTTTTCAAAGAATCCCATCAACACAGGTTTTGATGCCAAATGTCTTCATTGGCCGAAATTTGATAATGCAGTCAGACATGAAGCATTGGTATTTTATAGTAGTGAATGATGCAGGCAGGCCTAAGATCCAAGTGGAGAAACTTTTTGAGAGACCAAAAATTTTTATTGCGAATAAGTATCTCCTATAGTCCTGACCAAGATGAAAGAAATTGCTAAAGTTTATCTTGGGAAGACTGTTACAAATGCTGTGGTCATAGTTCCAGCCTATTTCAATGATTCCCGATGTCCAGTCACAAAAGATGCTGGAACCATCACTAATCTCACTGTGCCCCAAATCATCCGTGAGCCAACTGCTGCTATTGCTTATAGCTTGGACAAAAAAGGTGGGTGCTAAGAGAAATGTGTTGATCTTTGACTTGGAAGTGGTACTTTTAATGTTTCTATTCTTATCATCGAAGATGGTATTTTTGAGGTAAGTCCACCACTGGGGACACAGCTGGGGTGGAGAGGACTTTGACAACCACATGGTCAACCATTTCATTGTTCAAGCAAAAGCACAAGGACATCAGAGAGAACAAGAGGGCAGTGCACTGCTTGTGAAATGCAAAGCATATGTGTCTTATAGTAACCAGGCCATTATTAAAATTGACTCCTGTGAAAGTAAAGACTTTTATACATCAGTCAAAGGGCTAAAGGCAATTAGTCTTCCAAAGTATACTGACCCTGTGGAAAAGGCCTTAAGAGATGCCAGGCTAGCTAAATCACAGATTCATGACATTGTCCTGATGGTTGGTTCCACTTATGTTCCCAAAATCCAAAACCTTCTGCAAGACTCCTAACAGAATCTTTTTTAACTGTATAAGGATAAAGATCAGGTGAGAGGTAAAACAGGGAGGCTCTCGTCAAAGGAATTATCTATTGGCATAAAGATTTTTTTTTTAATTTAATTTTATTTAATAATAACTTTGTATTGACAGAATCCATGCCAGGATAATTTTTACACAGCATTATCCCTTGCAATCACTTATGTTTCGTTTTTTCCCCTCCCTCCCCCCCCCCCCCCAAGATGGCAAGCAGTCCTATATATGGTCTACTTCCCCCTGGTTTTTTGTTGAATGTAATTTTCATTGCATCGTGGTCTGAAAAGGATGCATTTACTATTTCTGCCTTACTGCATTTGAGTTTGAGGTTTTTATGTCCTAATATATGGTCAATTTTTGTATAGGTTCCATGAACTGCTGAAAAGAAAGTGTATTCCTTTCTGTCTCCATTACATTTTCTCCAGAGATCTATCATATCTAACTTTTCTAGTATTCTATTTACCTCTTTGACTTCTTTCTTATTTATTTTGTGGTTTGATTTATCTAATTCTGAGAGTGCAAGGTTGAGATCTCCCACTATTATAGTTTTACTGTCTATTTCTTCTTGCAGCTCTCTTAGTTTCTCTTTTAAGAATTTAGATGCTACCCCACTTGGTGCATATATGTTTAATATAGATAGTGCTTCATTATCCATGCTACCCTTTAGCAAGATATAGTGTCCTTCCTTATCTCTTTTAATTAGATCAATTTTTGCTTTAGCTTGATCTGAGATCAGGATGGCTACCCCTGCTTTTTTGACTTCACCTGAAGCATAGTAGATTTTGCTCCAACCTTTTACCTTTAACCTGCATGTATCTCCCCACTTCAGGTGTGTTTCCTGTAAACAACATATTGTAGGATTCTGGCTTTTAATCCATTCTGCTAACCGCTTCCTCTTTATGGGGGAGTTTACCCCATTCACATTTATGGTTAGAATGACCAATTCTGTATTACTTGCCATCTTGTCAACCCCAGTTTATGCTTTTCTCCCTTCTTTCCCCTTTCCCCCCTTACAGTATTAAGCTTGTGAGCACCCCTTGCTTCTCACAGCCTTCCCTTTTTAGTATCCCTCCCCCCGCCTTAGAGTTCCTCCCCCTATCTTACCCCTTTCCCTCCCAGTTCCCGTATTCCCTTCCGTTTAGCTTATTCCTTCCCTTTTCACTTTTCCCTTCTCACTTTTCAATGAGGTGGGAGAAGTTTCACCATAGAGTAAATATGTCTTAAGATTTTTCACTTAAAGCCAATTCTGAAGGCAGTAAGATACCCACTATATTCATCCCCCTCCATTCTTTCTCTCGGATATAATAGGTTTCCTATGCCTCTTCATGAGATGTACTACCCCCACTTTACCCTTTTTCTGATACAATGTCCTTTCCACATCAGTTTCTAGAACAAGGTATACATGTATTCTTTATACATCTATATAGTCAAAATATAGTTCCCAAGATTAATTTTTACCTTTTTAGATTTCTCTTGAGTTCTATATTTGTAGATCAAACTTTTTGTTAAGTTCTGGCTTTTTCATCAGAAATAGATGAAATTCGCTTACTTCGTTGAATGTCCATCTTCTTCCCTGGAAAAAGATGCTCATTCTCGCTGGGTAAGTTATTTTTGGTTGCATACCAAGTTCCTTAGCCTTTCGGAATATCATATTCCAGGCCCTTCGATCTTTTAATGTGGATGCTGCCAGATCCTGGGTGATCCTTATTGTGGCTCCTTGATACTTGAATTGGGTTTTTCTAGCCGCTTGCAATATTTTTTCCTTCATCTGAGGGTTCTGGCATTTGGCCACTATATTCCTTGGTGTTTTGATTTTAGGATCCCTTTCAGTGGGTGATCGATGAATCCTTTCAATGTTTATTTTTTCCTCTGTTCCTATGACTTCTGGGCAGTTCTCTTTGATAATTTCCTGGAAAATAGTGTCCAGGCTCTTTTTTTCATCATGTTTTTCTGGAAGTCCAATGATTCTCAGATTGTCTCTCCTGGATCTGTTTTCCAGGTCTGTTGTCTTCCCCAGAAGGTATTTCACATTTTTCTCCATTGTTTGATTTTTTTGGATTTGCTTGACTGATTCTTCTTGTCTCCTCGAGTCATTCAATTCCACTTGTTCAAGTCTGATTTTCAGTGAAGTATTCTCTTCACTTACGTTTTAAAAATCTTTTTCTAATTGTCCCATTGAGTTTTTTTGTTCTGTGGAATTTTTTTCCCATTTCGCCAATTTTGTTTTCCAGTTCACTAATCCTATTTTTCAAGGATTTTACTTCTTTATCCACTCTCTCTTTAACTTTCTCCAGGCTCTTTTGCCAAGCCTCCCTCTCCTTTTGCCAAGCTTCTCTCTCCTTTTGCCAAGCCTCACTCTGCTTTCCCCATTTTTCTTCTAGCTCCCTTGTGAGAGCCTTTTTAATTACTTCTATGAGGCTCATCTGTGCTGAGGAACAGATGATCTCCTCCTTTGGGGATTCACCTGGGGACTGCCTGTTTTTAGTGTCCTCAGGATTTAGAGTCTGCTCTCTATCTGTGTAGAAGCTGTCAAGGGTTAAAGTCCTCTTCAGCTTCTTGCTCATTCTGTCTATTAATCAGAGACAAACTACCAAAGAAAAACAGAAAAAACTGGAGTCTTTCTTTGGGGGAGGGGCTGGGTATGTTATCGAGCTTCCTCTACAGACTGCAGGGGGCAGCAGTGAGGCACTAGCAGGACTGTGTGCGCCTGAGCCCAGAGCATGCTGAGTCACTGTGGGGGGGGAAGGGGGAGTCGGGCAGGTCCCGAGAGACTCCAGCTGTTTGGGGTTGTATTCTTCAGCCCCGGTGTTTTTAGCTTCTCTGCTGGGCTGCTGACTTGCTGCTGGAGCAAAGTATCCAAACCTGTAGCGAAGCTCTCCCCGCAGAGACGGCTGCGATCACCCCCACCCCCTCTCCAGTCTGCTCCCGTGCTCTCACTGCCGCTGCCCTCAGCCTGCGCCCGATCTAAAACTGCCCCAGCCCTCCAGTAAAGACAGACCTTTCTTGGCGGATCTCAAGGATGGCTTCTCTTGGTAACTATATGTGGGTTTTTTTCAGTCAAGCATTGATTCAGAGGCTTGTAATGAAATGGATAGTGAGAGAAAGCGTGGAGCTTATGCAGCTGTGAGCCTCCTCTCCGCCATCTAGCAGTCCTATATATGTTAAATATGTTGCAGTATATCCTAGATACAATACATATTTGCAGAACCGAACAGTTCTCCCGCTGCACAGGGAGAATTGGATTCAGAAGGTAAAAATAACTCAGGAAGAAGATAAAAAATCAAATAGTTCACATTCATTTCCCAGTGTTCCTTCTTTGGGTGTAGCTGCTTTTGTCCGCCATTTATCAATTGAAACTCAGTTAGGTCTCTTTGTCAAAGAAATCCACTTCCATCAAAATATGTCCTCATACAATATAGTTGTCAAAGTGTATAATGATCTCCTGGTTCTGCTCATTTCACTCAGCATCAGTTCATGTAAGTCTCGCCAAGCCTCTCTGTACTCATCCTGCTGGTCATTTCTTACAGAACAATAATATTCCATAACATTCATATACCACAATTTACCCAGCCATTCTCCAATTGATGGGCATCCATTCATTTTCCAGTTTCTATTGGCATAAAGATTTGAAGAGTCTTCATATCAAAAAGAGGTTCCCACATCAGAGTGAGTGTGTGCATGTGTGTGCATGCACACTTATAACTTAGACCAGCTATGGCAAATTCAAATGGAAATGGGATTCACTAAATTACAATAAGGATCTCTATGGACTACATGTTGATTTAATTTTAAGATATAATATTATCTATGTTTTATTGTATTTTTATTTGTTTTGCTAAATATTTCCCAATTACAATTTAGTCTGGTTCAGGTTGTAATTCAGAATGTTATGGGCTTTGTGTTTGATCTCTCTGTAGAATAAATAGGACAAATGAATTGTAGATTGGGACCAGAATTTAAAGGAGGAAAGCAGGCATGCTTTCAATTCAGTATCATTAGAGGAAGTACCCACATTGATGAGGGATCATAGATCCAGTTGAATATTATCTAATATATATATACATTTATTAAATATATATATATATATATGAGATAGAGCTAAGATGCTGGTTTAAGACTGAGCTAAGATGCTGGTTTAAGCCCGAGCTCTTCCCCAAACCCTTCCAAATACCTTTAAATAATGACTCTAAAGCAGGGGTCCTCAAACTTTTTAAATAGGGGCCAGTTCACTGTCCCTCAGACTATTGGAGAGCCAAACTATAGTAAAAACAAAAACTTTGTTTTGTGGGCCTTTAAATAAAGAAACTTCATAGCCCTGGGTGAGGGAGATAAACGTCCTCAGCTGCTGCATCTGGTCCACGGGCCGTAGTTTGAGGACCCTTGCTCTAGAGCATCAGAACCCACAGTAAGTCTAGTGAAATAATTTTCCAGCCCAGCCCAGTTTGGAGGGTCAACTGGAAAAATCTGTCTCACCAAGGTGACAGTGGCGCACAGATCAATGCAGGCCTGTACCAGCATAGCCCCAGCAAATCAGGAACAGACCTCAGGGTAATTGAATCAGGAGTAGCAGTGGCAGTTTCCTGACCTCTCAGCCTACAGAGTCCAAAGACAACTTAGAAGATCGGCTGAAAAGATTTGTCATATCAGTGTGAGAATAGAGCATAGTCCAGTGCAGGCAGTACCAGCACAGCTTTAGCCCCAGCAAACCAGGAGCAGACCTTGGGAGCCATTGAATCAACAGCAGCAGTGGTGGTTTATGGAGTTCTGAGCCCATAGATTAAGTAAAAGAAACAGGTTACAGAGGTTTCTTTGCTTGCCCCGAGGAAAGACTGTTACTTTGCCCATATTCTGATCTGGGTTGCAATCTTGGGTGGCAATCCCAAAATAAAGAGGACCACCAGCACACCAGAGCTTACAGGCTTGGTGGAGCGAGACCTTCCTCACAGTTCCAGGGCAGAAAAGAGGGCATGTTGTCACTCATAAACCAAAGCACAGGCCAGGAGAGTAGTAAATATACCTCTCCTTAGATCTTACCATCTTGGAAGAATAAGAAAGTAAGTTCCTAGAAGTGTCTTTGAAAACAGCTATACAAAACTCTTGACATTTGGGACAGTACATCTTTCAATCTAGAAGCAGAGCCCTACTTTAACAAAGAGTTATATGTAAAATGATAGACTGGGGAAAGGAGCAAACAATAGAAAAGGATTCTGACCATAGAAAGTTACTATGGTAACAAGGAAGATCAAAACACTCACTCAGAAGATAATAAAGTAAAAGCTACTACATCCAAATGATGAGATTCAGGTTCTAAACCAAAATGTTAGTGATCCATACCAGTGTCAAGTATCTCAAAAGAATTTGTAGGTTTAGATTTCAAATCAAGAGGAAAAGATTTTATTGCACTATTGGCAGTGGGCTAAGTAAAAGGGAGTTAGTGAAGAAGTAGAGGATTATGCCAGTCTATTGACTGGTAGACTGACTTCCAAAAAGGAGTAAGCTTCACCATTAGCAAGGGGAAAGACAGGAATAACCTGATGCCATAAGATGGAAAATATTCCTAATACTCCCCCCCCCCCCCACTCCTTCCACCCCCATTTATTAGGGGAAGGGGAAGGTCTTTGTAAAGGAATAACCTTGGGTTGATGTTATAAAGTAACTGGGAATTCAACAAGAGAAGCCCATTTAAATTCAACAAAGGGCCACTTAAATTCAACAAAGACCCATTCCTGTCATTTCTCTTTCCTAAGGCTACCTACTTACCAAGGACCTGGACTTTTGCTAGGGTCTTATTCACCCCATCACAAAGCCTCCAAGAAAAATATGAATTGGTCTCAGGCTATGGAAGAGTTCAAAAAGGATTTTGAAAATCAATTAGGAAAGGTTGAGCAAAAATTGGAAAAGAAATGAGAGTGATGCAAATGAACAAATCAACAGCTTGATAAAGGAGATACAAAAAAAAATGAAAAAAAAAAATACTTTAAAAAACATATTAGGCCAGTTGTTAAAGGAAGTACAGAAAAGCCAATGAGGTGGAGAATGCCTTAAAAAAGCAGAATTGGCCAAATGGCAAGGGAAACACAAAAATTCACTGAAAAAAAAAAAACTCTTTAAAGAGTAAAATTGACCAAATTAGGAGGGAAATCATTGAAGAAGACAACTCCTTTAACAGTGGAATTGACAAATGTAAAAGGAGGTGCAAAAGCTCACTGAAGAAGATAAATTTCTTAAAAATTAGAATTGAGTAAATGGAAGCTAATGACTGTAAGAAATTAGGAAACAATAAACAAAATGAAAGGAATGAGAAAATAGAAGACAATGTGAATTATTCCATTGGAAAAACAACCTACCTGGAAAATAGATCCAGGAAAGATTATTATTGGACATCTGAAAGCCATGATCCAAAAAGAGTCTAGATGACATCATCATCATCATCTTTCAGGAAAATGTCAAGGAAAATTGCCCTAATATTCTAGAACCAGAAGGTAAAGTAGAAATTAAAAGAATCTGCCAATCACCTCCTAAAAGTGATCCCAAGATGAAAACTCCCAGGAATATTAGGGCCAAATTTCAGAGCTCCCAGGTCAAGGAGAAAATGTTGCAAGCAGCCAGAAAGAAAAAACTCAAATATTGTAAAGCCATAGTCAGGATAATACAAGATTTAGCAACTTCTATGTTAAAGTATTAAAGAGTTTGGAATATGATATTCTGGAGGGCATAGAAGCTAGGTTTACAATCAAGAATCACCTATCCAGCAAAACTCAGTATAATCCCTCAAAGGAAAAAAATTAAAATGTTTTGCAAGCATTTATGATGAAAAGACCACAGTTGAATAGAAAACTTGACTTTCAAATATAAGACTCTAGAGAAGCATAAAAAGGTAAATAAGAAAGGGAACTCATAAAAGACTTAATAAAGTTACACTGTTTGCATTCCTATATGGGAAGATGATACTTGTAACTCATTAGAACTTTTTTTTTATTACTAGGGCATTTCAAAAGAGTACATATACTCAGAGGGCACAGGTGTAAACTGAATGTGAAGGAATGATATTTAAAAAATGAACTAGGAGAAAGGGAGAGATAAAGATAGAATGGAGTGAATTATACATAAAAGAGGCAAGAAAAACCTTTTACAGTAAAAGGAAAGTGAGGGGAAACTGGGAGAAAGTGAGTGACCTTTAATCTCATCAGAATTGGCCCAAAGACCTGTTTGTGCAAGAATGTTTGTGGCAGCCCTCTTTGTAGTGGCCAGAAACTGGAAACTGCATGCCCATCAATTGGGGAATGGCTGAATAAATTGTGATATATGAATCTTATGGAATATTATTGTTCTGTAAGAAATGACTAGCAGGATGATTTCAGAAAGGCTTGGAGAGATTTACATGAACTGATGCTGAGTGAAATAAGCAGGACCAGGAGATCATTATATACTTTGACAACAATACTATATGATGATCAATTCTGATGGACATGACTCTCTTCAACAATGAGATGAACCAAATCAGTTCTAATAGAGCAGTAATGAATTGAAGTAGCTACACCCAGCAAAAAAACTCTGGGAAATGAGTATGAACCACTACATAGAATTCCCAATCCCTCTATTTTTGTCCGCCTGCATTTTTGATTTCCTTCACAGGTTAATTGTACATTATTTCAAAGTTCGATTCTTTTTGTACAGCAAAGTAGCTGTATGGACATGTAGACATATATTTAACTTATACTTTAACATATTTAACATGTATTGGTCAACCCGCCATCTGGGGAAGAGGGTGGGGGGAAGGAGAGGAAAAGTCAGAACAAAAGATTTTGCAATTGTCAGTGCTGAAAAATTACCCATGTATATATCTTGTAAATAAAAAGCTATAATTAAAAAAAAAAAATTGGCCCAAAGAGGAAATGACATCTATACTCACTTGGGTATGGAAATCCTTACCTGACAGGAAAGTAGGAAAGGAGAGGAATAATTATGAGAAAGGATCAAGGTGATGAGATAAAGGCAGTGTGGGAGGAGGAGTGTTTAGAAGCAAGGGAGGGACAGGATGGAAGGAGAGAGAATAAATGGGGGAAAATAAAGTTAACAATAAAAATTGTGATTTTTTTTTTTTTTTTTTTTTGCTGAGGCAATTGGGGTTAAGTGACTTGCTCAGGGTCACACAGCTAGGAAGTGTTAAGTGTCTTGAGGCCAGATTGACTTCAGAGCAGATGCGCTATCCACTGCACTAACTAGCATTTTGTTTACTTATTTTTAATATTTTCTCTTTAAGTTTTGAGTTCCAAATTGTTTCCCTCTTTTCTACCCCTCTACTCACTAAGAAGGCAAGCAGTATATCTCTTATTATACATGTGAAATTACAAAATATTTCCATATTAGTCATATTTCTTAAAAAAAAAAAAAGGCAAGGAAATTATACTTCAGCTTATACTCATCAATTATCTCTCTGGAGAAGGATAGCAAGAGTCCTTTTTTCATCATGAGTCCTTTGGGATTGTGTTGGACCATTGTATTGATCAGAGTTGCCAAGTCTTTCATTGTTGATTATCATTTCAACTTTGCTATTATTTTGCACAATGATCTCCCAATTCTTCTCACCTCACTTTGCATCAATTCATATAGGTCTTACCGTGTTTTTTCAGAAACTACTCCATTAAGATCATATTAATGAGGTACAATAAGTCTTGATGAGGTGCAACAAATAATAAAGGTGGTGGTTCATCAAGAGTGAGTTCACAGGCTTAGATCACCATCAGGTTAAGAGGCAAAGCTTTATTATATAACACAGTAAGGCAGCAAAGTGCCTAATGAACTTGAAATTAACAAGGGGAGAGGTGGGTCCTTTTACAGGAAAGGACCCTAAACAAGGTATGCTAACTATACTTATTGTATATGTCAGTAAATTAGGAGGTGGTCATAATCATCCAGTTTATACAAGATAATCTTGACAGATAATATCTATACCTTAATCTCCAAACTATATAAGGTAACAGTGGGCTAATTTAGTATAAGACTCCACAAGGTCAATTGCTCTTCACGGGGGCCCACTCAGATACTAGGTGGGACATGATCTTTTTCTGGAGCCCATTTCTCCCATTTGTATTATCATATAAATTGTTCTATTTCTTATTCACTGTGGATCAGTTCACACAAATCATTCCATGTCTTTTTGAGGTCAACCAACTCATCATTTTGCATATTTCAGCAGTATTCCAACCCAATTATATTCTGTTTGGGAGATTGTGAAAGTTTTCCTCCAATTCTCTGCAGTCCTTGTCTTGTCTACATAGGTTTTATTTATATAAGAAAATTTTTAATTTAAAATTATCAAAGTTATCCATTTTATACTTCAACGGTATAACAGTCCTTTTTCTACTTCTTTTTTCTCTTGGTTTCTTTGAAGTTCTTGATCTTTTGCTCTTCCAAATGAAGTTTATTATTATTTTTCTAACTCAGTAAAATATTTTTTAGTATTTTAATTGGTATAACATTGAATGAATTAGATAAAATTGTCATTTAAAATTAGACTGGTTTTATGAACAAAAACATTACTTAAATTATTTTGATCTGACTTTACTTGTATAGTGTTTTATGTTTATATAATACCTGTTTTGGCAGGTATATGTCTAGGTATTTTAAATTGTTTAAAGCAATATTGGACAATATTACTAACAGTGTAATTTCTCGATTTTTCACTTTTGATTAAATCTATTTTAACTTTAACTTTATCTGAGATTATGATTACTATTCCTGCTTTTTGTACATTAATAAATTCTATTTCTGCCCTTTATTTTATTTTTGTATGTGTGTCTCATTTTTATAATTTTCCTGAAAGCAACATAATGTTAAATTCAAATTTTTAATTTGCTATTTATTTGTGTTTTATGGGTAAATTTGTTCCACCGATAAACTAGGCTACAATTTCTTGTATATTTTTCTCCTTCCTAATTTTCCTCATTATCCTCACACTATTTATTTACCCTATCTTTTATTACTCTTCTTTACTACTATCTACTACTTATCCCTTCTATTCCTCAACCTGTCCACTCTTTTAAAAGCCCTTCTCTTAGTCTTTCCTCCTACCCTTTCCCCTTGCCTTCTTATTTCTTTCGAATTTAGAAGTCTCTTATTTTATTCCCTTCTATTCACACCCACACATATCCACACAGTATTCCTTTTTTAAACGCATTCTACATGAGAGAAAGGTACTAGCACTGCCTGCCCTTCCCCCACTAGCATTTTCTATATCAGTTTTTCCTTTCATCTATCATATAGATGAGAGAATTATTCCTTTTTATCTCTCTTTACATAGTTTTATTTTTTTATTAAAGTTTTTTTTATTTTCAAAACATATTCATGGATAATTTTTCAACATTGACACTTGCAAAACCTTGTGTTCCAAATTTCCTCCTTCTCCCCACCCCCTCCCCTAAATGGCAAGTAATCAAATATATGTTAAATATGTTAAAAATGTATGTTAAATCCAGTATATGCATACATATTTATACAATTATCTTGCTGCACAAGGAAAATCAGGTCAAAAAGGAAAAAGAATGAGAAAGAAAATAAAATGCAAGCTAACAACAACAAAAAAGAGAAAATGTTATATTGTAGTCCTCCCTCAGTTCCCACAGTCCTTTCTCTGGTTGTAGATAGCGAAACTAGCTCGAGTCATCTCATTATTGAAAAGAACCACATTCATCAGAATTGATCATCATATAATCTTGTTGTTGCCATGTACCATGATCTCCTGGATCTGCTCATTTCACTTAGCATCAGTTCATGTAGGTCTTTCCAGGCTTCTCTGAAATCATCCTGCTGATTGTTTCTTGTAGAACAATAATATTCTATAACATTCATATACCATACCTTATTCAGCCATTCTCCAACTGATGGGCATCCACTCAGTTTCCAGTTAGTTGCTTACCACTACAAAAAAGCTGCTACAAATATTTCTTTTCCTTCTTTAAAATCTTTTTGGGATATAAATCCAGTAGAAACATTGCTGGATCAAAGGATATAAACAGTTTAATAGCCCTTTGGGCATAATTCTAAATTTGCTCTCCAGAATGGTTGGATCAGTTCATAACTCCACCAACAATATATTAGTGTCCCACTTTTCCCACATTCGTCATTATCTTTTCCTGTCATCTTAGCCAATCTGAGAGATATTTAGTGATACCTCAGAGTTGTCTTAATTTGCATTTCTCTGATCAATAGTGATTTAGAGCACCTTTTCATATGATTAGAAATGGTTTCAGTTTCTTCATCTGAAACTTGTCTGTTCATATCCTTTAACCATTTATCAATTGGAGAATAGCTTGAATTTTTTTTTTTTTTTCATTTCTTTATTCTTTTTTTCTCCTGGCAATTGGGGTTAAGTGACTTGCCCAAGGTCACACTTGGTTAAGTGACTTGCCCAAGGAAGTGTTGTGTCTGAGGACAGATTTGAACTCAAGTCTCCTGACTTCAGGGCTGGTGCTCTCTATCCACTGCACCACATAGCTATTTATTTTCACATATAAAAAGTAAACAGTTTAACCTTATTGAATTCCTTATAATTGTTCTTTAATATTTACCTTATATTTAGCCTGGATATTTTATATTGAATTTTCCCTTAAGTTCTGGAGTTTTTGTCACAAAAACCTGAAAGTCTTTTAGTTTGTTTAATGTCCATTTTCTTTTAATACAGGATCACACCTAATTTTGCTGGCTAAGTTACCTTTGGGTAAAACTCCAACTATTTTTCCTGTGGAATATAGTATTTCAGGACTTATAGTTTTCAATGTAGTAGCTGCCATGTCTTTTGTAATACTTATTGTAATTCCATGATATTTAAATTGTCTTTTTTTTCTTGTTATTTCCAGTATTTTCTCCTTAACCTGGGAGCTTTGAAACTTGACTGTGATATTACTGTAAGTCTCTTGGCTGAAATCCGTTGCAGGTGGTGATCGTTGGATTTTTTTTTTCTGCTTCATCTTTTTATTCTAGAATTTCAAGGCAATTTTCCTTGACAATTTCCAAGACAAATTTCCTTTGACAAAGCAAACTTTATAATTTCTTGGTGTCTTAGAATGCCACTAGCTTTCCCTTGCCCAATTCAAATTTTCAAGGAATTATTTTCTTCCTTAAATTTTTGATCTCTGTTTCTAATTGATTGACTTTTCATAATTTTCTTGATTTTCTTGGATTGATCTTATCTTTTTTCTGTTTTCCTCAATCTCTCTTATGTGATTTTAAAAGTTCTTTTTGTGTTGGACACCAAATGTAGACATTTTTTCATGGAAAAAAGGAGGTTGTGTGTGTTTTTTTTTTGTTTTTTTGTTTTGTTTTGTTTTGTTTTTTTAGCTCTATTAATTTCCTCTGAATATGAACCCAATCTTCTCTATCCTCACAGTAACTATCTATGGTTGAGTTCTTCCTCCTTTGCTTATTTTTACTTATTTATTTTTGTTTTGTTTTTAGTAGTTATTAATGTAGTCAAGTTGTAGTCCAAAGTTAGACCTCAGGTCCTCATTATTATTTCTTAAATTGTGTCTTGAAGTGCAATCTTGGTCTTTTCTCTCCATTCCTAAACCATTTTCAGGGCCTCCAGCCACACTTATCTCTTTAAACTATTTCAGGGATTCTTGTTATATTTGGATTTAATTAGCATTTTTCTTTGAGGCTTTGTAGCTATTTTCACATTGTTTTCTGCCAAATTTATGTCTTCAGTCTTCCCTGCCACCATAGTAGTTTTTCTACCCTTTTTTTTTTTTTTTTTTTTTTGCTGAGGCAATTGGGATTAAGTGACTTGCCCAGGGTCACACAGCTAGGAAGTGTTAAGTGTCTGAGATCAGATTTGAACTCAGGTCCTGCTGACTTCAGAGCTGGTGCTCTATCCATTGCACCACCTAGTTGCCCCATCATAATAGTTTTTTATGGTCATTTAAAAATTGTTCTTTGCTCATTTTTCCAGCCTATTTTTTGACTTTTAGCTTAGTTAAAGTTGGGCTCTGCTTATTTGAGGTTGCATACTTCTGTTTTTTTCCAAACTTCTGGTTTTTTAGTGTTTCTGTTTACAGAGATAGTTCTGGGAGTCTGCAAGTTTATAGTGCTTCCAAGGTGTATGAGCTGGGAGAGATGTGGTCATTGCTCCCCTGATCTGCACTCTGGTCTTTACTTAGGAAGGGCCCCTGCTCCCCTGCAGCCACTTGTTACTATTTTCTTTTATCTTAGAACAGAAATTGACTTCTGCTCTCCTCTGCCCTCAAATTGTGATTGCATATATTGCATATTGAGAACTGCATATAGAGTTGCTAATTGATGCTAGCTGAATTCAGTGCTAGCAAAGGGTGCCCTGGACTGACTTTCTGAGTGCTTGTATGACCCCCTCTTACTGTTTGTGGGTTGAGAACTTATGAAGCTGCTGCTGCTGCTGCTGCTGAAGTTGCTGTATTCTGTGGCTATGTTTGTGCACTCTGGACAGGCTTCCACTTCCATGTCACAAATTCTCCTACTGACCACTAAATTTTCTTAGGCCTAAAAAAAGTGTTTCTGTTCTTTTGCTGGCTCTGCAACTCCAAAATTGGATTTGAGACATTATTTTAAAGTTCCTTAGAAGATAATGTTGCGATAATTAAGTTGGGTTGCCTTTAGCCTGCCATTTTGATTTCATTTCCCTTCCTTTGCCTTCATCTGCATCCATTCCCACAATTTTATTTTAACTGAGTCCTCATTGTTGCAAGACAAGTATTTGTTTCCTCCCTTATCAGTTTCTCATGGTATCTGTTCTAAAAGATTTCTTATTTATCCTTGAGTTACCCATGGTATCCTTTTTGCCTGTTTTCTTGGTGAAGGTTCTTATTTTCTTCACTAAGAAAATTGAGACAATTTGCCTAGAGCTTTCCCGGCACCTCTCCCCCTCTTCTTCCCCCCCCCCCCAATCTCTTCAAGTCATATTCATTCATCTTCCTAGCTATCTCCTTTACTCTGTCTTATGAGGTATAGGAGATGTTTGAAGAGGACCAGCTACTCTGGTGTGAGGGCTTGCCGCCCAGCCCTTTTCATGACTCTTCTTTCCCTCAGGATTCTAAAATCAAGGGGGATGGGGGTTCTAGTACTATTGCTTATGTGTTCCCATTGGTAGGTTTCCCATTGGTTATCATCCGGATTGGCTTTTAGAAAGAATATCTACTAAGCAGGTATAGCAGTGATGGTTGTTACAGAAACATCTCCTTCTCTTCCCAAATTGAGGATGTATTCTGCCCTTACAAATGGAACAGTGGGTTAAAATTTAGAGAGTGCATGTGGGCAGAGGATAAGCTTTTATATTACTGGAAGTACTTTTCTCTTTTCATGTGCAGTTCTTTGAGTTGTTCTCAGAGAAGTACCTGATGGAATTTTAAGTTTGGCATTCAAAGTCTTTCTTAATTTAGTTGTCCTTCCCCCAAATACTCATCCATCTACTGGCCTACACTATACTGGGATGGCTCAGTCTGCTTATTCATACTTTCACTCTGCACAGTTGCCTTCTGTTGACTAAGGATTCCCCCAACTCTGAAATATTAGGGCAGAAAGGAGACTGTCTTTGAGCATAGGCCTTTTCAATTCTGTCTGAATTGAGGTCCCCTTAGCACTTTTAAGTTTCTCCAGAATTCTCCATCCTTTTGTTTTCACTGAGTTTCTCTTGTGTATTTATGTTTTTAAAATTATTGGAAGAATTGCACATGTTTAACTTATATCAGATTATTTGCTGTCTTGGAGAAGGGGGGAGGTAAGGGACAGGGAGAAAATATTTGGAACACAATGTCTTACAAAAGTGAATGTTGAAAGCTATCTGCACATATATTTGGGAAAATAAAATATTGTTGAAGAAAAAAGATTATATATATGTATATCTTATTTTGAAATCTGACAGTATTTCACGTCTGTCTCTTAGTTTTCCTCTCTTCCATCTTGATTCAATTCATTATCTTCCACTTCTTCTCTCTATATTTTTTATTTATATCTAGTTATTTTCATGTTTGTCTCTTCTATTTCTATTAGGATGTAAAATCTTTGAGGACAGGGACCATTTTTGATTTTCTCTATAACCTTAACACTTAGCATAGTACCTGAAAAGTAGTAAACAACAACTGCTTCTTGACTGTTGATTGATCAACACATTTGATCCAGGTCTACAGAGAAAATTACTATTTTGAATGGTATTCATAAATTTTACAAATTAGGAAGGTGTGATAGCTTTTTTTTTTTGTATAGGAGTATTCCTTTGTTAAATTCTTTGATTCTTTCAAAATAATTTGGAAATCATTTTTATAAAGGTCAGTACCCAAACATTTGTTTTTGAATTTTTAAAAAAATATTATTTTTAAAATTCAAAAAGAAAAGAAAATGTGTTTCGGTCTGCATTCTTAGTTTATTATCTTTCTTTTTTAAAGTGGATAGCATGTTTCATTACAAGTCCTTTGGAAGTATGGTTGATTATGAGTCTTTCAAAGTCAATTATCTTTACATTATTATTGTTATTATTGTAGAATTTGTTCTCTAGATTCTGCTTATTTCACTTTGCATCAATTCATATAAATCTTCCCTATTTAAAAAAAAATCATTTATATACTATAACTTGTTCAATCATTTCTTAATTAATGGACAAGTTTCCAATTCTTTACCACCATATATATGTATATGTATAGTTATATATAAAAATGTGTGTGTGTGTGTGTGTGTGTGTGTGTGTGTGTGTATAAAAGGATTCCTTGGGGGGAGGGGAGGGAGAATATATATCTACACACACACACGTGTATATAGTACATATATTACATATGTACTATATACACGTGTGTGTGTGTAGATATATATTATATGTACTATATATACGTGTGTGTGTAGATATATATTATATGTACTATATATACGTGTGTGTAGATATATATGTACTATATATACGTGTGTATATGTAGATATATATTATATGTACTATATATACGTGTGTGTGTGTAGATATATATTCTCCCTCCCTCCCCTCCCCCCAAGGAATCCTTTTCTTCTTTGATATCTTTCAGGTAATAACTTGATAGGATATTGCCGAGTCAAAAGATATGCTTAAAAACATAAAACATATGTTTAAAAGTTTTTTAGGGCATTGTTCCACTTTGTTTTCCAGAATGGTTGGACCAGTTCAAAATTCTACCAACAATACATTAAAATCCCTGTTTTCCCATAGCCCCTTCAGAATTTGTTATTTTCCCTTTTTTTGTCAACCAATCTGACAACTGTGAGGTTATACCTCAAAGTTGCTTTAATTTGCATTTCTTTAATTATTAATGATTTAGTGCTTTTTTAATGTAATTATTGATACTTGTAGTTCTTCTGAAAATTGCTTGCTCATATTATTTTTCCAGAAAAACTTGGCTGCAAAAATTTGTCCCTCCCAGTTTCCTCTTTCTCTTCTAATTTTAGCCATGTTAGTTTTAATTGTGTAAAAACTTTTTAATTTTGTGACAAATCTTAAGGTCATTTTTACATGAAGATCTGTATTGTTTTTTAATCTTCCTGACAGGTTACCACCAAAGAACATGATTTTGGCCTAGGGGCTCCAGTAAATAAAGCTGAGAAATATCATAATACTCCCCAAGAAGTGAGAAACCAAGAGAGACTCATCTATATGCTAAATTTACAGGTTATAACAATTAAATAAACATGTATGTCACTTTCTTGCAATAATATGTGTTAATATATAGCAAATAAGGCTAACAAGAAAAATTTCTAAGTCCTTTAAGGCCAGAAAGTTTAGCCTTAAATGCATATTTGTTCTTGACAGTTTAGTGTCAAGAAGTAAAGCTATTCTTAGTATTTGTTTATTGCATTTATGTCTTGCTATTAAGTTATAACAAAATTTTCTTCTAATTATTTCATATACAAATGACCAATTCTCAGAACTAAAAATTTTTTTGGGGGAAATGGGAATTAGTGTAGTCTAGAAGAAAAGTGAGTGGACTATGATTCAGTAGAGTAACATTTTAACATTATATATACTTAGATTTATTTTGTGACAATCATGTGCTTAACTTTTCCATTTAAATTTTATCAATGATATTATTTTAATTATATGATGGGATGCAACAGAATATATGAGGTTAAGTTATTTTTCTCTTAAAATTTCCATTTGACATATTGATGTCATTGTGTTTGCTTATGAGGATTTAGGGTCAACCCTATGTCCATTGTAAGGATTTTCCTAGGTTACTGGATGGGAGCTATTAGAATCATCATAACCCTGAAAGTACTTTAAGACCTCAATTCACTGTCATCTCTAACATGAGGTTTTTATATTTAAATACTTTAGTGGATTTGTAATCTCATTGATGAAGATATCGTCTCTTAGGATAAATTTTAATCTACTTATATCTTATCCTATAGGACTTTTGTCCATATACTTTTTTTTTTTTTTTTTTTTTTGCTGAGGTAATTAGGGTTAAGTAACTTGCCAGGGGTCACACAGCTAGGAAGTGTTAAGTGTCTGAGGTCAAATTTGAACTCGGGTCCTCCTGACTTCAGGGCTGGTGCTCTATCCACCACACCACCTAGCTATCCCTCATGTATTTTTATATAATATAATTTATTTATTATATAAATTTGTTTTTATAAACATTTATTATATATTATAAAAATTTATTATATAAATATTATATATTAATTAACATTTATTTATGATCTCTGTGACCATAGAACAATCACTTAAACTTTTTGAGCATTAGTTTCCATATTTGTAAAATTGGGACATATGAGGAATGTGACCCTAAGGACCTAGCTATATTAACTATCTCACAGAGTTGCCTTCAGAATCAAATGAGAATATGCATGCAAAAATATTTTGTGTATCATAGAGTACATTATAAATGTCTGATATCATAGAGCATTAAAGCTCATCTTTTTGTTTTGTTTTGTTTTGTTTTGTTTTGTTTTGTGAGGCAGTTGGGGTTAAGTGACTTGCCCAGGGTCACATAGCCAGGAAGTGTTAAATGTTTGAGATTAGATTTGAAATCAGGTACTCCTGATTTCAGGGCTCCTATTTTATCCACTGCACCACCTAGTTGCCCCCAAGAGCTCATCTTTAATCTAATTATTGCTTTTATAATTTTAAATCATGAATATTGGTTGAGAAGGAAAATTACAAGGTCTAAGGGCATCTGAGGCCCACAATTTCTCTTCATTAAAAATGCTACCTTTTTTTCATTGTTTTATAGGAATAAAAATCTTAACTTCCTATTTTTTAAAAATCATCTGAAGTTTCTGTTGCTTAAAAATAGCTTTTTATCCACCTTCAGACAGAAAATCTCTGTGATACTTATGTTTATCAGTAAATATTGAAAAGTAATTTGCATGGTTAAAAGTTTGATTTTTAAAATAGGCTATTTAACTTTATTTAACTGCTCTTTAGCAGTTTAATATGAATAAAGAATAACAGAGCAGATATTATAGGTATGTAGGTAAAACAATCATTTTTAAGACATTATTATGGGTTTCCATGTTTTTGAAGTTTTTTCTATTTGTTTTTTTGGGGGCTGGTATTGGGAAGGGGGAATGAAGGAGATTGAAGCTGAAGCTAAATAAATAGGGATGCTATAGTGTTTATACAATTTTTGAATGCATGACCACGTTGTATTGTTTTAGTATTTCACTACCGGGGCATAGCATAGTACCTTGCAAATAATAGTCTTTTATTTGTAGAATGAATGCAAAGAAGTATTAAAATTGAAAACCTGGTTTTCATTTTATTCAAATAATTCAATAATTCAGTTTCTCCCAATCCTATTACACACTATTCTTTAGCCTAATAGATTGAAGACATTTGGACAGTTACAGAGATGGAAGTGATCTATTTTTTTAAACCAGGTATCATCATTCCCTGGGGAATGATAGATTGTAGCAGGATGAGATTAGGTGCTTTCCACAACACTTAGCAAGGAGCCTTACACAATGAACCCAGTCAGTGTTTGCCTTTATTGAAAATGCCGCTGGTGAGAGGGCAGGTAGATGATACAGTGGGAGAGAGCACTGGCTCTGGCATGAGGAGGACCTCAAATCTGGCCTCAACACTTAAAACTTCCCACCTGGGGGTAGCTAGGGGTTGCAGTGGATAGAGCACCAATCCTGAAGTCAGGAGGACCTGAGTTCAAATCTGGCCTCAGACACTTAACACTTCCTGACTGTGTGACCCTGGGCAAGTCACTTAACTGTAATTGCCTGGGGGAGGGGAAGCAACTTCCCACTTGTGTGACCCTGGGCAAGTCATTTAACTTCAGTTGCTTCACAAAAAAAAAAAAAAAAGGAACAGTTGGTGGCACATTATAATTCTAGAAAATGTCTCAGAGATCAGAGTATCCAACTCAGAGCCAATGTAGTTAACTGATGTGCTCAGGGGCACAGTTATCAGAGAAGTTAGCACAGTCAGGCTGGAACCTAGTCTTTCTGAATTCACTCTTCTTCCCATTCTTTTTTTTTTTTTTTTACATCACATTAAAATTATCCCTGCAAATGGTAATGGCATTTCATATATTATCCCTTTGCCAAGAGAAATTTTCTATTCAAGTAATAAGGAAATAATTTTTGAGTTATGACTTCGTTGCTACCAAAATGCAAAATGAATGAAGTTGTTTTTATTGCATGCTTCTCTAATTATAAAACATCAGTTGATGCTATGAAAAAATATCTAACTGTAGAAACTCTCTGATTCTTTTCTTTCTAATTCTGATAGATTGAAGATCTCAAGCAGACAAATCATGACTTGGAAGAACATGTTAGGAAATCTTTGGAACTCAGAAAAGTGTTGACCAGTTAGATAGATGGTTTAACCAGCCAGAATGTGCATCTTTGTAAAGAATTGATTAAAGTAGACCAACTAACAGCACCTGGAAAAAGAGAGAATTGTTGTTGGATACAACACACAGGGACTTTTAAATAATCAAAGGTACTAATAGATGTATAACTCATCAAAACTGAATTTTATAAACATAGGTAATTGCTACTTAGAATACAAGAGTGAAACCATCAATCAACAAGCATTTATTATTTATTAAGTCTCTACTATGTGGCAGGTACCATGTTCCTTGAGAAGCTTATATTTTTATAGAAGAAGTTAACATGTGGTATACACATGCATACACACTCATTTTTGTATGTGTGCATATATATACCTTTGTGTATATGTATGTACATAAATATGTATATGTATGCATGCATGTTTATTGGGTGATAGAGAGACACTAGCAGGTAGGAGAATCAAGAAGAGCCTTGTGTAGGAAGTGGCTTTTGACCTTTAAAGAAATTGGAGTTTCTCAGAGCTGTAGGTAAAGAGGGAATGTTTATTCAAGGATGGGGAATGGGCTGGGTGCAAAGGCAGAGAGATAGACAGGAGTTAGAGTTTGGAATAGCAGCTAATTTAGCTAGATTAAAGAGAGCATATTGGGGAATAGTGATAATCATAGCTAAAAAAAATAGGCTGGAGACAAGTTATGAAATATTTTAAATGCCAATTTGCATTGGATTTTAGAGGCAATAGGGAACCACAGGAGTGTCAATAGTTGAGGTGAGATGGTCAGGCCTGTGCTTTAGGAGTGTGATGTAAGTAGCTTGGTGCAAGATTAGAGAATGGAGAGACTTGAATAAGAAGGTATTAAGGACTGTTAAGGGTTCCCCTGAACTTGGCTTTTTAGTTGTCATATTTCCCAGAGACACTGGACCCAGAGCATGCAGGAAGCTATGAAATGTGTCAAGAATAAAGGTCCCCCAGTGACATAGTTTGCTGTTTGCATCCCAGAATGGACTTCCTGTATGTCCTTGGGAATCAAAACATGTGCCAGACAGTCTACACTAGGCTTGTGCATCTGGGGACCTTGTAGATAAGGAGACCATCATATCTTCACAATCTAGCAGATCCCAGAAAGAAGAATGTGATAATTGTTGTCACCTTGCTTTCCTTCTTGGGAGAGATACTTTCTTCCTCTCATGCAATGCCCCTCCGAAGATTCTGGTATCCTTTTTTCCTTTTGTCCTTCTATTATAAATATGCAAACTTCTGTATGGATTGTGAGATTTTTCAGTTCCTCATGCATGTATGATCATTTCTCTTATAATAAATGTAGTTTTCACATAAGTTTCTGTGAAGTTGTGATTGCCTGTTAACAAAGGCTATCATCATTTTTTATAACTTCAAATTGGCATCATGTTTAAATTTTAATTTTAAAAGCTAAATGTTGTTTTTAAGTCCCAGTTTTTTTGAACTGCATCTGTTGAAAATTCAAATGTATTTATAAAACAAAATTGTGGTTTCATTTATTAATGATCATTAATAGCCCATAATAAAAAAAAAATTAAACATTTAAAAAGTAGAAAACAAGGATAAAAAAGTAGAAAACAAGGGATAAAGTATAACTAGTATAACTTCCCGTGCTGTTATGAATCTCTCTTTTAGTTGATTATATCTATGAAAAAAAAAAACTGCCTGAAGTTGTTAATAAAGGTATTATTTGTTATAGCATCCACACTATACAGCATTTTAACAAAGTAGTGAAAATCAACAAATGACCTGAGGACAAAATCAATTTAAAAGATAGAAGAGTTTGAGTTACAGGATATCAAAAGAAAATAATAGTATTTTAAGATGTGTGTGTGTGTGTGTGTGTGTGTGTGTGTGTGTGTGTGTGTGTGAAAACAAACTAGGTTAGAAAAATTAGAATTCTAGAGGATTTACTTTAATGAAGACTTAAGAATTATTTATATTTAGTCTATCAGTTGTTTATATGAGACATTTTCTAAAGACAAAAGATACTAAAAGAAGTTTTAACAGTTTAAACATTCTTCTTACAAGGTTATTTTTTTGAAGCTATTCATTTTCATAGATAATATAAATAGTTAATTTCAATATAGCTTATTTTAATTGAGACGTTTTCATTAAGCACCTAATTATATGCCAGATACAAAAAGAGGAAAAAGTCACAACCCTTAAAAAGTTTACATTCTAATGGGGGAGATAGTATGCAAACTTATACATCTTTAAAATAGATACAAGATACTTTAGTCATTAGAAGCTGGGCATAAAAGATGTCATGCAAAAGATGTCAATGGAGCTGACTTTTGAAGGAAACCAAGAGTTTTAAGAGATGAATGTGAAGAAGTACATTTAAGTACATGGATCAACTAGTGCAAAGGTCCACAAATAGGAGAAAGTATAGCAAGAAAGCCAGTTTACCTGAATTGTAGAAAGGGAATAATGAGCGTAGTAAACTTGGAAAGATAAGATGAAGCCTGAAGACTTTTAAATGCCAAATAGATAAGTTTATATTTGATTCTAGAAGAAGGACCAATTAAAGTGAGGTGAAGGTTGAAGGTAGATGAGGTGATATGGTCGGTATTATAATTTAAAAAAATTTTAGTGACTATTGATAAGGAGAATTAATAAGGAGAGACTTGAGATAAGGAGACAAGTTACAAAGCTGTAGTAATATTCTGGATAAGAGGTGATGAGGGCTAAGTGAATGGTTATAAGAGGAAATATTTGAAAGGTATTGTGGAGACAGAAACTAATATGTAGGATGAGTAAACAGTTGGAGATACTTAGTCTATAGACCTAGTTGACCAGGAAGACAGTGGTTCATTTGGACAGAAATAAGGAAGTTCAGAAAGCTAGGTTTGGAGGAAAAGACAAATACTTTTGTTCTGATTATATTGAGTTTGAAAGTCTATAGGACATCCAGTTGAAAGTGGTAATAGGTAAGTTGGTGATACAGGCTTAAGCTCAATTCATCACAAATAAATTGAGTTATAATCAAATAAGATTTTACAGTATAAACTCATAATTATTCAATCTTTATGAAAATCTGCAACAAACTGAAATGTGATATAGCATCAGGAAGAGAGACTACTTTAGTAGGCAGTATTCCAAAGGATGATGTGTCCTAGTCAGAAGAAAGTTGTCAAATGTTTGAAAGGATGTGATGGAACAGTGTTAGAATGGGAAAATATGTTTTAGAAGGAATAACTACCCTGCTACAGATTTTGAAAGTGGGAGTATATTTTAGGGTGCCAGACATACAAAATGGCAGACATCTATGTACAGTGTAATGGTTCCCTTTTCTATTTGAGTTTGACAGTACTGGCCCACAGTAAATAGTAGGGATGCTAATAAGAGGAAGAGAATAGCTCAAATAATTTTAGGATCCAATGAGAAAAGTTCGTTTAAAAGAATGACCTTAGAGAAATCATTGTTTGTCCCGAGAAATGTGCCCTAGAAAGAAATGTTTTACTAGATATGGGACTTAGGGTACCTGTCCTGAATTTTGCAATATCAAGATTCAAAGAACTAGGTTATATGTTATAGTCTTTGTATATTTTAACCTTATTGTTACCAGGTAGACCACAGGTGTGAACTCTTGAAATCCTAAGGGTCAGGGTTTGAGTGTAAGAATTTCTCAAATGAAAGAGGCTATTTTGAGCTAAAAGAAAACAAGCTGGGTAGAGGTTGAAGCTCTTTGGGATTCATATTCACGATGAATGGAGAGAATATTTGACTTCAAGATATCTCACTTTGAGACAAAAATGTCACCGTGTGAGATTTATTGAAAAGAATGAGTTTTATTTCTTCATTAGACTATTTTTAAAGGAAAAAAAAACATTTCCTCCTTTGTTTTCTTCTTTAATTCTTTGTATTTTTCTGTTTTACCTTCACTTTGAGGTGCTTTGAATTTGTTTCCCATTCTTCATTTTTGAATTTTTTAGAATTTAACTTAGTTATTTGAAATAGGATATATTCTTTTGTTTTGGCCTTGGTATGTTTTTTATTATATGAGGATTGGGGAAGGGTAAGTTTTAAGTTCTATGTGTTGATTTTGAACTATTTTTCTTCTCATCAGTATTTTTATTGTTAGGGGCCTTACCATTCCCCTTTCCTTTCTGGGCAATCACATTTATCAGCAAATAAAGTAGTAAGTATTTAAATAGTAAGCTTTTTAAAATAAATATATTTTAAGTAGTAAGTATTTTTGCTGCTAAAGTGCTCTGGTACTTCATCATAGCATGGAACTGACACTAATTTCCTAAAGGTAATAGGAATAGGGTAAAAACTCTCATAATTACCAAGTTGAAAGCTATGGGTTGGGCCTAGCAACAGACTTCATCTGTCATCTGAACACCAGCCTACTTATTCAGAAAGATTCATAACAGAAGCTTAGAAAGTTCAAATGATAAACATATTTAACTGCTGCAACTCATGAAGACTAAGGCATAGTGGTAGCCTAGAATCATTTCATCCATTTTACCAAAATTATATCTCTAGAATTTGTTGCCCTTGTCATTCATAAACCTAAATTTATCTTTTAAACTTTTCCTAGTGGAGATCACTAGACTGAGTAATAGATCAGTTAAACACATTTAAACACTTATTAAGTGCCTAGTGGAGTTATGGGACTATACTAAGATAACAGGAATACAAAACAAGAATGGAACAATTCCTGCCCTCAAAGTATGTGTTATACTTAGATATACAACATATACACTAAACATGGGAAATTAAAGATAATTTGGAAAAGGAAAGAAAACCTTAACTTGAGGAATCTGGTATTTTTGAGGAGATTATGATTGAAAAGAAATAAGGATTCTCAGGTGGTTTATGTAAATGTGTGGAAGCAGGAAGTAGAATGTCAATTTCAAGGCTCAGCTAATAATTCAATTTGGGGAGGATTAGAGAGTATATCTATATATTAAGGAAAATAACATAAGATAAGGTTAGAAAAATAGCCATATTTTAGAGGATCCAATATTTTAACCCTAAGGGCAATATTTGAAGAAAGACACTTTTAAAATAGACAAGCTTATTAGACATTTTAGTTTTAAAGAAGGGGAATTTTACAAGTTAAAAAATATTAGAATTCTTTTATTCTGAACAAATTTTTAAAAATCAAATACCTTTTCTTTGGAAGTTGTGGGTGATATAAAGATAAATAAATAATCTCTGCCATCCAAGAGTTTATATGCTGGTAGGAGGAGTAACCCATGCCCATAAATATCTGTAATGAAATCTATCATACATTCTTTTTTCTTTTCTTTTTTTTTTTTTTTTTTTTTTTTGCTGAGGCAGTTGGGGTTAAATGACTTATCCAGGGTCACACAGCTAGGAAGTGTTAAGTGTCTGAGATCAGATTTGAATTCAGGTCCTCCTAACTTCAGGGTTGGTGCTCTATCCACTGTGCCTCCTACCTGCCCCTATCATATATTCTATACATGGTATAAACATAATGAAATGAAAGTTGAGAGTGAGGAATTAATCTCATCTGTTGTCAACAAAGCCATTCAAGAAGTCTTTCCCTTTTCTTCTTTAGAGATGAAATTTGTATAATTTGCTTTTGAAAATATTACCAGTTTTGAATTATTATATCATAGAAATATCTATACCTGAAGGCAAAATAACAAGAAAGACATGATTTATGTTTCAATTCAAATGCTTCTGAATTCCACAGTTTTGCTAAATAGATTCCCTTTATCAAATGATGTTTTTCCAGTTTAACAAGTATAAAAATTACTCTTAGTTTTGAAAATCAGGAACATAGATTTTAGATATTAATTATATGCTTACAGTTATTTTTTGGTTTGTTTTTCAGACTGAATTAGATGCCAGCAAAATAATATTGTAGTACTAGAAGATAAAATAAAGTCTTAGATCTGTAAGTATGTATTTTAATATAGTTTTAAATACTTAAAATACATTCTAATTATTTTAAGATGTTACTTTTTGTGGAATTGTTAGGAATACAGAGGAAAAAATATTTACCAAACAGCCCATTTGATCTTTTATCTCAGTGGTTAGATCCTCATGCCAGATAAAATTTCAGATGAATAGAAAGCTGCCTCTTTTGATCACTATTAGCTTTCCAATACAAGAATACCTTAGTATATAGAAATGGAACTTGATTGCTAGATTTCCCCTTTGTTTGCCTGCACTTTAAGATCAAAAATAATCTATTAGTTGATGAGTTTAAGAAGCATTATCATGCTATTTGGGTTTGAACCATTATTTTTAATGATAGTGTTCTCAAAATTTGTATTTGTCTTTTTATAACCCTCTTAATGTTAAGTGGATTTTTTTTTTAAGCTAGCAGTATTAAATTAGTTGATTCTTCATTGAAATAGCTTGAATTCTTCTTATCCACAGAAAGATATTGCATCAGTAAGCTTTATGAAAGAGCACTAAACACTCACTTTATCTAAAATAACTTGTTTTGCTATTATTCATATCCACACATATTTATTTTAAAAAATAATTTGTATAAGAAATATCTTCAGATAAATTTTAAAAGATGGGAGTTCATAGAATTGAAGCTCCCAACACTCAGAACTAAGCCAGAATATAAACATTTAGCCATATTAAGTGATAAACTAGCAGCAAGCAGTACTACTAAAATAAGTAACATGCATTTTCATGGCTAGTTCTAAACCTATTGAAATTAAGAAGACCTTTCTAATCAATATAAATCTTTTACCCGTCTTTTCTTAAAAATTAAATGAATTCACAGGGGAAAAAGCAATAAATTAAAAGAAAAGGTAGACTTATACAAAAAACCTTTTTAAATTCCAGAAATTAATTAGATTTAGTTTGGCTCTTGGGTCAGGGGAGAAATACTGGGGATAATTCTGATGATGTAAGAAGCAAAAGCTGTTAATATAAACTTATTTTAAAAAGAAATTAATTGGAAATTACATTATTTCAAACTTTCATTTATAATCAGACTTAATTTTAGTGATTTAGTGATTGTCAATTTTCATCCTTTTTAAAAAAAGCTGGTTTCATTTGGCTTGCAATAAACTACTTGGCAAAATACTTGTAGGCTGAAAAAAGTGTTAAATTAAATCTTTTTTTAGATTTGATTCCTTTGTCAAGCAAGACTTTAGGAGCAGACAAATCATCATAAGAGTGAAGCTGCAAATTTGGGAAAGATGATTCGAAGTAGATCTAAAAGTCCTCGACGCACTTCTCCACCTCCTAGGGTATGTATGGTATCTTATGATGTATTAAATTATAGTGCAAATAAAATAATCTTTGACCTTTCATTTTTGATTCAGCAGTAAGTACTTGGTGGATGATTCATAGAGATACCCTTGACTGGAGTAAAGACAAAAGAGCAGATGTATCATGCTTTGGAAAGTAAGCAAACTAGTTGGACAAAAATCAGTCAGATGAATGGGAACAATTTCAAAACATAAATTATTTTCAAAATATTTTATTTTTTATGGGTAGCTATATTAATTTCACTTGCTTATTAAATACTAATGTACATATTTAGATTGAGGTTACATACTCCCATCATTATTAGTGGAAGGAGTACTGAATTTATAATTAGGAGTATCCTGGATTCAGCTCCCTCTTCAGACACTTAACAAACAGCTGTGTTTTTTCCTGATTAAGTCATTCCAGTTCTCAGACCCCATTTCCTCAACTATGAAATGAGGATAATGATGATAATTGAATTGTCTACTTGAAAGAGCTATTGGGAGGAAAGTATTTTGTAAACTGCAAAATTTGTTTAAAAGCTTGATTGTGAAAAAAAGGAAAGTAGAGCCAGCAAAGGCAATATAAAGTATAGTTTTTCCATTAGAGAGGAGACTATGAATATTTGAAGGTACAGTAAGGAGAGGTACAGTTGTTTCAAAACCTAGATATCAAGATTTATAATAATGTTTGTAATGATTTTAGGGAGCAAATTGTGATTCAGAGCTTATGAAGACAAGAGATCGTGAGGAACTTAGGTGTATGTTGGAAAAATATGAACGTCACTTGGCTGAAATTCAGGGTAACGTGAAGGTTCTCACATCCGAAAGAGACAAGACTTTTCTTCTTTATGAGCAGGTAATTTTATTTAATGAGCAAAAGACCTCAGGAGTAATTTATCGTAAAAGATACATTTTTTAAAAATTCTAGCTTTCTTAAGCCATTAAACTAAAGAGATACTACAAATGTTATTTGGGGTGGGGTATCGCTGCTATATATGCTGTACTCATGAGCTTTGGAATAGAAAGGAAACAAAAACTACAGATCATAACAAGTTGATACCCAAGAAATTAGGGAAGGAATAAGAAAGTACAGAGTGGTCTTTGGCGAGTTCATACAAAGTACAAGTAAATCAACTTTTGAGTATGGAAAGACTGGGGAGATGCAATTACTAAGCTACCATCAATGAGCTTTGAGATTTCAAACATCTGGAGATGCTGCCAGAAAGGAGAAAGGTAATTATGCCACTTTTCCAAAAAGGAAAAGAAAATGGAGTTTACAAACTGTAGGCCCAGTGAGCTGTATTGAAATTCCTGGAGAAATTTTAGAATGTATAACTGAAGACGTGATTAGGAATCATTTAGAATAGGAAGCAGTGATCACAGACAGCTAGACTTGCTTTGTCAAAAACAAGTCAAACAGATATGACTTTGCTTCATTTTTTGACAGGGTTACTAGATTAATTTATCAAAGGAGTACTGTTGACACAGTTTAGATTTTTAGCAAGATATTGTATTTCTTTTGCTGATCTTATATAAAAAATGGAGAGATATAAAAGATAATGTAATTAGACAATTTGAAATTCATTAAATGGCTCCACCTAAAGAATAGTCATTAATGGTATGCGGGGGAATGTTGGGATGATCTGTGTTTGGGTTTATGGTGTTTAACATTTTTTGTCAGTGATTTACATACTTATGGATATCCTGCTTATCAAATGTTCAGAAGTATACTTGATGACAGGACTCAAAAAGATAGTGAAAAGCTAGAACATTAGATCAAATAGAACTGAAATTTCATAATGATAAATATCTCACATTTATTAAGTTGATTTTTCAAACCTAAGAACGTGGTGAGAAAGGCATGGCTAGAAAGCAGATTGTGTGGGGAAAAAACTATGAATATTTTAGTGAACTATTATAGAATTAATCTAAGTTTATAATTCTCATTCAAAAGGCACTGACTTAAAGGTCAGTACTTGTACTCAGTACAAGTTTATTACTTCTCAGATTGATTCAAACAAGACATAAAGGAAAAAGGAAAATAGAGAAACAATACACAACTTAATGCCATTATCACAATAATAGACAGATAAAAATGTTACATATGTCACCAATTCAGGAAACATCAACTCCTGCCTTTTCAGTCTGGGAGAGCTGACTGGAGCTAGTCAGAGTGTACCCATAAGAGGGAAAAAATTCCAGGCAAGGCCATCCTTTTTGGGTAAAGATCCAAAGTGTCTACCCCATTATGGGGTTTATATAGGCTGAGAACAAAGTAGGCACTATGCCAAGTTTATTATGTCATATATGACCCTCTAGACAGAACAGCTTCCCAGATAAGGGGGCTTCCACCAGGGGGAGTAGTTCATTCATTCCTTTAAACTGACTGGTTTCACTCAGGGAACTGGCCAGGTTTGCAGGGTGAAATATACCAAGGCTCAAAGGAAGGTCTTAAATCAAGCACAAGGAAAAAGGTCTTTGGTGTCTTATCAAATAACTGTAAACACTTTCTTCTGTTCTCAGTACAAAATTATACAAAAGGACTGGCTGACATTCATTGATTCCTTATGATCACAGAAAATACTCCAAGGACAAGGCCAAGACTTACTGAGATTTCTTACAACTATAAACTCAATATGTGTCAAAAGTGTGTTACCAAGAACATGAATTCAGTCTTATGCTACATTGAGAGATCTATAGCATCTAGGAAAAGGGAAATAGTCTCAGTGAATTTTGTTCTGTTCAAATGATATCTAGTATAATGTTTTAAAACTTGAGCTCCACATTTTAGGAAGTACTTTAATAAACTAGAGATGGTGGCTACCATGATGAGGTCCACTCCATGTGAGAAATGATTGACATTTATCCAAGATTTGCCCAAGTGGAGGCAAGTAGATTAGTTTACCCGTACCTAATTAAGAAATCCAATAGTAAATTGCTTCTTCTACTACAAACCACACAAAAAGTCAGCCACCCATTGGGATTAAGAAAAAAGGCTGCCAGCCAAGCCAAGTCAGGAATAGGCACACAAACTAGCAGTGTAACTAGAGACCAGCCACAGGAATATATATGTTGCCAGAAGGGCTCTGTCTTCAGATGCAACAACAGCCGAAAATACCCTTGAAAAAGCTCCAGGAAGATCAAAAGGTCTTAGGTTAGGGACATTGGAAACCACCAGAAGTTAAAGTGAGTAGGGCAGGTATGATAATGCTCAAGCTGAGTCACCTCAGTACTCCCAAATCCCCAGTGTATTGGAACTCAAAGATTCAGAGTGGTTTAGGTGGGGAAAGGAATAGCAAAGGGGACAGGATTAATAATGCCTGCATCTGAGAGAAATCAGTGCAGTAACCCAAATAACTAATGGTAAGACTAAGAGGAACTCTTACCTCACCAAAAAAAAGAAATGCATCAGAAAACTTGGCCTTAACACAAAGCCCCAAAAGAGCTAAGGCAGGAGAGATGAATAAAACTTAAGGTAGCTTTGACTTGGTTTAAAAAAATTATTGTAGATCAAGAGATGCCCCAAAAATAACCTAGAAGGAAAAAAATAATGATCTCTAACAACTGTAAAAAAGTGTAAAAAAAAAAAAAAAAGCATTTCCTATAAAAATTTTATGAATACTTGAAAAAAATGAAAAAATTTTAAAAAATGAAATAAAAGCTCTGGAGAGAAAAAATTGTTAAAAGAATTAAATCTCTTAGAACAGAAAATGGTAAACATTATCTGAATTAAATATCTAAATTAGAATAGACTAAAGAGAAATCGGTGACAATGATGAGTGGCAGTCATGGGATACAGGTAGATGGAGCCCTGGCCCTATTGTCAGGAAGAGCTGAGTGAACTTAAGCTATCTGTTTCATTTTTGTTTCAGTTTCTTCAGTGTTGTCAGGAGCATCAGATGAGAGATTATTTGTAAATCACTGAACACAGGGTCTAGCACATAGTAAGCATTTAAAAAGTGTTTATTCTTAACCCTTTCTGTTCCTGCTCTTTCATATTACAGCAAGATACATTAGGACAAATCAAATTATTGGAAAAATAGAAGGAAATATGTCTGTTTCTAAGAAACAACCAATATAGAAAACAGATTAGAGAGATAATTTTGACTACATAAAAACTATTTTAAAAGCCTTGACATTATTTCAAGAGCTTATAAATATATCTATAAATAATAATAGTTTTAGCTAACATTTCTATAGTGATTACAGTGCCAGGCACAGTGCTAAGTATTTTACAGTTATTGTCTCTTTTGATCATCAACAACAATCCTGGGAAGCAGGTGTTATTTTATCCCCATTCAAATGATTCACCTGGGATCACATTGCTAGTAAGTGTTGAGGGCAGATTTGAACTAGGATCTTCCTGACTCTACATTCAGTGTTCTATCCACTGTGCCACTAGTTGCCTCATTTGATTTACTAGAATCAAAAGGCAAAGTGAAGATAAAAAGAAGCTACTTATTACTTCCTAAAAAAAACTCCAAAAAGAAGTCCCCAAGAAGATCTTTACCAAAATTTAGATCTACATCAAAGAAAAAATACTACAGAAAGAAGATCATGTACCAAGTAAGTCAGGAAACCAAAGAGCTTGGCAACTTATACTACAATGTGGGGAGAGCTTGGAATCTAGTATTCCAATAGGCAAAATATTTAGATTGATATTTAATCTATCTAAATAGATATTTCCAATCTTTTGGAAATATTTCCAATATTTTTGATCTGAATTAAAACTTTTAAGATCAAGAAAAACCTAGAAAGATAAATTTATTTGAGAGGGTATGTAAGGTGATGAAGTACTAACATTCTCTTGGAAGGGGAATGAGAAACAGAATTTAATGATTTGTAAAGATTTTCTGAGTGTCAAATGAGAAAGAGGAGTTGGGATAGACTGATTATGGTTTCAGGATTTTAAAAGAGGGGATAGAGAAAGGAAGGTAAAAGGATAAATTGCCACTTCTTACATCTGGGATCTGTGAGATAAAGAATATTAAATATAGAAGAAGGGTGGGAGGACTATGGATCTTATTTGAACTGGACACACAGTTGAAACATACACACACACTCACATAATTTAATGTTGAAATACACCACACTTTGCCCATCAGTTGGAGAATGGCTGAATAAGTTATGGTATATGAATGTTATGGAATATTATTGTTTTATAAGAAATAACCAGCAGCATGATTTCAGAGAGGCCTGGAGAGATTTACATGAACTGATGCTGAGTGAAATGAGCAGAACCAGGAGATCATTGTACATAGCAACAGCAAGTTTATACAATAATCAATTCTGATGGACATGGATCTTGTCAAAAATGAGGTGATTCAGACCAGTTCCAATGGCCTTATGATGACGAGCCATCTGCATGCAGAGAAAGGACAGTGGGAACTGAGTGTGGACTACAACATAGTATTTTCACTCTTTTTGTTGTTGTTTGCTTGCATTTTGTTTTCTTCCTTATTTTCATTCTTTTTGGTCTGATTTTTCTTGTGCCCATGATATTTGTGGAAATACTTATAGAAGAATCGCACATGTTTAACATACTTTGGATCATTTGCTGTCTGTGGGCGGGAGTGGAAGGAAGGAAGGGAAAAAATTAGAACACAAGGTTTTGTAAGAATGAATGTTGAAAATTATCCATGTATATATTTTGAAAATAAAAATCTTTAATAAAAAAAGAAAAGAAAGAAACACATCACAGTTAACAAGAAGATAATTGGGGCTTAAGGAAAATGTTAAAGGAAGAAAACAATTGAAAATACAACACATTTCTTGATCCTTACGAGAAGATTAAGAGGGAAAAAGAAAAGAATCTGAGGGGGAGGTGCTTATTAGTTGATGAATCAATTATGTAACATCAGTGAAATAGAATATTATTGCACTTTAAGAAATGATTAGACATGATTTCAGAAAATAATAATTTATACAACAATATTGGAGAAAACCAACTCTGAAACTTAGGAACTTTGATTAAAACAATGATCAACAGAGGACCTGTGATGAAGCATGTTATCAACCTCTAGACTTACAGGTGATGGACTTTTCATGCAGGAAGAACATTTTTGGACATTGCCACTATTTAGCTTTGGGTCTCCCTCTCCCCTCATTTTAAATTTGTAAAGGAGAGCAGAAGAGGATTAATAATAATGAGCCAAAGGGGAAAAAAATGTTTTTTAAAATATACAAAACAGATTCAGTAGGAAACAGAGTTAAGGCCAGTTTTTAAAGTAACATGTAGAATTAGATACCTTTTTTTTTAAAGCAGGCAACATGAATGAAATGAAGACTGTGGCTTCACATAGGATCTCCTTTTTGTATTTTCCACATGAGAAATACTCCTTTTTTGTATTTTAAGTTCAGAGTAAAAGAAAAATTTTAAAGGATTAATTGAAGAAACCTGAGATATTCAGCATATAGCAGAGAAGTCTTTGTAGTGTGAAGACAATGGTGAGAGCTGTATTCAGGTTTCAGAACAATATATTGCCATCCAGAAGAAAGATGAGTAAGATGGTTTCTTTTTGGGAGGAGGGATTGGTGATAGAGGTGATATTAGCCCAGAGAGCAGGGTTAGAAATAGTGAGTAGGAATCGCAGAGAAATAAAGTTAGACAACTTCAGGTTACACTTCATAACAATTAATGCCATCCATATTTCTGTGTGTAAGAGATTTTCAATGAAAATCAAGATTATAGATAAAATCTAGATACTTATTCAGGGTGTCATAGTAGACATTCTTTTTCGGGAGTGGACTAGATGGCCACAAAAGTTCCTTCCACATCTGAAATTCTGTTGTTCTAATGGTACATAAAGCTACTCTGAACTTGGCCTATTGACCTATAATTTTCTAGCCTTTTCCCATCACTAAGTTTTCTCCTCAGAGCATTATTTTGAAAAGTGTTAAATTCTCATGGAAAATATTTTGTAAATTTACCATAACTGACATCTTTTTTAATGAAAAAATTTTCCAATTAGCAGTAATTAATTTTTCAAACAAAGAAAAAGAAAAATTCCTTTTAATCAATATGCATAGTTTAACAAAACAAATTCCCAGATTGGCCATGTCCCAAACCCATCTTATTCTGCCCTCAAAGTTCATCACCCCTATGTCAGGAGTTGGATAGCATACTTCAGCACTGGACCTGTAGTCAAGGACACCTGACTTATAAAAAACATCCAGCTTCAGATGCTTATTACTTCTATGAAGCTGGGCAAATCATTTAATCTCTGTCAGACTCAGTTTCCATACTTTTTAAATGGGAAGAAGAATAGCACCTAACTCCCAGGGTTGTGGTGAGGATCAAATTAGATAATATTTGTAAAAGTTTTTTGCAAACCTTAAAGAAATACAACTCCTTTGGAGTTGTAGTTGATCATTGTGTTGATATAAGTTCTTAAGCTAAGATATTATTTTGAAAAATTCCCAATTCTTATGAAAATATTTAACATTATATATACATTTAGATGCAGTCATTAGGGCTTTCATAATATATTTGCTGTATCAAATTGAAAAATAATACTATCTTAAGTGCATTATTAAATAGATGTAGTCTTCATTTAATAAATGTTTATTGAGCACCTCTTATGTAGAAAATTAGGCCTCTGACAGAGATGATCAAATACAAAAAGGTGCCTGCTTTGTAAGGGCTTATGATATGACCTATATATAAATAACTTTAATGTAAGTCTCTTGTATCCTCTAAATGGTAGAGGCAATTACTATAGGAACTTTAAATAGATTCACTTCTATTAATGGTGATAAGGGAATGGTATATGAAAAAAATAGACTTTCAGCTGGCCTCTGAATGGTTTCTTTAGGTTGAAGAAAGATTTCCATTATCCAAAGGATAAAGGTGGAAAAGTATAAAATAAACATTCAGGAGAAAGTAAACAGCTCATTTTGGGCTAAAGAAAGTTTCTGTAAGGGGAAACATTTGAGATGAAACTGTAAATTTAAGAGTTTTAATTTTTAATCTAAAAATCTGCAAGCTTTGTAAATTATATTCATTGATCCAGCAATTTCCGGTGCAAATGTGGGAATATTAATGTATGGAGTATTTCTTTTTTTTTTTAAACTTTAATATTTTCTTCCAAGTTACATGTAAAAGTAATAATATTCTTTTTTTCAAATTTTGAGTTCCAAATTCTTTCTCCCTTTTTTCTTCCCCCCTTCCTTGATAAGACAAGCAATTTTACATAGGTTATATATGAGTAATCATGCAAAATACATTTCCATGTAAGTCATGCTGTGAAAAAAAAGAAAAGAAAAAAGTAAAGTATCTTTGGTCTACATCCAGGCTCCATCAGTTATTTCTCTGGAGATGTGTGACAGTACTTTTCATCAAAGTTATGGTTCATTTCTTAGTGACTCAGTATCTCCCTCACATTCAGTACTTTGGCTTCTTATTATAGTCTACATCAATTGTTTTTCTATAAGAAATGATAAGCAGGATACTTTTCAGAAAAACCTGGAAAGTCCTCCAGGAGCTTATGCAAAGTGAAATGCACTGTGTATAAAGTACTAGCAGTTGTGGGATGACCAGCTATAAATGACTTTGCTATTCTCAGCAATACAAAGATCCAAGATTACTCTGAGCAATTTCTTTTTCTCTCTCTGTCTCTCTGTCTCTCTGTCTCTCTCTCTCTTTTTTTTATTATAGTATAGCATTTTATTTACAAGATATATGTATGGGTATTTTTTCAGCATTAACAATTGCAAAACCTTTTGTTCCAACTTTTCCCCTCTTTCCCTCCACCCCTTTCCCCAGATGGCAGGTTGACCAATACACGTTAAATATGTTCAAGTCTAAGTTAAATACAATATGTGTATACATGTCCAAACAGATGTCCAAACAGTTATTTTGCTGTACAAAAAGAATCGGACTTTGAAGTATATATATACAATTAGCCTGTGAAGGAAATCAAAAATACCGGCGGACAAAAATAGAGGGATTGGGAATTCTATGTAATGGTTCATAGTCATCTCCCAGAATTCTTTCACTGGGTGTAGCTGATTCGTTCATTACTGTTCTATTTGAACTTGTTAGAATTGAAACAAGGTGACAACTCAAGGGAGATGTTAGAATCCTAGTGTTAACTCAATGGAATTGATAGAATGCTTATGTTCACACTTTTAGAGAGTTCATATAAGCAAGAAGTATTTAAGTACTCATTGGAGTTCATACTTTTGGGAGATTCACAAGTCAATATTCAGTATGAGATTCACAAGCCAAAAACCCATAATCCCATTCTCAGATCCCATAATCCCACTCTCTCGGAGGAGGAGTCAACCTTTGAGATAGCATAAAAACAGCTGAGCTCTGTCAGCACAGTTCAGTTGAAAAGATTGAGAGGGGAGCCTCAGTCAGTTCAGGAGAAGCCCTCTCTCGGGAGGCACAACCAGATTCACTTCATCTCACAGCACTGTGGTGACTGGGCTCCTGCACTTCCCCCACTGAGACCAAGGCTGGTCTGAAAAGCTCTCCAGAAAGCTGCCCAGTCCCAGGCAAGGAGACAAGAGATTCATTCCATTTTCCACCTTTGTGCTGGCTGGAGGCTGAAGGACAAACCTTTGGATTCAGAGGGAGCTCTTGGAACCAAGCAGAGAGATAGGTCTCTAAGAAATCTAACTGGGCTATTTTGGAGGAAGCAATAAAAGAGCTGAACTTTTAACACTTGGCTGCATTTGGAGTAATTATTACTTTTAACTGAAAATAAGGCTGCCTCCAAAAAACCTACTCCCAGAGAAAACCATTATATTATTTTAAAGAAGAAAAACACTACAGGAACTGATTTGGTTCATCTCATTGTTGAAGAGGGCCACGTCCATCAGAATTGATTATCATATTGCATTGTTGTTGAACTGTATAATGATCTCCTGGTCCTGCTCATTTCACTCAGCATTAGTTCATGTAAGTCTCTCCAGGCCTTTCTGAAATCATCCTGCTGGTCATTCTTACAGAACAATACTATTCCATAATATTCATAAACCACAATTTATTCAGCCATTCTCCAGTTGATGGGCATTCACTCAGTTGCCACAAACATTTTGGCATATACAGGTCCCTTTCCCTTCTTTAGTATCTCTTTGGGATATAAGCCCAGAAGAAATACTGCTGGATCAAAGGGTATACACAGTTTGATAACTTTCTGAGCATAGTTCCAAATTGCTCTCCAGAATGATTGGATGTATTCACAATTCCACCAACAATGTTATTAGTGTCCCTGTTTTCCCACATCCCCTCCAACATTCCATATTATCTTTCCCTGTCATTCTGGCCAATCTGACAGATGTGTAGTGGTGTGTAGTGGTATCTCAGAGTTTTCTTAATTTGCATTTCTCTGATTAATAATGACTTGGAGCATCTTATCATATGGCTAGAAATAATTTCAATTTCAAGAAACATTGTGAAGGAAGAGTTGATTGAATATCTAGTTAAAAGAAGAATGAAAGACCACTCAGTTATTTTCTGAGACTGAGTGAATTGTGTTAATATTAACCAGAAAACTGGAAGAAGTGTTTTAATAGTAGTAGAAATAGGGAAGTTAGTTTGAAGAAATAATTTGAGAGAAAAGATGACTTTCATTTTGGATATTTTGAATTTAAGCTAATTGCAGAAAATCCAAGAGGAAATGTGAAGCAGACATCTGGAACTGGAGAAGATATGCAGCTTTGGGAGTTATTACATAGAGGCAATAGTTGAAACCATGTGAATTACATGAGAATTTGGAGTCATAGAAAATAGAACTACAATCTGAATTAAAACACTTGAGAAATCCTTCTAGAGTCAAAAAGGAAAAAGAAGAAGAACTTGGGGAGTACTTAAAGAAATAGGAAAATAAAGTTATTACAATATCATGGAAACCCAAGGAGAAAACTGTTCATCAGAGAATATGATATGGCAGAGTTAATTAGAATGAGTTCTAGAATGATCTTTGGTGATTAGTAGTAGCAGTATTCACCTAAAATTTTCATTAATGAATATTAATATTAATCATTCATAATGTTATTATAGTGAGAATGCTTTGATCAGGAGCCACTCAAAAAGCAGATATAAAAGAGATTCTTCCTAAACTTGATCTGTTCTTATTTAGTATATTGTAAGTACCATGACACTCAAAAGTTGTAGAAAATAGTAGCCAGAAGAGATGATAGGTTCAAGGAAATGTTTTTCAAAGGGAGGGAATTGTACTTCTTTGAGGAGGGAGCCAGTATAGATAGATAAAGGTGTTTGAGAATAGTTGAGAAAGAAGGGTACTAAAATAATTTGGAGGGCATGGAATTGAGTATAATATGTGAAAATATTTGCTTTGGAGATAAAGGTAGCTCTTCCGAGTTACATGAACTGATGCTAAGTTAGATAAGCAGAACCAGGAGATCACTATACACAGAAACAACAAGACTATATGATGATCAATTCTGATGGACTTGGCTCTGTTCAAAAATGAGAGGATTCAAACCAATTCCAGTTGTTCAGTGATGAAGAGAGCCATCTACAACCAGAGAGAGGACTATGGGAACTGAGGGTGCATCACAATATAGCAATCTTACTCTTTCTGTTGTTGCTTGCTTGCATTTTGTTTCCTTTTTTTCTTCTTAATCTGATTTTTCTTGTGCAGTAAAATAACTATAAATATGTATACATATATTGGATTTAACACATATTTTAACATAATTAACATGTATTGGACTACCTGCCATCTAGGGAAGGAGATAGGGGGAAGGAGAGGATAATTTGGAACAGAAGGCTTTGCAAGGATCAATGTTGAAAAATTACCCATGTGTATGTTTTGTAAATAAAATGTTTTAATAATAATAATAAAAAAAGATACCTCTTCTTCTGAGTCAGAAAGAAAACTAAAGGAAAATGAAAGAAATTTAGGTATGGAGTTAGTGAGAAGAATGAGAACTCATATCTAAATGCCTTGGTTTTTGTTTATTTTGTTTGGTTTTTTAAAGCAAATAAAAGTCAAGGTTATTCACTAGTTATGGGATTGAAATGAATTAGTTTGGTGTCTTATAGAGATATTATGATGTTAAAAAGGTTTTCTAGAGAATATGTGAAGACATCTATCATCTAGAATTTCTTCCCACCAAAGATGTAGTGATATAAACTGTCAGCAAGGGATATGAAGTAACATTTTAGAATTGGATATTTCTATGATATTTTATTAAAAATAAGATTCTTTATTACATTAAAATGTATACAAGAGAAGGAATAATTATATTGAAAACATTATTTGGAAAACATTCTATTTTGCAATGACCTTTTTGCTTATAATTTCTATTTTGTATTTTGTGTTGCCTTAAAGCTTGATTTATGTCATTAAAATGTGTGTAAACAAGTTTTAAAAATATATATATGTATGTATATATAAAATTTGTCTCATTCTTTAGCAAAAGGCTTCCTTTTCCATAGTTGGCCTACAGAATAACAAATCTAATAGTCTTTTAAACTCAATAAAACAAATTTATACTTGATGTTTAAAAATAATAGGCACAGGAAGAAATAGCGCGACTTAGACGAGAAATGATGAAAAATTGCAAGTCTCCTAAGTCAACATCAACAGCACATGCCATCTTACGCCGGGTAGAAACAGAAAGAGATGTGGCTTTTACTGACTTAAGAAGAATGACCACAGAACGAGATAGTCTGAGGGAGAGATTAAAGGTTAGAAGACATTTTATCTACACTAATATCAGTGAAGCACAAATGCAACAAGACTGAAGGTACTATGTTTTTGTATTTGAAACAGATTTCCCAAGAGACTGCATTTAATGAGAAGGCTCACCTGGAACAAAGAGTAGAAGAATTGGAGTCTACAGTTCACAGTGTAAAAGAAATTAAATTTTGTCCATAACTAATTTTCAAAATTAAATAATGGCATGTTTAATTTTTATATGTTCAAAAAAGTAGCAATTTTTAAATCAAGGATATAAGACCTTCTAAGATAAAAGTATTCTCTATCCTTTGTGTTTTTATCAAGTAAAGGTGAAAAATGTAGATCTAGAAATAGATTTCTAAAAAGAAGATATAGTAAAATCTTTATTCTTCATCCATAATTCTCAGTAATGTATTTCTGCTGAGGTTAATAACTTAAATGTTTTTAATCTTTGTTGTTAACAAAGATTATTAGTGTTGTTCTTTAGTATAGAAGAAGAGAAAAAATGTTTTGTCCTTTAAAATAAATTAGGAAAATAATTTGGGAAATTTTGGAAAACATTAAATTTAACTTATAAAGATTCATGTTTATAAGATTTTCTGTATATGAATACTAGTTACTTATATACTGAGAATACATAAAAGAAATTAATGGAGGAATTTGGCTTAATTTACAGGTTTACTTAATCATGTTTTCATTCTTATTAGTTGTATCCTTTTATGACAGCAAAAGTGGGGGAAACCCTGAAAGATATGTAGATCACATATGTGAGAGATTTTTGCTGGGAAAGTTTTAGGCCACTGCACAGAAAAACCATGAAATTAACATATTGTGGTCATGTTAAATTGTGAATTAAAAATGTAGTCTCGCTAAAACCACAAAAAGGTCTTTATTGCTGAGTGGATATGAGGACATGCTGGTTCCCCCACTTGTTTGGCATAAAGACAATTCACTGAGAGAATGGGCCAACAAAAGTGTTCAACCCCAGTTTGGTTTATTCATCATGTAGACCAGGCCTAAAACTGCATTTTGGAAAGGAGATGTGTGTCCTGTTTGAAAGAAGAAGGAAGACAGGTTCCAGTGACTACCAGCCTTGTTGTTTTACTTGTGTAGCTTGATGATGAACGTCTAGAACAAATGGCAAATATGACTTTGATGAAAGAAACCATAACTACTGTGGAAAAGGAGATGAAAGCACTAGCACGAAAAGCAATGGATACAGAAAGTGAACTTGGCAGACAAAAAGCAGAAAATAATTCATTGAGGTAAAAAAATTATTTATAGTAAAACTTTTACTTTAATTCATTAGTTCTAAGACTATTACTATTTTAGAAATGGGGGAAATAACAACTCACATTTTATATATTATATTTTATGGTTTATAAAATTTTCCCCCCATAGTACTTCTCTTCTCCTTTTGGGTTTACTTTCTATTTATCCTCACACTGTATTATATATTCTAGTGGGGGAGATTATAAGTACATATAAAAACATATAGCACAGATATAAAGTTTACATATATATCTATGTACATGCATGTATATGTTACATATATATATAGTTATACAAAGTAATCACAAGACAGTTTGGAAGGGAGGAAATCAGGAAAGGAAAAACTTCATTCAGAAGATAGTGCTTGAGATACATCTTAAAGGAAGAAAATGATTCTGTAAGGCAGAAATAAGACACCAATGCATTTGTGGCACATGGAGGAAGTTTGAGCAATAGCATGAAGATAGAAGATGAGTAATTGTGTATGAGAAATGGAGAGAACCAAGAAGGTCAATTTGGCTGAATCACAGCATGCAGGAAATAGAGTAACATCTAGTGAGGTTTGAAAGGTATGTTTATCTAAGAGGCTATAGATGTGGTCATTTCTATATTTAAAGAAAATAATATTATTATTCATGAGTTGTTAAATAATATTATTAGTAAGTTTTTTATTTAGCATCACCCTAGTAAAAGAACACAAGGTAGGAGGAAGATGGAACATGGGTAGAAAATATAATTGAAGATATAGTGTGAGAACATTGGAAGCTTTGGGTGGGAGTGGGTAGCAGTGCATAAGGCAGACTGGAACAGGAGAAGGGAGAGATCCAAAACAGAGAGATCAATTAGATGAACCAGCAAAGGTGGTGTAAGATAGATAGTAGTTGAATGAGGAAAGAATAATGTCATGGAAACATAGAAATGAGAGTTAGAATCCAGAAGGGAGAAGGTAGCCAGTGGCATCAAATGGATCAAATAGTTTAAAAAGAATTAGAATTGAAAAAGGATTCCCATCCCTCAAATGCAGCAGGATAAGTCAAGAAGAACTAGAATTGAAAAAAGACAAAATTTTTAAAAATCCTAATGATTATAATCAGTAAGGGATATATAAACACAAAAGACTGAAATTTAAATGAAAACTGAATAATGTAATTCTAAAAAGTGGTTAGAAAAACAATGCATTGACATTTTTGAAATTTTTAAAAAAGAAAGTGACAATGATGCAAGAACATGTCATAAACTGATAATTCTCAAATTTGAAGAGTAGAACTCCTGAAAATTGAATACATACAATTAAACATTAAAGGACTGTTTAAATGATTTAAAAAAAAAAAAAAACCCAAAGACTTTTAAAAAATAATTCCAACAAAATAGGCAAATCCTTAATTAATTTAATCTTTCCCAAAAGAAAGAAAAAACAAATTACCAAAATTTTTAAAAATGAGAATGAAGAATCAATAAATGTAGAAAATGGATAGAAGGGGATTAGTATGGAGGTTTTAAAAGAATTTTAAAAAAATTTTAAATCAAACACCAAGGAAAATGAGCATTTCAATATATAATAGAACAGCAAAAGTAGCATGTGAAACTGCAAATCTCTGTTATATATGTATCTTGCTTTTCTTTTTAAATATATTGTAAGTTCAACATACAACTTTAAAAGCTGTCCTTCTTGTCTATGATTTTTTTTCCTGACCTTCTTTTCTGTCCATTAAAAAAAAAATACTTTAATCTCCTTCCCCTTCTCTCAAATACATAATAATAAATATAATAAAAGCAAAATAAATTCTCATATTGGCTGTGTCCAAAATGTCCAAAATGTGTTTCATTTTATACATCACTTCTCAGGAGAAGTATAGCTTGCTTCAGTATCATGGACTTATGATTTGATTATGATGCTCATTTTCGTTGGTGTTTGATTTAAAATTTTTAAATTGCCTATTTTGTTGGAATTATTTTTTTAAAGTCTTTGTTTTTTTTAAAAAATCATTTCTCTAAAATATAATGGTTCTCTGGGAGCAGGTTTTTTTGGGAGGTTTTCTGGAGGCAGCAGCCTTAGTTTCAGTTCCATGTAATAATCACCGCAAATACAGCCAGCTGATAAAATCCAAACTTTTATTTTCTCCTTCCAAGTCTTGGGCCCAGTTAGCCTTCTTAAGAGGTCTATCTCTCTCTCTTGGTTCCAAGAGCTCCTGCAGCTTGTCCTTTGCCTCTGCTTTCTTCAGCCTCCAGCCAGCACAAAGGTGGAAGATGGAATGAATCTGACTCCGCCTCCAAGAGTGGGCTTGTGGGCTTCTGTATCTCCCAGAGTGCTCTATGGCCCTGAGAGATCCTTGCTTATATACTGTTCAATGATTAGTACACACCAATCATTATATCACTGGGAAATCATTATTTGTTGTATGATTAAATCAATGCTAAACTAGATTTAAACATTGTCTCCTCGATTCCACTTAGCACCTTGTTTCAAGTTCTGGCCATAACATCTCTTCGTAGGATCAGATCAATCATACTGAACCATGCTAAATTAGATAATTATTGTCTCTATCAACTCTAATGAGTTAACACTTTGTAAGGATTCCAACACATTTGTATGAAGAACATCCAAGTAAGGAAACTCCTTCAACCAATTCAAATCATCCCCTTTTCTGCAGCTTGTCATTTTAGGAAATTTCTTGGAATGCTGAGAGGTGAAGCATATTGCCAAGGATCACCTGGTTAGTGAGATATACAAGTGGAGCTTGTGCCCAAGCATTCCTGGCTGCAAGACCAGTTCCAAGCTACTGCATCATACTATCTCTCCTTGACAAAAGACAATATTTATGTCACAAGAATAAGGGGCCTTTTAAGTCATATGATTAAAACTCATTCCTAACATTATTTTTAAGTAATCTAGTAAGAGCTAAGGTAAAGCATAAAAATGCTAGCTAGAGCAATAAGAAAATAAGTAGTAACTGGGGAACATGAGGAGCAAACTTATTGTAGATAATATGATGGTTTATTTGGAAAATCGTGTAAACTTCACAAAAAATTAATTGAAACAAAGTAGCAGCATATAAATTAACCCTACAAAAATCATTAGTATTTCCATATTTCTGTCAACCCATTTATTAAAATGTTTACTATATTTGTGTACTGGGCGCAGTACTGGGGATACACAGAAAGGTAAAGTACAACACTTAGCCTCAAGGAATTCACATTCTAATGGATAAAACAACATACAATTGCATACATCCAAGATGTGTGTGTATAGATATATATACATACACACATATGTGTATACATGGGAATCTACCATGTCTATGCAATAAGTAGATATTCATATACATACATACATATTCATATACATATATATGGAAATAGGTCCACAGTATAAATGGAAGATCATCTCACAAGGAAGGCACTAGCTTTCAAGGCGGAGCAGGGGGGAAGAAGACAGGAGATGGATGATATAGTGGACAGTCATGTAAATATATTAACAAAACCAAAGAGAAAAAAATCATTTAAAAATACTTGGGTGTTCACTTGCTAGGACATACTCAAGATTTATATAAACATAAAGATAAATGGTTGTGTGTGTGTTTTAACAGAAATAAATGCAAACTCATTTATTGTACATAGTTGGGATGCACCAATATAATTAAAATATTGATACTATTTCTAAATTAATTTAGGGCTGTGTTAATGAGACTAGAGCAGTAATTTTATAATAAAATTTATTTGGAGGAACAACCTAGACTCAAGGAAATAAGAGAAAAAAAGAAAAAAGGAGGAGCCAGCTTACTAATTTCTTTTTAATTTGAACTTTTTAATCTAAGTTATATATGGTACTAATTGTTTTTTCTAATTTGAACTTTTTAATCTAAGTTATATATGGTACTAATTTTTTTTTCTAATTTGAACTTTTTAATCTGTTATATATGTTTTTTAGTTTAATCTATTTTTTTTCCAAATTCTGTTCTAGTTTTCTTGTTGAATAGAAAGAGAAAACTCTTAGATCTAAGATTAAGGGAAGAATTCAAAGAAGGAATTAATAAAGGAGAACACAGAAGATAGTTTTCTTCACATAAGGTTAAATAGTTTAGTATAAACAAAATTTGTATAGCAAGAAAAGAATAGTTGATTGGAGGGAAAAGAACTTTTATTTGAAATCTCTCATTAAACTATGATATCTAAGATATATTAGAAATTGACCCAAATATCTAATACCAAAAGTTATTCCCTATTAAGGGGTCAAAATATATCAATAATTTTCAGAAGAGCGATTGCAAGTTATCAAAAATATGAAAAACCATTGAGATTAAATTAAAACAACTCTCAAGTTTTCTCTCACATTTGCAAATTTGTAATTGTTGCATAAGTTATATAAAGATAGGCATATGAGTCTCTCACTACTGGCTTTATATCCCAAAGAGATCACAAAAAAGGAAAAGGGATCCAAATGTGCAAAAATGTTTCTAACAGCCTTTTTTGTGGTGGCAAGGAACTGGAAACTGAGTGAATGCTCATCTATTGGGAAGTGACTGAATAAATTATGATATATGAATGGAATATTATTATTTTATAAGAAATGATCAGCAGGATGATTTTAGAAAAGCCTGGAGAGATTTACATGAACTAATGCTAAGTGAAGTAAGTAGAATCAAGAGAACATTGTTCACAATAACAACAAGATTATATAATGATCAACTGTAATGGACTTGGCTTTTTTCCACAATGAAATGATTCAGGCCAATTCCAATAAACTTGTGATTGAGAGAGCCATCTGCATGCAGAAAGAAGATTATGGGGACTGAAAATGGATCATAACATAGTATTTTCACCTTTTTGTTGTTGTTTGATTCCTTTTTTCCCCTTCACTTTCCCCCCCTTTTTTGATTTGATTTTTCTTGTGCAGCATGATAAATATGGAAATATATTTAGAAGAATTGCACATGTTTAACCTGTCTAGGATTGGGGGGAGTGGAGAAGGAAGGAGAAAAATTTGGAACACAAGATTTTGAAAGGATGAATGTTGAAAGGTATCTTTGCATGTATTTTGAAACTAAAACACTATTATAAAAAATAAATGAAAATCTTAGGGAAAAAGAAAGATAGGCATATATGTTGCAGCTGTCTTTAAGAGCTTAAAACATATGAGCCCTGTGATCTCAGAGGTGAGATGAATGAGGCAGGAGACTCATAGGGTGTGAAAAGAGCTCCAGTTTATTATGCCATACAGGCTTATTGATATACATTTTTGCAAGTGTGATCAGCGGGTGAACAGTAGACTATCACTATTCAGAGAAGCAGCTCACGGGCTTTGTGTATGCATGGTATCTGCCAATGAGAGGAGAGCCAAGCCAGCAATTTAGCAACTCACTCACAGGTGAGAGGCCTTGTTAAGGCATCCCTGCTCACAAGCCATTGGCTGTGACCCTCCAGCTCACTCATTCCCATGATCACAAATCATTGCTCCTTGCTCAACAAGGGCATTTCTGCAATGTGGCAGGAAACATTTTGCACCAAAAATCGAGGTGGCCTCAATACTCTCTCTTGGTAGAGTCCCACAACTTAGCAATATGAATCTAAGATATGGGAAATGATTCAATTTTTTTCTGCATACAGTTTGAAATAATAGGAGAAATTATTAAATTGTGTTCTATGAATCAGTGATTCCACTATATCCCAAGGCAAAGTCAGTGACAGAAAAAAAAGTACCATACATATCAAAATATTCAGAGTAATATTCTTGGGACAGAAAAACAATCTCAAAAAAGCAAAAACTAATGGGTCCTTATCAGTTGAGGAATGGTTAAACAAGTGGTATATAAATAGAATAGTATTGTGCATAAGAATCTATGGGTATGAGATGTTGAAATATGAAATAATATAAAGGGACCCTGTATGAAAAGAAAAATATAGTGACTTGAGAAATGTACATGAAGACAACAATAAAAGGCCACTTAGATTAATTAAAAATGTCAGTCTTAATTCTGGAAAATGGGGGGAAACAAATTCCTCTGAAGTAGAAAAAAGTAAGAGTCTTATTGAGTTTTGGATGTTATAACATGTATAACAGTATTTTGCTCAACTTTTTTCCTTTGCTTTAAAGGTGACAGGAAATATATAATGAGATTTTTGAGATATTTTAAAGACATCAGTAAAAAAAATTGTTTTATTTTAATGAAATAATTTTCTTCGAAAAGTAGTGGGTTACACATCATTAGAGAGCTTCAAGTTATGGCTGGGTGGTTGCTTGCTGGAGATGATGTAGATAATATTCCTGATCACATATAGATTGAACAAATTGCTCCCATCCATCTGAGGTTCTGTGATGATATAATAAAGGAATTTGAGCTAAAATATTAATAGTCTAATGTTAACTTTCTCAAGTAACTTTCACAATTTAATACTAGCCATCTTGTGCCTTAGTCCTAAGGAATAATTAATGCATGTGGCATTTCCCTCCTCACCTACTACCCAGAAGCCAACCTCACCTGCAATCTGAAAAAGTTTTATTAAATTATAGATCATTAGATTTGGACAGTACCTTAAAAATCTCAAAATTATATTCCTTTATTTTATAAATAAGAAAATAGTCCTAGAAAGATTGAGTCCATCAGTATCTTGAGAACCTGACAGTTCAATATCCTTATTTTATATGATGTTAGCTATATCCTTTTAAGTGCTATTTTCTTAACTTTTTGCTGTACAGTCCCACATTAATCAGTAAATGTACATCTTTGTTATTAACCTTTTATAACTTTAAAATTACAGCAAAAGTTAAGGGGAAAAGTTGTAATCTTTAAAAGTTTATAATATAGCCAGAATTAAAGTTTGTCAATATGCTTGCAGGCTTTTATTTGAAAACACAGAAAAAGATCTTTCAGATACTCAGCGACATCTTGCTAAAAAGAAATATGAGCTACAACTTACCCAGGAGAAAATTATGTGCTTAGATGAAAAGATTGGTGAGTGCTTACTGTCTAATAATACTTTTATTTCTTTGACTTTGTGGTGGTAGAAAAATAAAACAAAGTTGTATGACATTAGGCTCTTTTTTTTTTTTTTTAGAAAAAAGAAAATGATATCTAAGGTTCAATATAAATCTGCCTGACCACATCTTAAATTTCCTATTTTATAGTCCTAAATTACGCAAATTATTAAAAAAAAAAAAAAACCACCACAAACTTTGACATATTCATAGAATTTATAACTCTTAAGTTTTTCAAGTATTCAAGGAGCCAAGATTAAGGGTATCTAAATTTTAAAAGGTACAAGAGGAAATCCTTAAATCAATTGAATTGTTTATGAATCAAAGAAATGTAAATAAAATTGCTCTTCCTCTACATTAAAAAAGGTACTTTGGGGAATGTAAATCATTAAAAGTTTTCTGTTCATACATTTCTCATTGAGTAATCTTGGACTGAAGTCTTAAGGGAAATGTGTTCTATAATTTTAAAACTATTAAACAAAATTTTAATTTACATACATTAATTGATATAATTATGATGCATCTAGGAAAAAATTGCCTTCCTCATTACTCCATTCCATTCCCTTCTCCAAGTCTTTTGGAATTTTGGATTTTTAAAAAGTTGGGTTAGGAAAAAGTAGGGATAATTAGTACACAATGACAGAGATTGGCTTTCATTGTTTAGATATACTGTAATTTGTTGCTGCTGTCACCAAAAATATCTTCATGCTTAGTAATTCTCTTGAAACTTCCCTAAGTAGATTTAGTGACTAATGTGATAAGCTTGAAATCAGAGTTAAATGATCTTGGTCAACTCTTTGTTTCTGCTTCTCAAGCAATATTTGATGTCTGCCTCAGTTGGGATGTTATCAATATTGGTGACATAGTTCTGTCTAGATGAGTCAAGGAATTTGCTTTATTGGTTAAAAATATAGTATAGAATTTATGGGAGTCTAATGTGCATTAACACAAATGCATTTTTCCCTAGAACATGGGCAAATTTTTAAGAGAGGATTTTAATATGCACAGCAGAAATGTGTGTTTTTTAACAAATTATAAACACGTTTGTCCTAAACAATATTTCTGATTTACTTGCTTCCCGTTCAAGTCTTTGGGAAGAGTGTAGTGTCTACCATCCAGCCCTGGGAACCTTGAACCTGGAATTTCTATGAGAAGTAGGGCTCAATTGAATTTAATTAAGTATTATTTCTAAAGTGCCTATTATGTGCCAGGCATTTTTCTAAATGCAAAAGAAAAAGAGAGACTCATTACCATCAAGAAGTTCATAACCTAATGGAGTAGACAACATACAAAAGGAAGCTGAAAAGGGCTGGGGTGCTAGGAAGTACCTGGTACGGGGGCATGTTGTGCTTTGGAGAGGAAATCAAGCCAAGCTGCTGGTGGAGAATAGAGCTACCTGGATGACTATGAGTTCTCTATAAAGGAGGCCTTTGAATTAAAAACAATTTTCCCCTAATACTGGATGGCTTTGTAATATTTAGCCATTGTACCAGGGATTGTTCAGACCATTCTTAGTCTTGGACCTTCCATGAGATCTGGTACATGGAAGGATTTATTTGGAAAGCTAAAAATAATCAAAAAATTATAACTCTTTGGGGCAACCAGATTTTCTGGGAATTCCATCATCCCAACTTTTTATCCCCACTTATTTTCATTCTGTTCCTTTTTACTGGCCCATTCCCTACTGCCTACAGACATATCCATGTCTCCCCCCTATTCTGAAAACAGACAAAACATCTTGAATCCTTGCATTCCCACTATTATCCTGTATCTCTTCTGCTCTTTTTTTAAGTTAACTTCAAAAGAGGTTATCTATAACAGTTATATCCACCTTCTTTCCTCCCATTGTGTTCTTAATTTCTTACAATCCAGCTTCTGACCTTATCAGGACGCCAAAAACTGCTATCTATCAAGTTATTCATCCTGTCTTAGCTGCCAAATTCAGTGGGACTTTTCCAATTCTCCTTGTCTTCTTAAAAATAGTCTTTGATACTGTTGACCACTCTCTTCTCCTTAATACATTCTTCTCTCCAGGTTTCTAAGTTTTGCCACTCTCTCCTGATATTCATACTATGATCATAGGTAAACATTTTTATTTTGGACAATTTTATTATTCTGCTTAATATTTTTAGTGGCCTCAAATAAAAAAGAATTCATTACAAAGAGTATTAGAGCCTACTTGAAAATTTTAATTTGATTAAAAACTACACCTTTGTGGTTGCATGTCTAGATAATTTTACAAGGCAAAGTATTGCCCAGCGGGAAGAACTCAACCTTCTTGGTGCGACACTCGGTGATATGGCTAAAGAAAAGGAATGCCTGCAAGCATGCTTGGATAAAAAATCTGAGAATATTGCTTCCCTTGGAGAGAGCTTGGCAATGAAAGTATGTTCTGAGATCTATTGGGTGTTTAATAATTTATTTAAGTATCTTAGTTGAAAAAAGTAGTTTAAAATTTAATCTTAATTTCATAAAATTCCCACACAACTTTTATAAGCATTTAAATTTCAGATTTTGCATTAGCTAGAATGATTTTAGGAAGCATGTTAATAAACTAGTGATTTAAATTTGTTTTTCTTGTCATTATTAAATTGTGATTAAACATTCTACTGACTAGTTTTGAAAAAAATATAAACAATATTAAATAACAGGACTAAGTGTTAAGCAGACACAGGACTTTACTCATCAAAAATGAGGGTCATCTCTTTCATCTTAGTTACTTTGGGCCTGGTGAATAAGGTAAGTAATGACCCTTGGTAATACTGTTTTATATCAAAAATGAGGTATAACTATGAATTAATGTATTGGAGGTTTTTTGTTTGTTTGTTTGTTTTACTGCTGTGGCTTAAAACCTGAATATAAAGATGGTTGAAAAAATGTTTTAGCAGTGACTATATTATAGTACATATGATCTTCAAGGTATGAATACTTGAAATCTAATATAATTGGGATGTATAACTTTTAGTATCTGTTAAAATTTTATCACTTTATAGCTGTATCCCAAATTTAAATCAATAAATATTTATTATGTTTTATGCAAGCCACTCTATAAAGAACAAGGAACAAGCAATTTTGAAAATCAAATAAGAGAGACAGGAAAACATAGGAAGAGAATTAAGAGTGGTGCAAAAGAAATTAAGACAATTTTGAGATACCACTATACACCTCAGATTGGCTATGATGACAGGAAAAAATAATGCTGAACGCTGGATGGGATGTGAGAAAACTGGGACACTGATACATTGTTGGTGGAATTGTGAATATATCCAGCCATTCTGGAGAGCGATTTGGAACTATGCTCAAAAAGTTCTCAAACTGTGCATACTCTTTCTACTGGGCTTATACCCCAAAGTACTAAAGAAGGGAAAGGGACCTGTATATGCCAAAATGTTTGTGGCAGCCCTGTTTGTAGGGGCAAGAAACTGGAAATTGAATGGATGCCCATCAATTGGAGAATGGCTGAATAAATTGTGGTATATGAATGTTATGGAATATTATTGTTCTGTAAGAAATGACCAGCAGGATGAATACAGAGAGGACTGGCAAGACTTACATGAACTGATGCTGAGTGAAATGAGCAGGACCAGGAGATCATTGTATACTTCAACAACAATACTATATGATGATCAATTCTGATGGACATGGCCATCTTCAACATTGAGATGAACCAAATCAGTTCCATTTGTTCAATAATGAAGAGAACCAACTACAGCCAGTGAAAGAACTCTGGGAAATGAGTGTGAACCACAACCTAGCATCTTCAATCCCTCTGTTTTTGTCCGCTTGCATTTTTGATTTCCTTCTCAGGTCAATTTTACCTTATTTCTAAGTTCGATTTTTCTTGTGCAGCAAAATAACTGTATGGATATGTATACATATATTGTATTTAACATATACGTTAACATATTTTACATGTATTAGTCTACCTGCCATCTCGGGGAGAGGTGGGGGGAAGGAGGGAAAAGGTTGGAACAGAAGGTTTTGCAAGAGTCAGTGTTGAAAAATTACCCATGCATATATCTTGTAAATAAAAAGCTATAATAAAAAAAAAGAGAGAGAGAGAGAGAAAAGAAAATACAAAAAGCTAATGAGGAGAAGAATGCCTAAAAAGCAAAATTGACCAAATGGGAAAGGAGATATAAAAGCCCACTGAGAAAAAAAAATAGAATTGAGCAAATTAGAAGCTAATAATTTTATAAGAAATCAAGATACAATAAAACAAAAGCAAAAAAAATGGAAAAAATAGGGGAAAAAGTGAAATATCTCATTGGAAAAACAATTGATTTGGAAAATAGATTTAAGAGAGAAAATTTTCAAATTATTGATCAATCTGAAAATCATGATAAAAAAAAAGAGCCCCAACATTATCTTTCAAAAAATTATTAAGGAAAACTGTATTGATATTCTACAACTAGACAGTAAAATAGAAATTGAGAGAATCTACCAATCACCTCCTGCAAGAGATCCAAAGATGAAAACTCTAGGAATATTATAGCCAAATTCCAGAACTCTCAGGTCACGGAAAAAATATTGCAAGCATCCAGAAAGAAAACGTTCAAGTATAGTAGAACCACAGTCAGGATAACACAAGATTTAGCAGCTTCTGCATTTTAAAGGAATTTGGACTATGATATTCTAGAGAGTAATGGAGCTAAGCTTACAATCAAGAATCACTTAATCTGCAAAATTGGGTATAATCTTTTAGCAGAAAAAGGGGTCATTTAGTGAAATAGAGGACTTTAAAGTATTTGTGATAAAAAGACCAGAGCTGAATAGAAAATTTGATTTTCAAATACAGTACTCAAGACAAGCATTAGGAAGGTAATCAGAGAAGAGATAATCATAAGGACTTAATAAGGTTTATCTGTTTACATTCCTATATGGGAGGGTGATGCTTATAACTCATTAGAACTTTCTCATTATGACAGTATATATATCCCGAAGGCACAAGTGTGAGTTGAATATGAAAGGATTATATCTAAAATAAATAAAATTAAAGGGTGAGAGAGAAATGGGAAAAGGAAAGATGAGAGAAGAAGAGGGAGAGTGGAATATGTGAATCATACTCTCATTAAAATTGGCTCAAAGAGGGAATAATGTAGACATTCAATATGGGTATGGAAATACATCTTAACTTAAAGGAAAATAGGAGGGGAATGGGATATAGGAAGGGAGGGGAATGATAGAAGATAGAGCATATTAGGGATGGAGTGGTCAATAGTAAAACACTTAGAGGAGGGTTAGGATGGAAAAAGAGAATAGAATAAACAGGGGGGAAATAGAGTTAGCAGAAATACTTGGGAAAAGAATTTTGAAGCAAATTTCCTCTGATGAATACTTCATTTCTCAAATGTATAGGGAACTGAGTCAAATTTATTTTAAAAAAAGCCATTTCTCAAATTGATAAATGAACAAAAGATATGAACTATGCCTAAAGGGTTATAAAATCATGTATATACTTTGACCTAACAGTACTAATCATGCATCCCAAAAGAAATTTTTTTTAAAAAGTAAAAGGACCTATATGTACAAAAATATTAACAGCAGCTCTCTTGTCAGGACAAAAAAATTGGAAATTGAGGGAATGCCCATCAGTTGGGGAATGGTTGAATAAATAAATTGTGGTATGTAATTTTGATGGAATATTATTGTTTTATGAAAAATGATGAGTAGACTGCTTTTAGAAAAACTTGAAAAGTCCTCTAAGAACTCAAGCAAAGTAAAATGTGCTGTGTACAAAGTAATAGCAATGTTGTAGGATAATCAGCTAGCTGTGAATGATTTTGCTATTCTGAACAATACAATGATCCAAAAACTTACTCTGGAGAACTTATGTTATGATGAAAAATGTTATCCATAGCTATAGAAAGAACAGATTATATCTGAATACAGAACAAAGCATAAATATTTTTTAAACTTTGCTTTTCTTGAATTTTTGTTTTGTTTTGTTTGTTTTTTGTGGGGAGGAGATCTATATTTTCTTTCACTTTTATGGTAAGGAGGAAAGGAGAGAATCTGGACTTCAAAGTTTTGTTATTATTGTTGTTTGACCTACCCATTTTTTTTTTAGTTTCTTATTGAAGTTTTTTATTTTCAAAATATATGCAAGGGATAATTTTTCAAAACTGATCCTTGAAGAACCTTGTGTTCTAATCCCCCCCATTCTTCCTACTCCTTCTCCTAGATGGCATGTAATCCTATTTTTTTTAATATGGTAAAAATATATGTTAAATCCAATATAGGCATACATATTTATACAATTATTTTGCTTCACAAGAAAAATCTGATCAAAAAGTTAAAAAAAAGAGAAAGAAAATAAAATTCAAGCAAACCACAACAAAGACTGAAAGTGCTATGTTGTGATCCACCCTCAATTCCCACAGTCCTCTCTCTGGGTATAGATGACTCTCTCCATCACAAATCCATTGGAACTGTCCTGAATCATCTCATTGTTAAAAAGAGCTATGTCCATCAGAATTGATCATTGTTGCTGTGTACAATGATCTGGTTCTGTTCATTTCCCTTAGCATCAGTTTATGCAAGTCTATCTTGGCCTCTCTGAAATCTTCCTGTTGATTGTTTCTTACAGAACAAGAATATTCTATAACATTCATATACCATAATTTATTCAGCCATTCTCCAATTGATGGGTATCCATTCAGTTTCCAGTTTCTTGTCACTACAAAAAAAAGCCTGCCACAAACATTTTTGTAAATGTGATGGACCTCAAAGTTTTAGAAACAAATTTTTATTTTAAAAATTGTTTTAAAACTAATGCAAACAAGATTAGAAGGGAAGTAACAAACTGGGAAAACATTTTTACAATTAAAGGTTCTGATAAAGCCCTCATTTCCAAAATATGTAGAGATTGACTCTAATTTATAAGAAATCAAGCCATTCTCCAACTGAAAAATAGCCAAAGGATATGAATAGACAATTTTCAGATGATGAAATTGAAACTATTTCCACTCATATGAAAGAGTGTTTCAAATCACTATTAATCAGAGAAGTGCAAATTAAGACAACTCTAAGATACCACTACATACCTGTTAGATTGGCTAAGATGACAGGAAAAAATAATGATGAATGTTGGAGGGGATGTGGGAAAACTGGAACACTGCTGCATTGTTGGTGGAGTTGTGAACAAATCCAGCCATTCTGGAGAGCAATCTGGAATTATGCCCCAAAAGTTATCAATCTGTGCATACCCTTTGATCCAGCAGTGCTATTACTGGGCTTATGCCCCAAAGAGATACTAAAGAAGGGAAAGGGACTTGTTTGTGCAAAAATGTTTGTGGCAGCCCTTTTTGTGGTGGCTAGAAACTGGAAAATGAATGGATGCCCATCAATTAGAGAATGGTTTAGTAAATTGTGGTATATGAATGTTATGGAATATTATTGTTCTGTAAGAAATGACTAGGAGGAGAATACAGAGAGACTTGGAAAGACTACATGAACTGATGCTGAGTGAAATGACCAGAACCAGGAGATCATTATACACTTCAACAACGATACTGTATGAGGATGTATTGTGATGGAAGTGGATATTTTCAACAAAGAGAAGATCTAATTCAGTTCCAATTGATCAATGATGGACAGAATCAGCTACACCCAGAGAAGGAACACTGGAAAATGAGTGTGAACTGTTTGCATTTTTGGCTTTCTTCTCAGGTTATTTTTACCTTCTGAATCCAATTCTTCCTGTGCAACAAGAGAACTGTTAGGTTCTGCACACATATATTGTATCTAGGATATACTGTAACATATTTAACATGTATAAGACTGCTTGCCATTTAGGGGAGGGGGTGAAGGGAGGGAAGAGAAAAGTTGGAACAGAAGTGAGTGCTAAGGATAATGTAAAAAATTACCCATGCATATGTACTGTCAATAAAAAGTTATTAAAAATTGTTTTACATGTAACAGGGAAAAACAAAAAATACTAAAGTAATAATAAAAACAACAAAGCAAATATGTTGACTATTAGGAATTCAAGTTTAGTTCCCCAGAGGTGATCCAATGTTCTTGTCTCTGGAGATTCAACTTTCAAGTTCAAATGAGAATCAGGAGGGCTAGATCATATACTTAACAAACATCAACAAATGTTTTGAAGTAAGGGTATATAACACCATTCCATCATGCCAGTTTTTCTGTCTGCTCTGCCTCCTTTGGAAGGAGAAACATCTTCACATTGAGCACTAGACTTTTCTTTCAGAAAAGAAGAGAAAGGATATTCTGTAATGTCTTCAGCTTAACCATTTGCCTTGAGGAAAGAAAAATAACACTATTTCTTCAGTTACCAACACCTTGAGACCAAACCCCTATCAAAAATGAATATCTACCTGAATGCATTCCTCTGTGATTACCAACAACTCCTTGGTCATATCCTTCCTATTCCAGTGACTCTGAAACCCCAGCTGTCATCATTCGAACCTTGTTCTCCATCTCCCACCAACTAATCCCCTCAACCTCTCTTTCTCAATGCCCTTAAAGTTATCTACCATGGCATATGAATATAATGGAATATTACTGTTCTATAAGAAATTGTGAGCCTGGAAGGATTTGTACATGAACTGATGCTGAAGTAATCAGAACTATGAGAATATTGTACACAATAACAGCAAGATTATGTGATATCAGCTGTGATGAACTTGGCTATTCTCCACAATTCAGTGATTCAAGCAATTTCAATAAACTTGGGATGGAAAATGCTATTTGCATCCAGAGAGAGAACTATGGAGATCAAATATGGATCGAAGAAAAGTATTTTTCTTTTTTGTGGTTCTTTCCTTTTTTTGGTTTGATTTTTCTTGCACAACATGACAGATGGAAATATGCTTAAATGAATTGTACATATATAATCTATATCAGATTGCTTATGTTTTGGGGAGGGAGTAGGTAGGGGAGGAAGGGAGAAAAAACAAAAAAGTCTTAGAAAAATGAATGTTGAAAATATCTTTACATATATTTAGAAAAATAAAATATTATTGAGGAAAAAAATTGTTAACCACCACTTTTTTTGTGTTTGCTAGAATACCTGTTCTATATGTAACAAACTTGTTCCATTTTCTAGCTGTCAACAAGACCTGGCTCTCTTCTGGATGACTTAACCTTTCTTTTCAGTACTAATTGTATTATTACTCATTCCTTTCTCCCTTTACACAGTGTTTAAGGTGAAGGAGCTGAAATACTCCTTGCTCCTCATTGCCACTTCCAGGTTTTACTTCCACTATTATCACTTTTTTCTCCTTTGAGATTCACTCAATCTCTATGTCACCCAATAAAAATTTTAGTAGCTGTTCTCTACCAACTTCCAGAACATTCCCTTTCTTTCCTCAGGAAGTTCAGTGCCTGGCTCAAAGACTTTCCTTTTTCAGTTTCTCTCATAGTGGGAAACTTTTAATGTACATTTTGATACTCTCTCAGACATCCTAAGCTAACAGTTCAACTTTCTTATTTCATATACCTATTTCCCTAACTATTCTACTTCAACTATGCAGAAAGATGGTCATACTTTTAATTTTGCCATTACCCACATATATATCACTTACATGTTCATAAATTCTGACATTCTTTTATTTGATTTTAACCTATTTTCATTTAATCTTTCCCTCTGCCTTATGACCACAGACCTTATTTTTCATTCACATCATGACTTTCACTTTTAACCCCTTAGATCTTTCACTATTACACTATGCTTTCCATCCTTCTGTCTTAGTTCTGTGGTGAGCCAGTCCTTTCTATTAAGTCTCCTTGTTTTATCACCAATGCTGCCTTGCAAAGCCTTCCTTTGTATCACCTCTCCTCTCCTACCTCCAGGATGCTGCTTTTGTTCCTACACATGCTGTTGAATGAAGTTGGAGAAAATCACAAAACTATATTGATTGAGTCCACTATAAGTTTGTTACATAACTTCCACTGGGCCTTCACTACTACATGGCAATCCTTTTACACTTCCTTAATTAATGCACTGTTCCACTTCTATAGCTAATCTTCCAAACCTTTTCATCTCTCCAAAACTTCCCATAACTTCACCTACGCACTCAGCTATCACTTTGTCTCATATTTTACTGAAAAATTGAGGTTATTCTCTGAAGGTTCCCTCATCTCCTCATCTCATATCACTTTAAAACAATATTAATATCATTGACATATAATGTAGGTTTCTCTCTTTTGATTGAATCTTTTTTAACTTTGACTTTGTCTTAGATTAATGATTACTATTTCTACTTTTTTCCTAATAAATTCTACTCCTGATCATTATTGTGTTTGTATATATCTCTTGTTTCCTTTTCCCTATAACTCTTCTACTTCATTTCTATGTTCTAGCTTTCCCTGCTATTACTTGACACATCACTCAAGGCTCTCTTCTTTATCTCATTCCCATTAATTTATATAATTTATCCTACTCCCACATTAATCTACACACCCTTCTATACCCTGCCTTATAACTACCCAGTTACTAATGAAAATCTTATATGTGCAATTTACAAAAACAGTTTATCCTTATTTGAGTTCCTTGAAATTGGTCTTTGATGATTACCTTATGTTTCTCTTGGTTCTTATATGTCAAATTTTCTATTATGTTCAAGCATTTTTTGTAACAAAATCCTGAAAATCTGGCAATTCATTGAATATTTTTTTTTTCCATTCAGGATTATGCTTAACTTTGCTGGGTATGCTATTTCGAGTTGCAACCTTAGTTCTTTTTTGCTCTTTGATATTCAATATTCCAAGATCTGTAGTCTTTTAATGTACTCACTGATACAAGATCTTGTGTGATTTTAATGTGACTAGCATATTTGAATTATTTTGTTATCGTCATTTGTGTTGTTTATTAATTCAGTTAAACAAGGCAGATCACTTGACCAGTGTGCTTTCTAGGATTTTTTACTTGTACTTTTGTTGTTATTGCCAACTTTGAGGATGAGCATGGCTGGGGCATAATGGAACGTTTCCTGGGTGGGGTGTTGTGTCCTGCTTTCTAGAGCCCCCAAATTGGGGTGACAAAACTTTCTAGGCTTTCTAGAGCCTCCATGCTGGGGTGGTTAAAACAAAAGATACCTCTTAGTGAAGGAGTGATGTGGTGAGACTCCCAAGGATGGTGGAAAAATGGAGTCTGTTTATTCCAAGGTCTTTCCCTCTTCATACCTCATACCTCATACCTTCATACCCTTATATAACCAAAGCAACATTGTGCATGCTCTAAGTATCTACTGCGCATGAGGGACCACATAAACAACTTGCTATATGTGTAGATTGCCACCTGGTATCACTCTGCTTCAAATACAGTACAGATTATCACTGCCCCCTAACTTCTCAGGAAAGCTGAGAGCCCTTAGCAGGATAGGGAGCCGAAGCAAACATTGTCAGCAGGTTCCCTCTGGGCTGAAGGGTCTTATATTTCATCACTATCTGTGGCCCTCTACAGTGGGGCAACTATTAGTTTTATTATTCTATTTGGTTAGAATTTGTTTATATCCTATCAAAGGGAGATTGCTTTATTCTCTACAATTAATTTAAAACAAACAGCTTCTGAGAAATACAATAAATATTTATAGCCAAAGAGAGAGGAACTTATCCTTAGGAGCTTAACTTTTAATCAGAATCTTCTGATGTGTAATTTAATCTAGTGATGACTTTATTTCTACAAAAATTGTGTGCTCAGAATTATCTTTCAATAAATAATAGCTACTTATAGAACCCTATCAATATATTAATTTCTTCATCCTGTCTTCCAAAACCTCTACTAATCCATCCATACTTACTAGCTCATCCCATTATCTCTCCTCCTTTTGTGGCTAAACCCCTTAAGAAAGCTAATTACAGTAAGTAACTCCAGTTCCTTTCCTCTCACTTTTATCTTAATGTTTTATGTTCTGGCTTCTGACTTCTGCTTTATTCAGCCAGAAGTACTTTCTCCAATTTTAGTAACAGTATCTTAATTGTAGGAACAAATGGCCTTTTTTAATCCTCAATCTTCTTGACCTCTCTTCAGCCAATATTTGGTCACCCTTTTCTCCTGACACTCTCTTCTCTCAGTCTTTGTGACATTTCTCTCTCCTGACCTATCTGACCACTCCTCAGTCCGTTGGATCTTTATCCAAGTGACCAGATTTTCCACAAGGCTCTTTTCTAGGTCTTTTTTTCTTGTATCTATATAATATATAACTATTTCACTTGTTGATCTCATCAGTTCCCATGGATTCAATTTTCTTTTTTGCTGATTATTTTCAGATTTACTTAACCAGCTGTAAGTGCTTTACCAATTCCTAGTTTGATATCTACAATGGTCTTATTAGACTTTAAAATTACTGTCTCTTGAATGTCTTAGATTCAGCATTTCCAAAATGGAATTCATTATTTTTTCCCCAAAAAAACTTTTCTTTTTTCTAGCTTTCCTATCATTGGGAAAGGTATTACTATCCTCTTAGTTACCCAAGTTCACAACTCAGCAACCCCTTTGCCTCATATCTAACCTGTTCTCAAGACAATATATCTTGGGATCTTTTTAAACTTTGACTTTGTCTGAGATTAATGATTACTATTCCTACTTTTTTTTTCTAATAAATTCTACTCCTGATCATTATTGTGTTTGTATATATCTCTTGTTTCCCATCCTTGATAACTCTTCTACTTCACTTCTATGTGCTAGCTTTCCCTGCTATTACTTGACACATCACTCAAGGATCTCTTCTTTATCCCATTCCCATTAATTTATATAATTTATCCTACTCCCACATTAATCTACACACCCTTCTATACCCTGCCTTATATCAATTTTAACCTTCATAAAATTTCTCACATAAACCTTTTCTTCCTTCTGATACCTTTACCACCCTGGTTTAGGCCCTTATCCCCTTTCACCTAGACTATTGAAATACTCTAATGGTTGGTTTCTGCCTAGTCTGTCTTCCATCAGCTGTCAAACTGATCTGAAGGATAAAATCTTATGATACCTACTCCAGTGGTTCCCTTTTCCTCCATGATAAAACATAAAATCCTCCTTGGCATTCAGAGCCTCATAACCTGTCCCCAGCTTTCACCTGTCATTTTTAACCTTTCAACTCTCTCTTCCTTTTGATTGAAAGGCATTGGTTCCCCTGCTAGCCCTCAAATAAGACATACTCTCTTTCTTTATCTTTGTCTCTCACTTTCCTACCTTCCTTCAAGTCCCAGTTGAAACACCATCTATCAGTAATCTTTCCTGATCTCCCTTAATTCTGGTACCTTAATTCTCTGTTGCTTATTCCCAATGTATCCTGCATAGAGCTTGTTTGTATATGGCTGTTTGCTGTTGTCTCCACCATTAAAGTGTAAGCAACTTGAGAGCAGGGACTGTCTTTTGTCTTTATATTCCCAGCACATTGTAGGTTTTTAATAAATGTTTATTGACTGAAATAAATGTGAACTTTAGGATATAAAAAAGGGGATTACATATGAAAATAAATTTCTATTACACAAAGTTCACTTCTTTAAATTGTCATATTTTAAATGATTATAACAACATTGTCTTGTTTGTTTGTATATTCAGAATTTTCTATAGGGTATTTTTTTCATTAATACTCATTTTTTCCTTTTTTCTCCTTTACCATCCACCAACCTGTCCCAAACTCCTCAACAAAAGCTCTCTTGCTTGTAAGAAATGAGCATGGCAGGACAAAAAAAAAATCAGTTTTAAATTCTGTCTGTAAGAGCCCTCTCAGAATAAGGTTTCTCTCTGTATCTCTGGTTTATTGCCTGCCATGGTTAGTAATATGTTTCTTCATGCTTACTAATGATGTTACTTAATAGCTATGCATAGTTTAGTGATGCTTGGGTCCCAAATTACTTTCTAGAAAAGTTGTAACTAATTCACAGCTTCAACAACAGTGCATTAGTGTGCCTGTCCTCCCATAGCCCCTCCAACAATTGTCATGTTTCTCTTTTGTCATCTTTGCCAGTAAATCTCAATTTGTTTTAACTTGCATTTCTCTTAATACGCTCATATATTTGAACCAATTTCTCATATGTCTTATGCCCTAACGGAGAAGCTTTACAAAGATTTTTTTCCCCAATTATATCTTTCTTTTTAATTTTAGCTGCAGTGTTCTTATTTGTGCAAAATCTTTTCAATTTCACAGTGCCAAAAACGGTTCATTTATCTTGAATGATCCTTCCTATGCATTGTCTGATCAGGAATGTGGCCTAGCTTATATTCTATGTCTTCCCATCTCCATTGCTGCAAAACTTATTCTTTACTTACTGCTCTGATTTTTATTATACCAACCTAGGTCATATAATTAATTGCAACATATTATGACTTTATGTTGGAAGATTTTAATTTAAACCTCAATTCTGTCAGACTCCTTTCCAGTTTTCAAAGCAGTTAAATAGTATTCTAGTCCTTACCCATTATTTGTTGTCTTTGGGTTTATGTGACTATGTCTTTTTCCATGGCCCATATCTCAGACTTACTATAGAACAGCAAGACCTGTCCTGCTGCTTGCCGCTATACTCTGTTTTTTCTTCTCCATTTTTCTTTGTCTCTCTGCCTCGCTGGCTCTCATCTATAGAGATAATAGGGAACTTTCTGTTAGTGAGCACCCAAGACTTTGACCACAGTAATATTTGAGACAACAGTCCTATGTAATTATATCAAAATGTATCTTTCTTTTGATGAGGGTTTTTTAAAAAACAGTTTATATACCCAAATTGATTAGACTTGTTATTAAATGTTGAAGACGGTAGAAAGAGGATTTATATCCCAAGTAAGTGAGAGAGGACCAAAACTAAAAGAAGAACATTTTGTGTTTGGATTAATCTGAACAGAAAAAATTTTTAAATAAACTTTACTTAATATTTTTTTTTTAAAGGAAAGGACAATTTCGGGCATGAAGAATATCATTGCTGAAATGGAGCAGGCATCAAGGTAAATCTCACTTCTTTAATATTTTGGTAAAGAACCAAAGATTTACAGAATTAACAAATAAAAATTCAAATTACATTGTTATTTTAAATTGTAATAATGTTACATACATTTTATACATTTAGTTTTCCAGTTTGGGGCACATCTATCTTTGTAGACTCAAATGTTTTGGAATTGTCTTATTTTTTATTGTTTTTATTATGCATCAGTAAAATACTCCTAATGTCCCTAATTGACTTGCAAAATAGACAGTCAACTGAAGCTCTTATCATGTGTGAACAAGACATTTCCAGGATGCGTAGACAACTGGATGAAACAAGTGATGAGCTTGCTCAGATTGCTAGAGAAAGAGAGGCCTTGGCTCGTGACAATGATAAACTTCAAGAGGCAGTCTCCAGAAATAAGCAGGAAAACCAGGTATTTTTGCTGATAGAATCCTTTTTTAAATGCAAATTCAGTTTTTATCTTAATTGCAAAATGTAGGTCATAATTAGCTAAATTAGGATTAAGAAAATGTGGGTTGATTTAGACCTTTGCTCATAACTAACCTCCACTTACTTTTTCAATGAAAACCAGATGTGACAGGAATGACAATGAACTATTATTTTCTATTAAAAAGTAAGAAAAAACTGTAAGGTAGGATATGTAGATGTCTTAGTAAATGGAGATCCTTTTTTCTTTTCTTTTCTTTTTTCTCAATAGTATTTTATTTTTCCAAATACATGTAAAGATAGTTTTCAATTTTCATTTTTGTAAGATTTTGTGTTCCAATTTTTTTCTCCCTCTATCCTTTACCTCCACTCTCCCCAAGACAGCAAGCAATCTGATATAGGTGAAACATGTACAGTCTTTTAAACGTTTCCATATTTGCATGTTGTGCAAGAAACATCAGACCAAAATAGGAAAAACCACAAGAAAGAAAAAGCAAACAAACAAACAAAAAAAAAAGGTGAAATAGTATGCTTTGATCCACATTCAGTTTCTATAGTTCTTTCTCTGAATGCAGATGGTATTTTCAATCCCAAGTCTATTGGAATTGTCTTAGATCACCTCATTGCTGAGAACTAAGCCTATCTAGTTTATCATCACATAATCTTGCTGTTACAGTGTACAATGTTCTCCTAGTTCTGCTCCCTTCACTTAGCATCAGTTCATGTAAATCTTTCCAGGCTTTTCTAAAATCAGCCTGCTCATCATTTCTTATAGAACAATAATTTTGCATTATATTCATACATGCTAACCTATTCAGCTATTCCCCAATTGATGGGCATCCAGTCAATTTCCAATTCCTTTGCCACTACAGAAAGAGCTGCTTTGCACATATGGGTCCTTTCCCCTCTTTATATTGGAGATCCTCTTTTAATGACAGGAAAAAAGAATATTCTGTCATAGTTTAAGAGCAATTCTATTTAGACTGTATTTTTAGATTCTAACCTAATTCTGTATTTGAATGTTTATTTTATTTTTTGTTGGGTGTAGCTCATTTTATGTATCTTTATTTTAATCATAAAATGTTCTTGTTTCTCTTCTTAGTATCAGCCAGTTCCTTAGGCAATTTGTACCTGTTATTATTAAACATTTCTCCTATATTTTTATACTAATTTTTGTATCTTGTTGAAAGATTATTTCATCATTTTTAGTATCCACTTTTATAGCTCCCTCATCATTGCAAATTTTTTTCACAATCATTAGTTGTATTATTCTGTGATTTTTTTCCCACAAATTTTATACTTTGAAAAGGCCTATTTTTTTTTGTGATGGTTACATAAACATCCATCAAGATCAATATATTAATTACATGTTTTCTCTTTTCATTCAGTATATATTTTAAACCCAAAAAGTATGAATTTATAAGATCTTCCTATATTCTTTATATTCTTAAAAAATAGATACGACATTTATGAAAAATGGTTTTTGGTTTTGTTTTTAAACAGGTTTTATCAAAAAAATTGGCTGAAAGTCAAGCTGAGCTTAATGATTTAAAACAGAAGAACCAAGAGAATCACTGTGACATTAATAAGTTAAAATCTTTAATAAAGGCTGAAGTAAGTATATGTATTTTTGTTTTGCTTTTAATTATCCTAGTATTTAAATAAGAGTTTTAATAGAAATGAATTAAGTCAAAGGTACAACTCTAGTAAAAAGTGAGCATGAGCATGATTTTTTTTAACATATCTGTGATATTTAACTTTCAAGAATAATACTAAAAATAAATTTATTATAGTTTTAGAATTTCATCATCTGTATCATATCAGTGACAAAAAATTTTGGATAGTAGTAGTATTTTAAGATTTGCAAAGCACTTTATAGATATGTTCTCATTTGATCTTCCCAAAAATGCTTTTTTGTGGATGAGGAAACAAGATTTAGAGAATAAGTAACTAATTTCATGGTCACTTGCCTTGTAAATGTAGGAGGCAGAATCTGAAATCTTGTCTCCCTTGAATACAATTGTAAAGATTTCCCTTGTGTTTTACTACTTTTTGAGGATCTAGTAAGATGATTCAAGATGATTTCATACTAAAAAAAACTTTCTGTTACAGTTTTGGAGGAAATAAATTAATAATTTCCAATCCAATCCCTGACCTCCCAATAGAAGAATCATCATAATTAGAAAATGTTGGCATGATCAGGACTTCCTAACCATTTTGTGGATCACATTGCTCTACTTGTATATGTATTAAAATGTAGCTGCTTATCTAGAATAAATTATTAGTGAATGTATTGTAAGATAGCTAGCCAAAAGGGAATCCTGGTCTATCTGTGAACTCAAAGGAAAATCATTTTCTCCAGAGTATAAAAGAAAAGGTCATAGTTGGCTGGGTCAAGCCTTGAGTGTATAAGCCCATACCTATAGGCAAATAATTTTTGCTCTCTATTAGAGAGTGAGAGATCCACGAAGTGACTGCACCAAAGGAGTCTTTTTTACTCAAGTCTGATAGTCACTGCATTCCCTTCTCTGTTCTACAATAAAAAGAAGTCAAAATAGATGAGCCTGGCTCTTTTGAGAATTGGAAATGGTGACATTTTTAGTTCCAAATCTGTTTCTATATACAAGAAAAAAACTTTATTTGCCTGTAACAGCAAATTCAGAATTGATTATTCTGTTCTGTGGATATCAGTTTTAAAGAAGTAAGAGGGAACAGGGATCATGTTCTCTGCCTTTTTTTCTTCCATTTTCATGGCTACTTGATTATAGTTGTGTTCGTTAAGATTTGTGTGTCACATATGTCTATTATAGATAAATATAAGAGGAATTTGAAAATTCCTGAGCTGGACAAACTTGAATAAGGACAATGGATGTAGGTATATTATCCACTGGGAGAAATCATACCATAAAACCATGACATCCCACAATAACAGTACTTTAATTTTGATTTATTTATGTAGCTTTGCTGGGAGAAATCATACCCCAAAACATAAAAACTGACTAGATTGATGTAGCTACATGGCATCCCACAATAACAATACTTTAATTCTTGATATTAGTTAGTCAAGAATTATTTTGGAGGCTCTTACTACATGCTTATCACTGTGCTAAGTATTATGGAACAGATACAAAAAATATGTTCTCTGCCCACAAGAATAATAATAGCTAATAGATTTAAGGTTCGTAAAGCAATTTACATATATCATTTGATCCTCAAAACAACCTTATCCTTGTTGAGGTATCTACCTTTTTATCATCCCCATTTTAAGTATTTAAAAATAAGGTTGATATATATTAGATGAGTCACACAGCTAACGTGTCTGAAGTGCAAATCAAATACAAATCTTCCTGACTCCAATTCTTCTGCTTTTTCCACTGTACTCAAAACGGGGCCACCCCTGGGTAAGGTGATTACAATATATTTTATGTTTTGACAGACATCTATAGATCCTTTTCATAAGTACGTACATAGGGACATTTAGGTGGCACAGTGGATAGAGCACCAGTCCTGAAGTCAGGAGGACCTGAGTTCAAATATGGCCTCAGACACTTAACACTTCCTGGCTGGGTGATCCTGGGCTAGTTACAACTCCAATTGCCTCCCCAAAAAATAAATAAATAAGTACATATATACCTTATAAGTCATTCTACTTGGTTATCTAAGTTTTCATCATTAGAAATTCAATCCTTTGAAATTTTATCTTTAAGGGAGTGTTGCTAAATTATGAAAACTATTTTGACCCAACTTTATAGGGCAAAAAAAGGACTATAACTAGACAATATCATGAGAGTATGTAAACCTAAGGAAAGGGACTAAAAAAAGTGAAGGCAGAAGAAGAACTAATATTGAAGTTTGTGGGGTAGAGTCCTAGAGGGCAATTTTGCCTTCTTAACAATTTGGACGAGGAATCTTTCACAGTTGCTGACTATTATTCAATTTTGGTGATTGATATTCCAGGAGAAACTTGAAAATAATTTGAAGGGACTTTGAAGATCTGGCCAGGAAGCTAAAGGAATTGGGGGGATATTTTCATCATACTTTGTTATTGATGATTTTAGGGAAGGAACATTCACATGAGAAATGCTAGTGGTAAAAAAAATAGTGTCACCTTTTAAGGTTTGGTTTTTCTGGAGTATGGTTTAAGAAAAAGAAAGTGAAGGAATTTTAGCAAGAGATGAAGTATATTTTATACAGAGAAAGAATATATTTGCCTGAAGACTTGCTCATTTGTTCAAGATTCGGGGCTAATAAATATTGTATGGATTTAAATTGAAAATTGAGATGAGAAAAAAATCTACACATAAAATTATGAGAAAGTTATTTTGAGCAATGGGTATGAAACAGGAAGAATAGTAGTACAGTCTTATTCGTGAACTTAGTACTCCATCTTTTCCTTAGTACTCTACTACTTCTTCTCCTTAGTCTTAGTTCCTTCTTCTTACAATACATAACTGTTTACAACCATTGTATCTACTTCTGGGATGGTAACATGAGGTGGTTATGTGTGACAATTTCTGTGCTTCTTTGTGTACAACACAATTCTGAGAAAACAAGATACCTCTCTTCAGGGCCGTCTTAAGTAAAAGAGAATGTGTTCATTTACAAAGAATTCTTGTGGGATTTTTTTTGTTGTTATGTATTGTTGCATTTTGTCAGGTATTCATTTTTTTATTAAAGCCTTTTATTTTCAAAACATCTGCATGGATAATTTTTCAACATTAGGCCTCGTAAAACTTTGTGTTCCAATTTTCCCACCCTTCTTTCCCCACTCCCTCCCCTTGATGGCAAGTAATCCAATATATGTTAAATATGGTAAAAATATATGTTAAATCCAATATATGCATACATAGTTATACAATTGTCTTGCACAAGAAAAATCAACAAAAAAGAAAAAAAATGAGGAAAAATGCAAGCAAACAACAGTAAAAAGAGTGAAGATGTTGTGTTGTGATCCACATTCAGTTCTCATAGTCCTCTCTCTAGATGTAGATGACTCTCTTCATCACAAGACCATTGGAACTGGCCTGAATCACCTCATAAGTGAAAAGAGCCATGTCCATCAGAATTGATCATCACATAATTTTATTGTTGCCATGTACAATGATCTGGTTCTGCTCATTTCACTCAGTGTCAGTTCATGTAAGTCTCTCCAGACCTCTCTAAATTCAGCCTGCTCCTCATTTCTTATAGAACAATAATATTCCATAACGTTCATATACCATAATTTATTCAGCCATTCCTCCACTGATGGGCCAGTTTCTTGTTCCAGTTTCTTGTCACTACAAAAAGGGCTGCCACAAACATTTTTGCATATACAGGTCCCTTTCCCTTCTTTAATATCTCTTTGGGATATAAGCCCAATAGAAACACTGATGGATCAAAGGATATGCACAGTTTGATAGCCCTTTGGCCATAGTTCCAAATTGCTCTCCAGAATAGTTGAATCGGTTCACAATTCCATTCCTTCCAATAGTCATCATTATCTTTTCCTGTCATTTTAGCCGATCCAAGAGGTGTATAGTGGTACCTCGAGTTGTCTTAATTTGCATTTCTCTGATCAATAGTGATTTAGAACCTTTTCATATGACTAGAAATGGTTTTAATTAATTTCTTCTTCTGAAAATTGTTCATATCCTTTGTCAGGTATATGTGTATGTATGTGTGAAATTTTTTGTTGTTGTTACCAATTTCCATCAACTTCTGACCATTTCAAGGAAAAGTTGTAATGAAAGCTTATTAAAACTCGAATTATCTGACTTCAACAGTGATCCATTAAGAGGGTTTTGGTTTTAGTGAGAGCTTGGGAATCCACCAGAAAATTCCACACTTTCATTCCCGTCCCATCTCATTTTTTTCAGCTTCCTTTTATGTATTGTCATCTCCCATTAGATTAAGCTCTTAGAGGGAAATACTTCAGGTATAAATAGTTTCATAATAGATTGTCACTTTTTCTAGGTCTAAAGCCAGGAACAGATTTGGATTGAGGCGGCATTGATGGACCAATTCATAGGTTGACAGATAGCATTAAGCTGACCTTAGTGAATGTGACAGACATCCTCTCCAAAGTAATTTAACAATAACTGCTAATGGACGGACATTTTTTTGTAGTTCAGAATAATTCCATGTGTTCATATAACATGCTTAACCTTCTATCTACACATTTCATGGAGAAATATTAAGAAATGAGATGCCTGGAGCATATCAACAGGAGTAGGAAGATATACATTTGCAATAGCTGCCATGCTGAGATGTGAAGAACTTGTAAACTTACAAGACCTATAGAAAATTTTAAGTTTTTACAACTCCTTTAGCCACTTTCTTTCCTTTTGTCACTATTCTGATCAATTTGTTGAGGAATAGAAGAGCTTTCCCACTGTCCACAGCTAGCCAAAAATGCTTTTAGGCAACTGACACAAGACTACTTCTAGCACCCCTTGAATTGGTCATTTAGTGTAGCAGTCAATGCTACTGACCTTGACTAGGAGCATCCTTTCATGGCTTAATCATTGATCTATCTTGTTCCACCTGTGTGCTTATTGTTCTCAAGCATAAACCTCCTAGGCAGAGCTTTATGGTTTAGGAAAAGCCTATTGAGAAAGATCTGGAGAGAAAGTTTAACATCTAATTATCATTCAGATCTAGTCACTGGACTTTAAAGCACTTTTAATCAGCTTTCAGGCTGTACTAGTGCTAAATGTGATGGATACTACTTTTTAGCGGTTTAGAAGTTTCATTCTTTAAACTCTCCTGTATTTATGGGCTCTAGACTGGTGGGTTAATGACTAGCTGAGGAAAATTTGATAGGTAGCAGGTCAACAGTCAGCTTTATGAGAAGTTTTATAAACTGAGAAATTTACTACCAATTACCTTCTATCAAATGTGGTTATCTAAGTTTCTTTTCCGAAGCAGATAGCTTTCTCTCTTCCATTTGGGCTCCAAGAAAAGGGCCAGCTAGAAATACTGTCTTTAACTTCCCTATAACCTAACTGCCAGGAAAATGTGATTATTCAGAATGTACATATATATCCATATTTACCTACCTATAAACACACCCACACCCACACCCACACACACACACATAGACATATACATACAGAGAGAAACATATATAGTTATCTGTGTTTTCTGGCAATCACATAATTTTCATTTCTCATCCAGGAAAGCTACTCCTTTGGACTTCTCTGTAGTGATCCTAGGAATATTTTTATCAGGAACTTCATCATCTTGCAAGATCAAATGAGATCAGCTGTAGTAGTTCCATCTCATCAGTTCCCTCTACTTCTGAGACTCCTTTAAATGGAGGATGGAGAAAGGAACTCCTTCCCAAACCTTCTTTTAAGGGGAGCCCTCCAGGCTGGCCATCTCCTCATTTCCTTTGACTTCTTTATCATACATTTTCATTCCTATTCCACCTCATTTTTTCAGCTTCCTTTTATGTTTTGTCATCTCCCATTAGATTAAGCTCCTGGAGGGAGATACTTTAATTTTTGTATTTGTAACCCTTGTGCTTATCAATGTCTGGCATATAAAAGATGTTTAATAAGTGACCATTAACTGACTGACATCTAGAACAATATTTGTTTCTGCCTGTGAACTTTATTTTTTTATTTTATTCAATAATATTTTATTTCTCCAATTACATGTAGAGATAGTTATCAATATTTATTTTTGTAAGATTCTGAGTTCCAATATTTTTATTCCCTCCCTTACCTCCCCCCTTCCCAAGACAGCAAGTAATCTGATATAGGTTATATATGTACAGTCATTTTAAACATTTTTATATTAGAGTGTGGAGTTCAAATGTTGGAGTTCTTGTTCTTCTCAAAACACAGCCGGTTTAGCTTAGAGCCCTCTGAATGTCTCCAAATCCAAGGGTTTTGTCCTTCAGCCTCTGCCTCTGCTTTCTTCAGCCTCCAGCCAGCACAAAGATGGAATGAATCTCTTGTCTCCTTCACTTGGGGCTCGGCTAGCTTTCTGGTGAGTCTTTCAGACCAGCTTGGTCTCAGTGGGGGATGTGCAGGAGCCCAGCCACCAACTACAGTGGTGTGAGATAAAGTGAATCTGGTTGTCCGCTGAACTCTGGACTCATAGCTTCTTCCTCTGAAAACTCTTCTTCTGCCACCAGCCAGCCAAGTGGAAAATAGTCTTTCTTGCCTCAGAGAGAGGGCTTCTGGCGTAATTCCGCTGAAATCTGACCAAGAGCCTCTGTTGGTTTCTTTTATACAAGAGGGAGGAATTGTGGGATACGAGAGAGAGGGATTATGGGGTTTTTCCCATAGTGCTCTCTGGCCCTAAGAGCTTTAAGGGAGGTGTGAATTCACAAAGTTACAAAGTTTACTTCTTGTAAGATCAGATCAACAATCTATCAACTCTAATGAGTTAGCAGTTTGTAAAGATTCCAACATTAGAGTGTGAAAATAAAATCAGAACAAAAGGGATAACCACAAGAAAGAAAAAGCAACTCTCCCAAAAGGTGAAAATAGTATGCTTAAATCCATATTTGGTCCCCATAGTTCTCTCTTTGGATGCACATGTCATGTACCATCCCAAGTCTATTGGAATTGTCTTGGATCATTGTATTTATGAAAAGAGCTAAATCTATCATAGTTAATCATCATATAATCTTGCTGTTACTGTGTATAATGTTCTTCTATTGCTTGCTTCACCCATCATCAGTTCATGTAAGTCTTTCCAAGTTTTTCTGAAAACAGCCTGCTTATCATCATCATCATCATCATAATGTCATCATAATAATGACACTGCTGGATCAAAAGATATGTACAGTTTTATAGTCTTTTGGGTATAGTTACAAATTGCTCTCCAGAATGGTTGGATCAGTTCACAAGTCTGCCAATTAATTAATGTTCCAGTTTTCCCACATCCCTTCCAACATTCATCATTATCTTTTCCTGTTTTCTTAGCCAGTCTGAGATGTGTGGGGTTGTATCTCAGAATTGTATTAATTTGTATACCTTTAAACAATAGTGATTTAGAGCATTTTTCATATGACCAGAAATGGCTTTAATTTTTTCATCTGAAAATTGTCTGTTCATATCCTTGGGCCAAGGTCAATGGGGGGATCACTTGTATTCTTATAAATTTGACTCAATTCTTTATGTATTTTAGAAATGAGGTCTTTAACAGGACACTGGCTGTAAAAAACTTTTCTCCAAATTTCTCTTTCCCTCTAATCTTGGTTACATTGGTTTGATTTATATGATTTTTAAAAAATTTATTTAAAATCCATTTTGCATTTCATAATATTCTTTTGTAATGTCCAGCTAGCTCTCTGGAGGACCTTGGGATCAGCCTGAGTCCTTGGTCTTTAGTGGAGGAGTGAAGGAGGCAGGAGAGCTGCCACTTGCCTGATCAAAGATGGAGTCTGGAATCTGGCATCTTCCCTTGTGTAGGTGGCTGAGCTGTGGCTGAGAGTTCCCAGTTGTCTCAGCCTTTAAATAAATGAGTATGATTACATCACTACACCACACTAAGCACGTGCCAGCTGTAGAACATTACATCATTATATCACATTAAGTACCATATTAAGTATGTGCTTAGCTAGAGAATCATTATCTCATTAATCATACTGAGTCTTAAGTATACCTTTTCAGAGTTCAGGCCCTCTACATTCTTCATCTCTTCTTTGGCTTGAGTTTTTCCCTTTACAGATTAGAGAAGCAGATTATCTTTTGTCTTTTGTTCTCCTAATTTGCTTATAGTATCATCCTTTGTGTTTAAATCACGAACCCATTTCGACCTTATCTTGTTAAAGGGTTGGTCAGTGACTAATTTCTGCCATATTATTTTTCAGTTTAACCAACAATTTTTGTCTAATACTGACATTTAAGCTGGAATCTTTGGGTTTATTAAGCACTAGATTACTATAGTCAAACTATAGTATTGTGTCTTGTGCTAACTGTTCCACTGATGCATTACTCTTATTTCTTAGTCTATATCAAATGGTTTTGATGATTGCTGCTTTATAATGTAGTTTTGGGTCTGGTATGGCTAAGCTACCTTTGCATTTTTTTCCCCATTAATTCCTTTGATAATCTTTACGTTTTGTTCTTCCAGATTAATTTTGTTAATATTTTTCTAGCTCTATAAAATTATTTTCTGGCAGTTTGATTGGTATGGCACTGAATAAGTAGATTAATGTAGGTAGAATTGTCATTTTTATTATATTAGCTCTGCCCATTGCCCATTAGCAATTGATATTTTCTCAATTGTTTGGATCTGACTTTATTTGTGTGAAAAATGTTTTGTAACTATGTTCATAAAGTTCCCAGACTTGTCTTGGCAGGTCAACTCCCAAATATTTTATATTGTCTATAGTTATTTTAAATGGAATTTCTCTTTGAATTTGGGGTATTATTTTAAATTATTTGAAGAAGCATTTGCAAGAATCTGGCAATTTCCTGCTTCATTTCAATATCTTCCCAGAATTCTCTTGACTTTTAATATTAAATGGTTACTACTGCCCCAGTTAAAAGGAAGTTCAACTTTTAGCCTTTGTTTTCACCATATGACTAGCCACTTAGAGTGAGTTCATCTGGAAGAAGTAGGAAGTATTGGTCTAAATTTAAGAATAATACTGTTAGCACTTTATCCTTTAATTGCAGCAGCAGAGTTCATGTCCCCAGCATCCCATGGAATATGGATTGCTTAGCTGGTATTTACATTCTAGGTTTGTACTATAAGTAAGAATTGCCTCTTTTCTTCAGCATAGCTTTGATACATTTTGTTAATTATCTGACTTAAGCTTTAATTATTTTCTATTTCAAATTCATACAAGTAAAACCTAAGATGATTTATTTTAGGAGGCTGAGAACCGACAACTTATGGAGGACCTCCGAAAGGCTGTTGAACAGGCTGAAAGCTGGGAAGCCAAAGCCCGCCAAACAGAGGCAGAGAACAACAATCTCAAACTGGAACTTTTAAGTGCAGAGGCAGAGAATAATAGACTAAAAGAAAAAGTGGAGTCACTCAATAGAGAGGTTGAGCAAGTAAGCTGGAAGTATATGTCGGGAATTGATCTTGAATTGTAACTAAATATTATTTTGTAAAAGCTTCCAAAACCCCTTAAACACCAGAGTGATTCTTTAATTTCTCTCATGAGGGCAAAAATTAAATTGTGACTAGAGGACTTTTCCTAGATGCAGCTTGTTGTTAGAATAACAGTACCTTAGATTTATATTGTACTTCATCGTTTTGAAAGCAGTTTCACATTCATTGTTGAATTTTATCCTCAATGTTACTATTAATTGTAGAGAAAAAAAAATCTGAAAATAATTGAGTATGATTCCTCAGCATTCTTAAACATTTAAAAGCACTTGACTTTTATTTTTAACATAATACTGAAGTTTTTAACATGCAGTCAAACATAACAACAATTGGTGGATTTAAGTGATGGTTACTCAGGTTCTTGATGTTCAAGATTCTGAAGCAAGCACTAGAGACCTGTCAGTCTCCTTTTTATTTAATAAGATCAGTGTCACTGTGACTTACATTAAGAGCTGGGTGTAAGAATGTAAGATTTTTTTCAAAAAAATTATTTTTTTTCCATAGTATTTCATTTTCCCAATTACATGTAAAAATAGTTTTCAGCACTCATTTTTTTTTTTAAGATTTTGAGTTCCAGATTTTTTTTCTCCCCATCCTTTACCTCCCCCTCTCCCCAAGACAGCATGCAATCTGATATAAGTGACACATGTACAATCATTTTAAACATTTTCATATTAGGTTGCAAAAGAAAAATCAGAACAAAAGGTAAAAACTATGAGAAAGAAAAAGCAAGGCAAAAAAAAAAAAAAAGTGAAAATAGTATGCTTCAATCCACATTTAGTCTCCATAGTTCTCTCTCTGGATGCGGATGGCATTTTCCATCCCAAGTGTGTTGGAATTATCTTGAATTACTGTATTGCTGAAAATAGTTAAATCTATCATAGTTGATTATAAATTTTTTCTGTCACTGTGTATTTATAGTGTTCTCCTAATTCTGCTCATTTCACTCAATATCAGTTCATATAAGTCTTTTCAGGCTTTCTTAAAATTAGCCTGCTCATCATTTCTAATAGACCAAATAATATTACATTTTATTTATATAGCACAACTCATTCAGACATTCCTCAATTGATGACAATGCACTCAATTTCCAATTTCTGAAGGCCAAGATTTTTTTTTTAAATAATTATATCACAAAACACCAGGGCGGGCTGCTGACAGTGTACCAGTGTGATTAGGCATCCAGATTTTGTATTTGTAGTCTTTAAAGCTTTTAAAAGTGCAGGTTTTTACTTTATCTTCAAGAAAGAACAACCCATACCTTGATTTTAGAGTTTCTATAAAAAGCTTAAAGATTCTGGTTTACCTTTTTCTTTGATGTTATGAATGTACTGTCTACATATCAAAGAATGCACCTTTTAGTATTGGTAATTAACTTTTGTTGTATTTTGTTTCCTAAATGTCAATTACTTTTCTATTTTCTCTCTCTCTCTCTCTTTCTCTCTCTCTCTCTCTCTCCTTCCTTTCTTTCTTCCTTCCTCTCTCTCTCTCTCCCTCCTTCCTTCCTTTACTTCCCCCTCTTTCTTTTTTGACTTAAATTGTTATTTCTCTGTGACTAACTTAGTCATCTTGTCCTGCCAGCACCTAAATGCAGAGAGGTTGTACAAGTCTCAGATTGCCACTTTGCACAAATCCCTTTTAAAGATGGAAGAGGAACTTCAGAAGGTTCAGTTTGAGAAAGTCTCTGCCCTTGCAGATTTGTCTTCCACACGGGAACTCTGTATTAAACTGGACTCTAGCAAAGAACTACTCAGTCGACAGCTTATTGCCAAAGACCAAGAAATAGATATGGTATTTAAAGCAGACATTAAAAACAGTTATTTGTTTATATCGCATATGTTCTCTGAAGAACCTAAGGGGCTCCAGCCTTCTGTAGGAAAATGAAATTTCATTTTATAAAGGTTTATGGTTTTGCATCCAAACATTAAAAGATGCCTTTCAATCAGAGAACTGTATTTTTGAGGTCCATAAATTTCATTTTCTCTGCTGTTTCCTAAATAGCTCAAAAATCTGTTAATTTTTTATTAAGATTTACAATGAAATCTTATTTTAAATTTGTCATTTGAATTTATTTTCATTGAGAGGAATTTAAAGGAACATATTATACATTAACCAGAAGAAAATCTTTTAAATTTCTATAGCTAGCATATAGTTACAATTATATATTATTATCATATATATGCAAATACTATATGTCACATGTTATTGAATTATAATTTATTTTTAAGTGAATGAAAATAATTTTCTTAAATACCACTTAAAAATCACTTTGATATATGATGAAGAAACAAAGATTTATGTTTCATAAATCTGGGCTAGTGTCTATAAAAAGGGAACAGATATTAATACATCATTTGGATTCATATTTACACTTTGATTTAAAGCCATTTTTTGGAACTCAGGTCTTCTTTAGCTTTAATCAGTATTTCCTTTTAGTAAAAGTAATACCTGCTTAAGTTTCTTAAGTAAATGAGGATTTTTTGTCTTTCTTTTTTCCTTGTAAGGGAAGACTTTAAATATATGTTTTTATGGAATGGCAATTCTCAGAGAGGCCCAGCATCTTTTGTAAGATGTTAAATGCTTATTCCCTTAGAACATTCAGTTCTAACTAATGAATGTACTAAAAGCTATTCTTCATTAAAATTACATTAACCTAACTTTAGTCTTTAGCTGAGATGATACACACACACACACACACACACACACACACACACACACACACAGACATATCTAAAACTAGAGGATACAAAGCAGCAAAAGTATAATTCCTTTGGTCTTTGATTGTTTTTTGCTAATTTTTATTTGGAATTTGTGAATTATAGAATACTGGTATTTTTACCTCTTGTGGTCTAAATATCTGCCTAAAAAATTAATCTACCTACATACAGTTTTATAGTTCTCCAATATATAAAGTTCCTATCATTTATATTATGCATTAAACTGTAGTAATTCATTCTTTTACAAGTGAGGTTTGAAATTAATTTCATATTTTCTTAATCCTATATAAATTACTATAGTCCACAGAGTAGCTAGAGATCATATATACCTTCCTCAAATTATTTCCCATAATAGAATTACTTTAGTTTTGTAGAGAGATAATAAGAAATATAGCATTACTGTATTTATTTTTAAGTGAATAAATTAAATATTAAATTAGAGGAATATTAAAACTAGAAATTTCCAAGTTCTGGCCATTGATTCTCTGTTTAAAATTAATAATAAATTTGGTTTGATCAGGAATGGAGAAGGAATGTTTTCCATTCTTCAGTTCTTGAAGAGTCTGATGTGCCCTGCAAATATAAAAGGGGTGAAGTAGACCATATATTGAAATAGAGGGACAAGAAGCAGTGATGAGTGAAATACATGATCCTAAAAGTGTGGCCAGATAGCATATTACTTAAGTAAATGTATGGGAGTAATTTTAAGTGTCTTCCTATACTTGTACAGGTGGAGAATGAATTAGATTCTGCACGAAATGAAATAGAGCTTCTTAGGAATCAGATGGCAAATGATAGAATCTCCATGCAGAATCTAGAAGCTTTGCTGGTGGCCAATCGAGACAAAGAATACCAGACTCAAGTAGCACTTCAAGAAAAAGAATCTGAAATTCAGCTTCTAAAGGAGCACCTTTGTTTGGCTGAAAATAAAATGTGAGTCAGCCAGAAATATATTAACATAAATACACATTCTGATTATTTATTCTAAACTCATGGAAAAATATGACTACATAGTCATAGAATTTTGGAAATTGAAGAGCTCCTCAGGCTACCAGTCCACCTCCTTTATTTTATATATAGAGAAACAAAGAGACAAATACAGTTGTCTGACCAAACCGTGTGAGTTCACAGAATTTTTTCATTAGAAACAATTATGCATTTTCATCTGAAGAATTTTTACATATGTGGATCCATCTCATCTTTGGTCCCTAGTCCCATCTGTGATTATACTAAAGATGTTTTATATGTAGCTGAAGGTAACATCATGATCTCTTTTCACAAGATCCTATTAGCCCACAATCAAATATTGAATTAGCTTAGTATGAATGGAAATATGGAATGGAAAATTAGCAGCGTGGCATGAAAACATTTTGACAAAGTCTAGGATTATAGGATCAGTGACAATATTCATTTAGTGACTTTTTAAAGGCTATTTTGGTACATTGAGGCTCTGGAAACTATGTTTTGGACCATATTTTTATTTTGATATCTTTATTATCAGTTGACAAGTGACAACTGACAGATGGGGATCTAATACATTGGGAACATAGGAATATGTCCAATTTCAGCTGTCTATGTCCATTTTGATGTGATTGATACTATTAATGAAATAAATGATAAAATGATTTAAAATAATAATTTTTTTTTATTTACCTAAGAAATCTAGGTTTTACCAGTTTGTGTTACATAATTAAAGATACAAAGAGAAGAAGCTGAATCTAATTTTTTTTTTTTTTTTTGGTTTAACAAGCATTTGTTAAGTACTTACTATGTGCAAGTCACTATGCTAACTAAGCTTCACAGATATTATCTCATTTTATTCCTACAACAACCTTGGAAGATAGGTGATATTATCCCCATTTTTCAGATAAGGAAACTGAGAAATAAAGTGACTTGCTGAGGCTCACACAGTAAGTGTCTGAAATCAGATTTGAACTTGTCTTCCTCATTTCAAGTCCAGTGCTCTCTATCCATTGTGCCATATGGCCTCCTGCTACTTTGTACTAACATCCATGTTCACTTCCTAAAATATAGAACCCAAGCCTTGGGGATATAGAGGCCTTCTTCAGTCTTACAAGCAGTACAGTAACTATATAAGTGTTTATATGTATATGTGATGCATATAAATGTACATATACATCTGCATACATAATTGTAATGATATACTGAAGAATTCACTTAAATTGATAAGATTTAGTTTTAATTTTATTTCACATTTTGTAGGCACCAGTAAATACTTTCAATATACTTCTTTCATTCAGCTAACATTTATGAAGTGCCTGTTTATATAAGACACTGGAGATAAAAAGAAAAAAACCCAAAATAATCCTCTCAAGGAGCTTACCTTCTTCTGGGAGTCAAGAATATATGTGCAGCTAAGTAAATGTGAATTAATTTCAAGTGGAGAGAGTACAAATAGTTGAGGGAAAGTCAGAAAAGAGAGACCTCTATAGAGGGCAGCCTGAGCTCTGAAGAAAGCTAGGGGCAGCAACCACCACACAGAGCAAAGAATACCTAGGCCAAGCTTGGAGGCCAGAGGCCAAAGCCAGTATCACAAGGAAGGACAGTCTGAATATTGACTATGTGAAGGGGAAGAATATGGCACAAGGCTGAGAAGTGGAAGCTATAGCATCAAGACCTTTTAAATATGAGGACAAGGGTTTAGTATGTTTTTTCCCAAAAAAACAATAAGGAGCTATTGCTACAGTGGAAAAAGCATAGGCTCTAAAGCTAGAGGATCACAGGTCAATTCCCTCTTACCTTAACTTAGATGACTTTGGGACATTCCCTCATGTAACTGCTTTGGGCCAGTTTTCTTGTCTTTAAAAAAGGGAGTATGACAAAATAAACTTTGAGATTCATTTCAGCTGTGTTATCTATGATCCTAAAAGTATTTTAACAGAGTTGTGATATGATCATATCCATATTTTAAGGATATCAATTTGGCCTTTGAATTTAGAGTGGGCAGAGAGGAGAAAGACTGGAAGCAAGGAGGGCATTGAGGATGCTATTGCAATAGTCTAGGTGAAAGGTGTTCAGCTTTGTTTAGTCATCTAAACTAAGGTAAAAATCTGTACAAGAAGAAAAAAAAAGCAGATGAATGCAGAGTATAGAGGTAGACGTCACAAGACTTGGCAACTAAATTGGATGAAAAAGAAGGAGACTAAAGGTTGTGAATTAAAGGACTGGAAGGTTAATTTTGCTCTCAACAGAAATGGGATTTTAGAAGAATAAAATTTTTGAGGATAAAGATGATAATTCTGGACATGATGAATTTGAGATGTCTAGGAGAAAGCAAAATGAAGATGTTCAGCAGGCAGAGGTATGGAACTGGAGCTGAGGAGTGAGAGATTAGATTAGGGCTAGATAGTAGATGTGAAAGTTACAGTTGAACCTACAGAAACTGATGAATTCTTCAAAGGAGAATAAATTTAAATAAATGAAAGTGTGTGACATTATATTCAAGTCTATTTAAATATTTAAAAGTAGCTAAGACATATTTTACAGTAATGATTTTCACTGGTGAAAGTGATAAACCTATTAGGAGATGGTACTAAAAGCATATTAAGTGTCAGAAAAATTGGAATTAGCAGTAATAATAATATCATCTTGCTTTTATAGAATGATTTTATTTTCAATGTAATAGTTATAGATGGTACAAGTGGTATTCACATTTTCCTGATGAAGAACTGTAGGCAAATTGTTATTAGTGGAGCTATGTTATGAGCCAGAACTTGAAACAACATATTAACTCAATGGAATTTATAGAAACAATGCTTATTGGTTCACACATTAGAGTGAATCCTTATAAGGTGTTAAATCACTAGAAATGATAGAAACAATGCTTAACATCTTTGAGAGTTTACACATTAGCTCACACTTTAGTTCACAAGTCGGGAGATATCCAAGTTTACACCTCCCATAATCCCACTCTCTCAGAGGAGGAGTCAACCTTTGGGTTCACACCTTTAAGGGATGATATATAAGAAGCTCTCAGTCTCAGCAAGAGTCAGTTGGAGAAAATGGAAGAGCTAAAGGACTAGTAACAAGAGCTCTTGGAACCAAGGAAAGCTTACCTGGCTACTTTGGAAGAAATAATAAATAACTGGATTTTAACTCCCAGCTGTATTTGAAGTGATTATTACTTGGAACTGAAACTAAGGCTGTCTCCAGAAAACCTTCCCAAGAAACCTACTCCCAGAGAACCGTCATATACAAAAGAAGAAGAACACTACAGAGCTAGGATTAGACTCCAAATCTCTTAGCTAGACTATTTTTCTATATCATAGGTTCTATATTTTCAAACTTGTGTATATATGTGATTCATTTTAATTTAGATATAATTGGGAAGTCATTAGCCATATATTTTAATATATTGTAGGCGTTAGCGATATTTTCAGCTCCATCATATCTCCTTTTAACTTTTTTTACACAGGGCCATCCAAAGTCGAGACGTTGCCCAGTTCAGAAATGTAGTAACACAATTGGAAGCTGATCTAGATATTACAAAAAGACAGCTAGGGACAGAGCGCTTTGAGAGGTAAGTTGACAGCCATTCATTGTTCATCTTTCAAAGTATTGCTTTAGTAGAAACAGTGGAGTTAGAGAAATTCATGATAAGTAAATTTTAAGATATGATCTGACTAATTTACCATGAAGCTAGTAATTCTATTGTTTTTAAATTCTATTGTGTTTAAAATTGTGTTTTAAAATATCACAATTATCTCTTAGGGAGCGGGCTGTACAAGAACTTCGCCGCCAGAATTATACTTCTACCAATTATTATCACATGAGCTCTACGATAAAACCAACACCTAGGTGTCATTCACCTGACCGTGCCCTTCACCGATCCCCAGATCGAGGCCTAGACAGATCACTGGAAGAGTAAGTGGTTCAAGGATCCATTCTTGTGGAAAAACACATGGAGATGTACCCTGAACATTTAGGGGAGGTAGGAAACCCAAGAAACAGCATATCATTGCTAATGATTTTAAAAATTATGTCATGATTGCAGTGCTCTATTTATGTAGAAACCAAAAATGTACTGATAATTACAATGTATGTCTCAAAACATTGACGTAAATAAAATGCTTTGTGGTATCTAATTTTGCCATAAATGGTTTTTTTATTTGTTAAAGCATTGATTTGTATGTGTATGTGTATATATATATATATACATATATTTACATATATGTATATACACACATATACATATATATTACTTATTTTTATGTATCTTTTATTACTAACTTTCATTTCAAACTGACAGCCAATTATTTCAGTTTCATTGACTGTGAATACATGTACATATTGTTCAGGTAACATAGTAGAACAAATATTCAAGGGAAAATACTTTCAAATATCTTTAAGAACAGGAACCATATACAGAATGGATTTCTGAGAAGAATTCATACCAAGCAGAGAACCATTTATTTGGTTTGCATATAAATTAATTGATTGGAGAATAATAAGTAGGTGTTTTATATCAAATCATTACTTTATATCATTTTTATTCCCACTAAAAAGCACCAGATTAACCCAAGTGATGGTTTATATTACCTCTTCTTTTTACCTTAGTTTTCCTTAGTTATTTTTATAATAATGCATTTAAGCTATACAAAGCTAACAACTACTTAATCCTCTCATGAATTTTGTAGAAAAATTATTTTATCTGTCTTTAACTGCAAATCCCTGTTGCAGAGTTCTCTTCTCCCTTTGAAAACCTAAAAGAGAGATCCAGAAGTTGCTTTTCCCATGATTATGCTCCTGAGAACAATTTTGTCCTAGACCAACTTTTCTAAGTTGACAGAGCTCTGGAGCACTTGAAAAGATAAGTAAAAAATGTTGTATTGACATAGTCTAATATGAGAAAAAAAATTAGTTCAGGTTTGTGCTGAATGATCTTATCTTTCAATAAAGTAAGCACATTTTTAAGCCAATGTAAGTTTCCAGTGCCCAGTCTGAGAATTGTTAAGAGGCTTTAATATCATTTCATCTAACCCCTTAATTTTACAGAGGAGGAAATGGGAATTAGGATGTTTAGTGCCTATCCTAGTTTTTAGTTTGGGTTTTTTTATTTTGTTAGTGATAGTAATCACAACCTACAATTTTAATATTTGATTTATAGGTTGGATTTGTGTTTCATAATTTATATTCAGTAGGATTACTAGCTTCATGACAGGGAATTCCCAGAATTTTCTTCTTATTTGTAACCAAACATACATCTTGGGATAATCAGAGAGCATAAAAACATATAGAAACATCTAAACTTCTATCTAGGGCAGACCTTACATTTGATTATTAGAAATTTGTTAGTTTACAAATGAAAATTTTTAAATGGCTATGTGTTTAATGAATATGTTTTTGAAAATAAATCATGTTACAATCAGGCACTGTCATTCTTTTGTCCAAAAAAATAAGTTACAAAAAATAAACATGTGCCAACAACCTTAAAGAAGAATGAGACCTAAGGAATATTATGACTTTCCATTATCCCATTCTAATTAAGTTTATATTCATATAAACTGAATATTCTTGACTAACTGTATATCCAAATTGTCTTGATTTTGTAACATGGTTTGCCATAGGAAACAATGAAGGTGGCAAAAGGAAGATGAAAACAGCAGTTTGTGCAGATTTAGTAAACAAGAAAAAATTGCAGTTTTGTTAAAAAGTATCCTTTATCTATTTGTTGTAACGAAAAACACAATATTATCACGTAAAGCTCAAATCTCATTTTAGTTAATAATGTCTACATTTTTCTCAAGCATTTTACTAGCAATAAAATAACAAGATTGTGGGTTATTTTTATTCCTGAATTCTGAAAAGTTAGCAAATTTTAAAATCATGCATATAATAGCCCTAGAATACATTTTTATACATGGTAAAATATACATATATATGTTCGAATTTGAAAATTTTAAATTAGTATTTTTTTTCTTTTATAGGAATCTGACCTTTAGAGATTTTTGACACATGAAGGTTCTTCATCCTCTGGAAAGCAAGGTTAAAAAACTGCACTCAAGTTTATGCTATATAATTGATTTTATCTTTTGAATGCTTGACAATGTTAAATGTATTTATTGACCTCAAGAGAACAAACTCTGAATCATCTGTGGTGTTCTGTTTCATACACCTGATCCCTCTTGTTATTATGCCATATTGCAGAGTCTTGACATTCAGAAGGAAAAATGCATATGGCTGTATCAATCCACACATTAATAGTGAGTGTAAAGAAAAAGATTTGCCTACTCCACTATTGAAGGCTGTGGAATAACATTGTTCCTCGAGAGAAAATAAAGAAACTTATAAAAAGAGGGAAAAGTGTTTTACAAAACTGATTTCTTTTCCTTTTTTTGGTATCTAATGTGGTTGGTTAAATTTTATCCTTGTGATTTGTGCTGTCATGTCTTAAAAAATTGTGCCAAAATTGGCAAGGTTTTTTTTTTTTTTTTTTTTTTTAATTTGATCAATACCGGTTTGGGACCCAGTATTTCTCTCCATTTTGGAACCAACTTGATAAGTTCCATATTATCTGATTTCAAAGTACAAGTGTGTCAGTGATATTTAGTACACTGTTTTCTACAATTGTGTTTACTCCCACTATTTTTAGAAAGGTAGGTGATGAAAAATCTGTAAAGAATGTAAGATAACAATCTGTATTTTTAATAAGTTTTCTTAAAAAAATTAAAGTACTGTAATCAAATTTTTTGCTTGTGACAGATTTCTGTAGTCTGAAGTATAACTGAAATTCAGTGACAAGTTTCAAAATTTTTCTGAAACCTTCTTACTTACTATGTTCTTAATCTGTTGATAGGCTTCAACTTAATAAGAATTTGAATGCCTGAGCACTTAGTCATTTATATTTTACTTCTTTTGTGGAAAAAAAAAAAAGCACAAACTTGTTTCATTGAAATTAGACATTTAATGCAAATAATTTTCCCATTTATATAACTCTTGGCCATTATGACCACAGTGACATAAATCAAATTATTTTAGGGAATGTCTTTTCAAGAGGTTTAGCATTCTGATAATTTATTCTAGACTCATGCTATATAATCACTTAGTTTCGATCAGAAAAACAGACCTAAATTCACTAGTCTAACATGATGATGCTTGATCAACATTAAAGTAATAATAATAAAATTGAATCTTTAGAGATATTTTTGTAAGCATTTTGGGAAATCTTATTCAAAAAAGCTTTCTCACTAACAAGTAATGTGGTTATGCAAAAGAACTCATTTCAGGGTATCAAAGAAGCCTAACCCTAAATTGTTATGATTGTGGTAGAAGAAGATTATTTCTTGGTTTTATCTAGAGGAGCTGATAAAGAAATAAATGTAAAAGATATTATGGCTCAGCTTTGTGTAGGAAGATTGGCATGAAGAAAGTAGAATTGATGATATATGAAGATATTTAAAAAGAAGACTGTTATTATCTTGTGTCATCAACAGTGAGATTAAACAAGAAGAATATTCTGCACAGGCTTAAATTATTTAAAGAGGGCAAGGGGAGATAATGTCCCAAATCCAAATCTGATATATTCTAAGGAGAAATCTTATCAGGGTAGAACACCTATTCTTTTAGAACAACTCTTATTATTTCTTTAGAAAACAGTTTAATGATATGAATTATATAGTCTTTCCTCATTTAAAGTATCTTAATATTAGTGTACAAGTTTATTGTTTACTTGTTTGTTACAAGAGAGAGTCAGAGAGAGGTCATCTAATGGTGCTTCAGCTAGTATATGTGTAGATCTATATAGGTATGTAAAAATGACTATGTTTGTATGGTGTTGGGGGTTGTGTCCTTCATGACCCCATCTGGGCTTTTCTTGGCAAAGGTAGTGAAATGGTGACGTCTCCTTCTCCAGCTCATTTTACAGTTGAAGAACACAAACAGGGTTAAGTGACTTGCCCAGGGTCACACAGTAAGTATCTGAGGCCAAATTTGATCTCAGGAAGACTTGACTCCATGCCTAATGCTCTATCCACCACACCACTTAGCTGCCTCTGTGTGTGTGTGTGTGTGTGTGTGTGTGTGTGTGTGTGCACATATGTATTTGTGAACATACATGTTAAGAGAGATAGGATATGTTCTGCTACACAGTATATTCTGTGATGAATATTCTTATTAAGCAAATAATACCTAGCATTTATGTAGGGGTTTACAAAGCACTTTACATGTTATCTCATTTGTGAGATAAATACTGTTCTTATCTCCATTTTACCGGTGATTAAAACGAGGCTCATAAGTATTGAATGATTAGCCCAGGATCATACGGTAAGTGTCTGAGGCAGGCTTTCAACTCAATTCTTTCGGACTCCAAGTCCAATGCTGTATCTATACTGTTCCATTTAGCTGACTAAAATATTCTCCTTGATTTAAAAAAATATAGTTCATCCATATCCATGCATTGTTTGAAAATTAAAATGTAAGCAATTCTTACTTTTCAATAATTATCATTTACTTAATATATAACAAACTACATCAGATAGCAGAGTGGTCTAAAAAATTAACTCATATTAGCTTGCAATTACTAATTTTGTACCACAAGATGGCGCTTGGTATGTGGATAAGGCAAACTGCTTAAAGCTTACTAGATACCTGTTTTAAAAGACAAAAATTGACATGAAATGAATTAAAGAGTAAAATATGATTAGATTCTTTAGCAATATCAGATGCCTTTAAAGGACAAGAAAGTCTGTATAGCAAAATCCACATTGCTAAAACTTCTTTTAAAATAGCTTATTCTGTCTTTGATCCAGAAGTGTCATCGTGAAAAGACTTAAAGAGCATCCAATTTGGAATGTCATATCTGTGGAAGATTCTTTGATAACAAAGCTGATTTTGATATTTTTTAAAACTAGATTTAACAAGTTATTACAAAAAATGAGTAAATATTATAATTTATGATAAAAAGTACTTTAAGTGCTCCCTTAGAGTTTCAAATAACAGTTGTTATTTGAGTCTGATCTTTTTCAATTTCAAATGGGAATTGGTTCTTATTTCAAAATGCACACGTTTTCTATGTTTTTTGTTTCATAAGTAGAACTATTGTGACCTTTTTGAACCAGCCCAGTGATGTAGTTTCAGAAAGTAATATCTCAATTCTTTTAGCCTTTATGATAATAATACTAGAGATTTCACCTCTCTGTCTTGTATTTATGTAGCTATAAACAAACAAGGCAATATAATTTTCCAGTTAAGGGAATTTTCTGGTTGGAAGAGGTATGCATGGTACAAAATTTATTATATCAGAAGTGAAAAATATTGAAGCTATAAAGAAAAATTCTAAAGGAGAAGTCCATAAAAGAATATATGGACAATAATCATTACAGCTGTTTCAGGCTTAAAAAAGCATGACAATGGAAACCATTGAATTTATTATAGATTGTGAATCCAAATATTTTATGACAGAAAAATAAATTCCTTGTCCAATGCTGATTATTATTATTTAGAAATTCTTTGAAAATACTTAGAATATCAATCCAGATATTTAAAGATACATATTTTTAAAATTCCCTTTTTTAGGGGAAAAAAACACTCTCCATTTATCTTTTTCTTACTTCACTGCTCATAATCCCACATTTTTCCTATATTGTGGCTGCTTTAGATAGCATCCCATTTTGGAGCTTCGGCAATATGACATTTTACTTTTAACAATCTCTTCCTTAGTTAGAAACAATATTTTATGTAGTTTGATCACCTTATTTAGACTGTGTCAATGTAGAAAGATGACTACTATGTTAAAGAGAGATTCTTTAGATTTTAAGGATTTCAAATTAGTCCTTGAACAGCTATTACAGAAAATCTCTTGAAATTCAAAATAGTCAAATTAGGAGCTATGAATGTTTTCCTATAGCTATGATGTTCATTGCCTTGGACTGATATATATACACATATATACATACATATGTTTTATTAAAGCTTTTTATTTTTCAAAACATATATACATACATATGTTTTATTAAAGCTTTTTATTTTTCAGAACATATGCATGGACAATTCTTCAGCATTAGCCCTCGCAAAACCCTGTGTTTGGACAGTATTTTTAAAAAGGACGCACTGTGGATGTTTAAAACTACCTGTTTTATTTTCATTAAAAATTTTGTGGTTTTTGGTTTAAATACACATATTAATTTTAAAAATAATTTTAAGACTTGAATTTTCACATTATAGTTTATTTTCCCATCTTAAAGCAAATTACAATGTAATCTATTCAGGTTTTCTTGCAGCAAACAATGTCTACTTAGTGAACTTTTTTGAGATATATAAGCTTGTGTGGTTTTTTTTCTGGATATTTTTGCTTAAATTTAATGACATTAAGTAACTAAATAGGTGTAGAAATTTTTTTGCTTTAGTGTGGCATCTTCCTGTTATATTTTTGGTTAGCTTCTTTATGAATTTACTTTAAATTAAACCATTAATTTATAGTAATTATGGATATGTAATTAATTATTGCAATTTATTTGTATTTTTATCAGTTAATTTAATTTTGCTTATAAATGATTTTATAAAAAGAATTAAATGGCTTTTTTTATTTGAAATTGAGAACTTATTTTTATTAAGTGAATAAAATACCTCAAATAGATACACAATATTTATCTTTATAGTTGCTTTCAGATATATATATATAAACACTATTAGCATTATATTAGGATTCCAGAATAATAGCTATAGGATGGGTATGACATCTATCTAGTTATCTAGTACAACCCTCTCCTCCTCACATTTTATAATTGTGGAAATGAAGATCCAGAGAGATGAAATGATGTGCCCAGGCTTACGAAGAAAGTAAGTAGCATTCTAGATTTAATCTTACATTCTGTGGTTCCAAGTTCAACACACTTCTCACTGTATCATGCTTGTTCCCTACCCTTTAAAGCAGTAGGATCACAGTTATCTGGAACATTTGGAGAATTATCTGTTTATATAACAGGTTTATTCTTTAAATACTAAAACTTCTTTAAAAGTGCCTAAAAAATGTTTTAAAACTTTCCATAAGTGGAGCATAATCTTAACATTTTCTTTGTCTGTTAACTTTTGGTAGTTTAAGTAAATATGTAACATTTACTAGAAGAATTGTTTTTCCACCATGGTATTTTTGAGTAGATCAGTGTTCTCATTATTTTACCCATTCCTTCTACAGGTACAAAATACATTCTGTTCAGGTCTTTTCATACTGTACTTCCATAAAGTAGAGAATCTACCCAACTCAACAGACAATTTCTTCTAATTCTTTAATATCTTGTCGATATCAATGTAATTCCCAAGACTGTCAATCTGTATCAACCACGTTTTTAGCATAGGATTGATTGATTCATACAACTCCTTCTCTAGTCAAGCTTAGAATCACAGAAGCCATTTTAGTTCAATCAAAAGAAGAGCAAGAATTTCTTCAGCATGCCCAACAACAGTTCTTCCACTTTGCTTAAAGACATATCCTTGATGATGTACCTTTCTACCACTTTTCAAATGCTGAAAAATCAGTTTTATTGATGTTTTGTAGCCATCCTCATTGTGTGTGTGACTGGTTTTTTTCCTCTTTGCCCTTTAGGTCAGTCTTAAATCTGTATTCTTAGATTCCATAATTCTTATTCATATGGCATCACCAGAGATAATTTAAAACACCTGTTTTCTCAAGTGTGTTTAATCTTCCTCTTCTATTCAGTTTTGGTGCCAACATTCATCTGCAGTGCCTGTTAAGGTACATCTGTTGTTGGACTAACTCTAATATGTACTTTTCATCTGCTTAACTTTACTTGAATTGAGTTCTGGGCTTATCTTTGAGTGATCTTACTGAGGAGCAACATGGTATTCTTGACTTTTGAAATAAATCAGCATAATGTTATCAGCAAACAAAAAAAAGTTGCCTCTGGAAAGTATCTCCATTTGAACCTTGCTCAAGTTATCCTCTGTGACCATGGCAAATGTCTCTGACAGACCTAATCTCCCTATTTTATGTTTGCAGTACATACTCAAGACAGTCATTTATTTGAGACTCTGAAGAGCTCAGGAATTACCTCAGATAATATTTTGGGGTGCATAGATTAAGCACTAGTGCTGAAATCAGGGTTCAAATCTGGCACAAAACTGGCAAAAAAAATAGACACTTATTATCTATGTGACCCTTCAAATCTACATACAGAACTCAGATTTCTCTTTCATAGTTATCACAAACTTTTTTTTTCTTTGCCTTTTTTTTTTTTTTTTTTTTTGCCTTGTCTTTTATCTTTCACTAAAAGTTTGTAGTCCTTATCTTAGGCTGTTTGTTGGTGTTTTTATGTATAAACTGTGCTGAAGACTAGTAGTGCAGTAGTCTATTTACACTGCTTCACTTTGGTAAATGGCCCGTGATGATTGTGCTGAATTGAATAAGGTAGCTCTGTGTAGTAAAGCAATGTTTAGAAAGGCTCCTGAAACAAGCAGAAATTGGTTTATTCTTTCATTAAATGCCCTCTGCGTTGCGCAGCTGTCATCAGTCTTTTTCAGATAGTAAAACATAAGTTTGTCCTATTGGCTTCACTAACAGGACACGAAATGGCATGAAGGATGGGCTTCAGATTACTGTACTAAACTTCTTGTATGGTACCATAGTAAAGACATGTGGGGCTTTTTGTCCAATAATGAAGGCTCCCATACTATTGTATGGGAATTCTATGTGTGCTACTGATTGGTTTGACTTTACAGGCAAACTTAGTTATAATCAAATTGTAGTTGCATACTGTGTTTCCCCGATAATAAGATACTGTCTTATTATTTTTTTGGACAGAAAAACACCAGAGGGCTTATTTTCGGGGGAGGGCTTATTTTAATGAACATTGACAGCAATGCTCCCTGAGTGCTCCTTCTATCCTCCACGATGCCCCCTGAGTTCTTCTTTTATCCTCTATCATGCCCCTTTTATCCTCAATCATGCCCCCTCACTCCTGGGTTTTTATGTTGTCCTGCCTCAGCTCTCCTCCGCGGCACTGCTCTCAATGGCGCCAGCAAGCAAATCACTGGGGAAGAACAGGATGACGCGCTCACAGCTGCAGCTCTGATTGGATGCAGCTTGGAACACAGCGTGCATTTCACCGGGGGCAGGGGGAACAGTGCATACAGAGGATACCATAATGTAGCGTATAGCGCAGGGGATCACCTTCACTACAGTAGCAATCTCAATAGGGCTTATTTTCGGGGGAGGGCTTATTTTAGAGGAATCTTACACAGTAAGGGGAGGGCTTATTTTTGGGATAGGTCTTATTATCGGGGAAACACGGTACATCTTAATAGCTAGATTTCCTTTTGCTTTGATACATTTTGAAATCTTCAAAGGATAATTTCCTTTTTCTAGTTCCTCCTTCTAGGCTTTAGTGGTATTACAAGGAAATGCAGATGATTTGTGTGAATTTATTTCACGTCTTGCAACTTTACTGAGATTATTTAATTAAGTTTTGGCTGACTCTCTAGAGTTTTCTAAGGACACCATTATATCATCTGCAAAAAAAGCAATTACTTTGTTTCTTTACCTTTAAGTTTATTTCCTCAATTTCCCCCAACCTTGTTTTACTGATATAGCAACATTGCTAGTACTTTATCAAAGGGAAGTGATGGCAGTGAACATCCTTACTTCATTCTGTTGATTGGAAAGAATTCTAATTAATCCCCATTTAGTTGTCATACTGGCCCTTAGTTTATATATTTATAATTTTTAGCATGTTAAGGAAAGTCAGTTTCTGGTGCTTTCAACAGAAATGGGTGTTGTATTTTATTGAAAAGTTTTTTTCCTTCATTTATTGATGTAATCTTATGACTTTTTTTTATTAATACAGTCAATTATCTTTGTATTTTTTTAAAATGTTGAACCAAGGGGGCAGCTAAGTGGCACATGGATAGAACACCAGCCCTGAAGTCAGAAGGACTTGAGTTCAAACCTCAGACACTTAACATTTCCTAGCTGTATGGCCCTAGACAAGTCACTTAACCCAAATGCCTCAGCAAAAAAAAAAAAAAAAAAAAAGGATTGAACCAAACTCTGCAATGAGCCAAATTTATGATATATTATCAAATATATTTTTTATCAATATATATTATATAATCTTTGTGACACATTGCTCTCTAAAATGCAGTGTTCATTAGGATTTGTAGGCTTTTTTTCTAGTTTAGATTTCAAATATTTGTGTCAAAGAAATAATTTGGTAGGATTCTTTTGTTATTTTTACAGATAATTTGTTATAACAGTGAAACTAATTACTCTTTAAATGTTTGAACTTTATGGTTCTCGTTAATTTTTTCCCCTTTGGAAGTTTATGGTTTAATTTCTTTTTCTGAAATTTTAGATTTGTTTAAATTATCCATTTCAAGTTCTGTTAACCTGAATATTATATTTTTTGGTAAATTTTCATTTAAATTATTTTATTGACAGATGGGCAAAATAGTTTATCATAATTTCTATTTAGTTGTTGTGAATTCTTTTTTTATTTTTTATCCCAATAATTTGGTTTTCATTTGTGAGTAACGGAATATTTGCACTACTAAATTATTCCTCCTAGAAAGTCTTATCTCATAATAATGAAGGTAACAACACATTTCACTCACAAGAATAGTAGTATCTATGTTTGTTTAACACATATTGTGCCAACAAAGTAGTCATCATCAAACAACTTACAACCAAAGACTTTTCCACAAAGCTATCACTGTCTAGATATTGACATTTATTATATTGTTCCTCATTGCACTTCAATGTGTCTTTGAATGTGTGTGTGTGTGTGTGTGTGTGTGTGTGTGTCTAACTTGTGAAATTGCCCTTTTTCAGCTTACCGTATATAACATTATATTAAAATCATAAATTAAGTGGAAAAAATTACCAGACAAATCTATGGTTAAAGAAAAAAAATTATGATCAGATAAGAGATAGAGAGGGAATTACAAAAAGAAAAATAGACAATTATGATTACATAAAATTAAAAAAAAATGTATAAACCAAACCAATACAACTAAAATTAGAAGAGAAGTAGATAAATAGGAATAATCTTTGCAGCAAGTTTCTCTGATAAAGATCTTTCTAAGATATTTTTGTTGTTCATTCATTTCAGTTGTGTCAGTTCAGTCACCCTCTGTGAGTTTCGGGGTTTTGGGAGTTTGGGTTTTCTCATTTGGTTTGTGTTTCTTGACAAAGATACTGGAATAATTTGCTATTTCCTTTAACAACTCATTCTCATTCATTCTTTCTCTCTCACACATAAATGTCTGAAGTCAGATTTGAACTCAAGATGATGTGTCTTCCTGACTCTAGATCTAGCATTCTATCCACTGTGAACCACCTAGCTAATACCTAGGAAACTGATTCAAATTTATAAGAGCTGTTCCCCAATTAATAAAAGGTCAAAAGATATGAACAGGCAGTTTTCAAAGGAAGAAATTCAAGAATCAAAAGCCATATAAAAAATGCTCCAAGCCATCAATAATTAGAGAAATGCAGTTTTAAACAAATCTTAGGCACCACATCACACCATCATATTAATTAACTCAGTTGACAGAAATGACAAAGCAGGAAATAGATGCTCTAATGGTAAGATTTTGAACTCTCCCAGTTACTCTGTAAAGATATTTGGAACTCTTGCTCCCAAAGCTACTAAACTGTACATACCCCTTAAATCGCCAATATCACTACTAGGCTAATATCTTAAAGACATCAAAGAAAAATATCTACAAAAATATAGAAGAGCTTTTTCTTATGGTAAAAAATTGAAAATGGAGAATGTGCCTCAAAATTGGGGAGTATCTGAATAAGCTGTAATTTAATGTGATGGGATGCTGTTGAGCTCTAAGAAATGAAGAGGGGATGATTTCATAAAAACCTGAGAATACTTGTATGAGCTGATAGAGTGAAGTGAGCAGAACCAAGAGAATGATGTATACAATAACAGTATTATAAAGTCAAACAATTTTAAGAAACTGATGGATCCAACAGTCAACCACAATATCAAAGACTCGTGATGAAATATGTTGCTCATTTCCTGGTAAAGAGGTGATGATTCAAGTACACATTAAGACAGAAGTGGGTGAAGATGGCGGAGAGGAGTCACACAGCTGCATAAGCTCCGCGCTTTCTCTCACTATCCATTTCATTACAAGCCTCTGAATTAATGCTTGACTGAAAAAAAAAACCCACAAATAGTTACCAAGAGAAGCCATCCTTGAGATTCGCCAAGAAAGGTCTGTCTTTACTGGAGGGCTGGGGCGGTTTTAGATCGGGCGCAGGCAGCGGGCAGCGGCAGTGAGAGCACGGGAGCAGACTGGAGAGGGGGTGGGGAGTGATCACAGCCGTCTCTGCGGGGAGAGCTTCGCTACAGGATTGGATACTTTGCTCCAGCAGCAAGTCAGCAGCCCAGCAGAGAAGCTAAAAACACCGGGGCTGAAGAATACAACCCCAAACAGCTGGAGTCTCTCGGGACCTGGTCGCACCCCCTTCCCCCCCCACAGTGACTCAGCACGCTCTGGGATCTCAGAGCGCAGGCGCAGCACAGTCCTGCTAGTGCCTCACTGCTGCCCCCCGCAGTCTGTAGAGGAAGCTCGGTAACACCACCCAGCCCCTCCCCCAAAGAAAGACTCCAGTTTTTTCTGTTTTTCTTTGCTAGTTTGTCTTTGATTATTAGACAGAATGAGCAAGAAGCTGAAGAGGACTTTAACCCTTGACAGCTTCTATACAGATAGAGAGCAGACTCTAAATCCTGAGGAGACTAAAAACAGGCAGTCCCCAGGAGAATCCCCAAAGGAGGAGATCATCTGTTCCTCAGCACAGATGAACCTCATAGAAGTGATTAAAAAGGCTCTCACAAGGGAGCTAGAAGGAAAATGGGAAAAGCAGAGTGAGGCTTGGCAAAAGGAGAGGGAAGCTTGGGAAAAGGAGAGGGAGGCTTGGCAAAAGAGCCTGGAGAAGTCAGTTAGAGAGTGGATAAAGAAGTAAAATCCTTGAAAAATAGGATTGGTGAACTGGAAAACAAAATTGGCGAAATGGAAAAAAATTCCACAGAACAAAAGAACTCAATGGGACAATTAGAAAAAGATTTTAAAAGAGTGAGTGAAGAAAATACTTCACTGAAAATCAGAATTGAACAATTGGAATTGAATGACTCGAGACAAGAAGAATCAGTCAAGCAAATCCAAAAAACTCAAACAATGGAAAAGAATGTGAAATACCTTCTGGGGAAGACAACAGACCTGGAAAACAGATCCAGGAGAGACAATCTGAGAATCATTGGACTTCCAGAAAAACATGATGAAAAAAAGAGCCTGGACACTATTTTCCAGGAAATTATCAAAGAGAACTGCCCAGAAGTCACAGGAACAGAGGAAAAAATAAACATTGAAAGGATTCATCGATCACCCACTGAAAGGGATCCTAAAATCAAAACACCAAGGAATATAGTGGCCAAATGCCAGAACCCTCAGATGAAGGAAAAAATATTGCAAGCGGCTAGAAAAACCCAATTCAAGTATCAAGGAGCCACAATAAGGATCACACAGGATCTGGCAGCATCCACATTAAAAGATCGAAGGGCCTGGAATATGATATTCCGAAAGGCTAAGGAACTTGGTATGCAACCAAAAATAACTTACCCAGCGAGAATGAGCATCTTTTTCCAGGGAAGAAGATGGACATTCAACGAAGTAAGCGAATTTCATCTATTTCTGATGAAAAAGCCAGAACTTAACAAAAAGTTTGATCTACAAATATAGAACTCAAAGAGAAATCTAAAAAGGTAAAGATTAATCTTGGGAACTATATTTCAACTATATATATGTATAAAGAATACATGTATACCTTGTTCTAGAAATTGATGTGGAAAGGACATTGTACCAGAAAAAGGGTAAAGTGGGGGTAGTACATCTCATGAAGAGGCATAGGAAACCTATTATATCTGAGAGAAAGAATGGAGGGGGATGAATATAGTGGGTATCTTACTGCCTTCAGAATTGGCTTTAAGTGAAAAATCTTAAGACATATTCTATCTATGGTGAAACTTCTCCCACCTCATTGAAAAGTGAGAAGGGAAAAGTGAAAAGGTAAGGAATAAGCTAAGCAGAAGGGAATACGGAAACTGGGAGGGAAAGGGGTAAGATAGGGGGAGGAACTCTAAGGCGGGGGGAGGGATACTAAAAAGGGAGAGCTGTGAGAAGCAAGTGGTGCTCACAAGCTTAATACTGTAAGGGGGGAAAGGGGAAAGAAGAGAGAAAAGCATAAGCCGGGGTTAACAAGATGGCAAGTAATACAGAATTGATCATTCTAACCATAAACGTGAACGGGGTAAACTCCCCCATAAAGAGGAAGCGGTTAGCAGAATGGATTAAAAGCCAGAATCCTACAATATGTTGTTTACAGGAAACACACCTGAAGCGGGGAGATACATGCAGGTTAAAGGTAAAAGGTTGGAGCAAAATCTACTATGCTTCAGGTGAAGTCAAAAAAGCAGGGGTAGCCATCCTGATCTCAGATCAAGCTAAAGCAAAAATTGATCTAATTAAAAGAGATAAGGAAGGGCACTATATCTTGCTAAAGGGTAGCATGGATAATGAAGCACTATCTATATTAAACATATATGCACCAAGTGGTGTAGCATCTAAATTCTTAAAAGAGAAATTAAGAGAGCTGCAAGAAGAAATAGACAGTAAAACTATAATAGTGGGAGATCTTAACCTTGCACTCTCAGAATTAGATAAATCAAACCACAAAATAAATAAGAAAGTCAAAGAGGTAAATAGAATACTAGAAAAGTTAGATATGATAGATCTCTGGAGAAAATGTAATGGAGACAGAAAGGAATACACTTTCTTTTCAGCAGTTCATGGAACCTATACAAAAATTGACCATATATTAGGACATAAAAACCTCAAACTCAAATGCAGTAAGGCAGAAATAGTAAATGCATCCTTTTCAGACCACGATGCAATGAAAATTACATTCAACAAAAAACCAGGAGGAAGTAGACCAAAAAATAATTGGAAACTAAATAATCTCATACTAAAGAATGATTGGGTGAAACAGCAAATCATAGACATAATAACTTCACCCAAGAAAACGATAATAATGAGACATCATACCAAAAGCGGTAATAAGGGGAAATTTCATATCTCTAGAGGCCTATTTGTATAAAATAGAGAAAGAGAAGGTCAATGAATTGGGTTTGCAACTAAAAATGCTAGAAAAGGAACAAATTAAAAACCCCCAGTCAAACACTAAACTTGAAATTCTAAAAATAAAAGGAGAGATCAATAAAATTGAAAGTAAAAAAACTATTGAATTAATTAATAAAACTAAGAGTTGGTTCTATGAAAAAACCAACAAAATAGACAAATCCTTAGTAAATCTGATTAAAAAAAGGAAAGAGGAAAATCAAATTGTTAGTCTTAAAAATGAAAAGGGAGAACTCGCCACTAACAAAGAGGAAATTAGAGCAATAATTAGGAGTTACTTTGCCCAACTTTATGCCAATAAATTTGACAATTTAAATGAAATAGAAAAATACCTCCAAAAATATAGCTTGCCCAAACTAACAGAGGAAGAAGTAAATATCCTAAACAGTCCCATCTAGAAAAAGAAATAGAACAAACTATCAATCAACTCCCTAAGAAAAAATCCCCAGGACCAGATGGATCTACATGTGAATTCTACCAAACATTTAAAGAACAATTAACTCCAATGCTAAATAAACTATTTGAAAAAATAGGGATTGAAGGAGTCCTACCAAACTCCTTTTATGACACAGACATGGTACTGATACCTAAACCAGGTAGGCTGAAAACAGAGAAAGAAAATTATAGACCAATCTCCCTAATGAATATTGATGCTAAAATCTTAAATAAAATATTAGCAAAAAGATTACAGAAAATTGTCACCAGCATAATACACTATGACCAAGTAGAATTTATACCAGGAATGCAGGGCTGGTTCAATATTAGGAAAACTATTAGCATAATTGACTATATCAATAACCAAACAAACAAAAACCATATGATCATTTCAATAGATGCAGAAAAAGCATTTGATAAAATCCAACATCCATTCCTAATAAAAACACTTGAGAGCATAGGAATAAATGGACTTTTCCTTAAAATAATCAGGAGCATATATTTAAAACCATCAGTAAGCATCATATGCAATGGGGAAAAACTGGAAACTTTCCCAGTAAGATCTGGAGTGAAGCAAGGTTGCCCACTATTACCATTATTATTTAATATCGTATTAGAAACACTAACCTCGGCAATAAGAGTCGAGAAAGATATTAAAGGAATTAGAGTAGGCAATGAGGAAACCAAACTATCACTCTTTGCAGATGATATGATGGTATACCTAGAGAACCCCAGAGATTCTACTAAAAAGCTATTAGAAATAATTCATAATTTTAGCAAAGTAGCTGGCTACAAAATAAATCCCCATAAATCCTCAGCATTTTTATACATCACCAACAAAACCCAACAGCAAGAGATACAAAGAGAAATTCCATTCAGAATAACTGTTGATACCATAAAATATTTGGGAATCTATCTACCAAAGGAAAGTCAGGAATTATATGAGCAAAATTATAAAAAAGTCTCCACACAAATAAAGTCAGACTTAAATAATTGGAAAAATATTAAGTGCTCTTGGATCAGCCGAGCGAACATAATAAAGATGACAATACTCCCTAAACTAATCTATTTATTTAGTGCTATACCAATCAGACTTCCAAGAAAATATTTTAATGATCTAGAAAAAATAACAAAATTCATATGGAACAATAAAAAGTCGAGAATCTCAAGGGAATTAATGAAAAAAAAAAATCAAATGAAGGTGGCCCCAGTTGTACCTGATCTAAAATTATATTATAAAGCAGCAGTCACTAAAACCATTTGGTATTGGCTAAGAAATAGATTAGTGGATCAGTGGAAAAGGTTAGGTTCACAAGACAGAATAGTCAACTATAGCAATCTAGTGTTTGACAAACCCAAAGCCCCTAACTTCTGGGAAAAGAATTCATTATTTGATAAAAACTGCTGGAATAATTGGAAATTAGTATGGCAGAAATTAGGCATGGACCCACACTTAACACCATATACCAAGATAAGATCAAAATGGGTCCAGGACCTAGGCATAAAGAACGAGATTATAAATAAATTAGAGGAACATAGAATAGTTTATCTCTCAGACTTGTGGAGGAGAAAGAAATTTGTGACCAAAGATGAACTAGAGACCATTACTGATCACAAAATAGAAAATTTTGATTACATCAAATTAAAAAGCCTTTGTACAAACAAAACTAATGCAAACAAGATTAGAAGGGAAGCAACAAACTGGGAAAACATTTTCACAGTTAAAGGTTCTGATAAAGGCCTCATTTCCAAAATATATAGAGAACTGACTCAAATTTATAAGAAATCAAGCCATTCTCCAATTGATAAATGGTCAAAGGATATGAACAGACAATTTTCAGAGGATGAAATTGAAACTATTACCACTCATATGAAAGAGTGTTCCAAATCATTATTGATCAGAGAAATGCAAATTAAGACAACTCTGAGATACCACTACACACCTGTCAGATTGGCTAAGATGACAGGAAAAAATAATGATGAATGTTGGAGGGGATGCGGGAAAACTGGGACACTATTGCATTGTTGGTGGAGTTGTGAACGAATCCAACCATTCTGGAGAGCAATCTGGAATTATGCCCAAAAAATTATCAAATTGTGCATACCCTTTGATCCAGCAGTGTTTCTATTGGGCTTATATCCCAAAGAAATACTAAAGAAGGGAAAAGGACCTGTATGTGCCAAAATGTTTGTAGCAGCCCTATTTGTAGTGGCTAGAAACTGGAAAATGAATAGATGCCCATCAATTGGAGAATGGCTGGGTAAATTGTGGTATATGAATGTTATGGAATATTATTGTTCTGTAAGAAATGACCAGCAGGATGAATACAGAGAGGACTGGCGAGACTTACATGAACTGATGCTAAGTGAAATGAGCAGAACCAGGAGATCATTATACACTTCGACAACGATATGGTATGAGGATGTATTCTGATGGAAGTGGATTTCTATGACAAAGAGACCTAACTGAGTTTCAATTGATAAATGACAGACAAAAGCAGCTACACCCAAAGAAAGAACACTGGGAAACGAATGTGAACTATCTGCATTTTTGTTTTTCTTCCCTGGTTATTTATACCTTCTGAATCCAATTCTCCCTATGCAACAAGAGAACTGTTCAGTTCTGCAAACATATATTGTATCTAGGATATACTGCAAAATATCCAACATATAAAGGACTGCTTGCCATCTAGGGGAGGGGGTGGAGGGAGGGAGGGGAAAAAAATTGGAACAGAAACGAGTGCAAAGGATAATGTTGTAAAAAAAAAAAAAAATTACCCTGGCATGGATTTTGTCAATATAAAGTAATTATTAAATAAAAATTAAAAAAAAAAAAAGACAGATGGGGGTTATGAGGATGAGATACGGCCAACCCAGGGATTTTGTTTGATTTTACATGTTTACAATGATTTTATTTTTCTTTCTCAGGGCGCTGGGAGTTACAAAGGAAAAAAAGGAGATTTTCTTTGACTTAGAAACAAGTTTTGTTTAAAAACCCAAATTAGAACAAAAACAGTTTGCTCCCATAGAGTATCAAATAAATTGAATGTGTCTGGGCTGCTATATTTCTTTCAAATTCTGTGGTTCTGAATACTGTGTTTGGTCTCATAGTAAATATTGTAGTAGTTACTGTAGGCAATAATACCTATTGATCAGAACTGTTTGAAGCATTTTTTATTCTAATAAAGGCAGAAACCAAAGAGAAGCTATCTTCCCTTAAGGCTGGCACCGTAAGGTGAATGTGATTCCATGGATCTGTGATGTTCTTTGGGATATGTCCCAAAGGTGGAGTAGGTCTCGACCTGTTCAGGTTTTCATATCCTGTACAATTCTTAGGCCCATCATTCTGTAATCTTTGCTAAAGTTGTTTCCCCAGCATGCTGAAGATCTTCCTCTGCATTTTCTAGCAGCTAGTACAAACTTTAGCTCTTATTTTTATTCAGTGAGATGTGTACATACAGGCACATGCATTCACACACATGTTTAATCCGAATTTGGGATCTCATTGGGATCCTAGAGTGCAAATTCTGCTTGTACTGATCAGTAGTGACTGAATAAAACCATATTCTGATAGTTAATAAAGGTATGTGCGAAAACCTATGTGATAATTACATTAATGCATTCGAACAAATTGCATGTAGGGATTAGAAATTAGTTAATATTACTGGCTGGGAAAGAGTTGCTGGAGGAGGTGGACCTTCAGTTCTAACTTAAAAGGTAAGGGTATAGTTTGGCAAATAGAAAGTATACTTTTCCTTGAGTGGTTACATTCTAAAGTGGTAGATCATTTTTTGGAGAATCCATTCCGTTAAATTAAGTGCTGCTGGAGATAGGAAGGTAGCAGTCTAATAGTACCTGCTCTCAGAGGACTTAAATTCTTGTGGGATACATTAGAACAAAAAATGAAATGGGAAATGAGAAAGAAATCACAGAGGGCTCTAGAAATTTTTGAGGAAGAGGTCACTAATAGCTGGGAGAATTTGGAAAGGCTTAATGGGATGTGACATCAGCAAAAGTTCTAAATAGGATGTGCCAGAGCATCTGAAAGGCAGAGATATCAAACTGATTTCTGGCAGGAGGTGGCATAAGTTAAAACAGAATGGGTCTGGTGGATGATGTGGGAGGAATGGTGAGAATGGAAATAACCTGAAATAAGATTGTAAAGTATCAGCCTAAAAAGACCATGGCCTGGGTCAATAAAATGCTTGGGGCAAATGCAAGTAGAAATGCTTTCTCTGGGTGTGTCTGGCTCACCGGTACTAATGGAAAGGTAAGATTGGAACCAAATTAAAAGGTCTTGAAAGCATTAAGGACATCAAGAAAATTAGATTTACTAGAATAAGAGATGAGGTGGAACATAGCTAAGAGAAAGCAATAGGAATTTGTAAAGCTCAAAACATTTTTCATATTAATGTTTAGCACAAGGAATATAAGAGATACAGATCCCTATAATAATTACCTAGTATTTATATTTCTTATATGTATGTTTTCTCGTTTGATTCCCCCTCCCAAAATGCTACTATTCCCATTTTATAGATAAAAAAGAAGCTGAATGAGGGTGGGTGGCACAAGATTCCAATTCAGTTCTTTTCTGATTTCAAGAGGACAATTCTTCACTGTAACGGACAATAAATACCCTTGCACCAAAAAGGCAAACAGACCTGTAGGCTAGCCCTACAAAGTATGTCCCTGCATAAGCCAGTTAACCATTTCAACATGCTGTTTAATGACTTGCCCTTCAAATATGTATGTAAACCTAAAGGGGATTATTTTTGCTGAGGCATTTGGAGTTGTGACTTGCCCAGGGTCACACAGCTAGGAAATGTTAAGTATCTGAGGCCAGATTTGAACTCTGGTCCTCCTGACTTCAGGGCTGGTGTTCTTATCCACTGCACCACTTAGATGCCCCAAGGGAATTATTTTTAAAGTAAACTTATGGATAGAAAACTTGGCTCACCCAGCTAACCGTTCCATAAACAGCTTTCCAAGTCAAGACCTGATGCTAGGGACATGCAATTAGAATGTCTTCATGTGGGGAGCTGCTTTGCAATCATTTTATTTACAAAGTGCTTTATAAACATTAGCTAATGTTCATTCTCAGTTTCTAAGAAGGCTTTGCCTGAGGTCAGTTGCCTGTGACTGAGCAGAGCAGTAACTCCTCTATTCAGAGATCCATTTGATCTCAACACACAGGGGAAGGTAATTCATCATAGGAGAGAAGGTAACATCTCTTAAGCTTCAGGCAGCCTCAGAAAAGTGTGGGAATTGGTTTTGCCATATGCTTTTGACACAGCTGACTGATTTTGGTGTTATGAACCATCGGCCGAGAAACAAATCTTAAGTTGAAGCCAAGACATGTTCAGAATAGAATCATCTTAGCTCACTTACAAGGATGTGGCTTTAAGTGTGGGTAGAATAGGTCCTCATCATAATGCAAGTGTGGAAAAACAGCCTACCCACCCCAAAATAACTTCCATACTGGGCATACAAGACATTCTACCAGTAGGTTCGTTCTTTTGAATTTCATATAATTACAAGTTGGGGATCATTTAGTTCTGGGGCCTTGTCTTCAGTACTTCTATTTTTAAAATGCAATTACCACCACAGGGATAACATATTTAGTTTTTATTAGTCATGAACACTTCAAAGGGGTGAGTATGCTAGATTGCTTTCTTATATAGCCAAAAAAAGACTGGGACACAAGTAGGTTTTGATGGATAGAAAAATGTGGGGAGGATGGAAATATGTCTTAAACATAGAGTATTGCCAAGGTAGGACAGTCCTGCAAAGGCCCCTGAAATTGGCTTTCTTAAGTTGAAGCTTTGTATTTTCAAAACATATGTAAGGATGATTTTTCACATTGACCCTTACAAAACCTGTGTTCCAATTTTTCCTCCCTTCTCTCTATCCCATCCTCTAGATGGCAAATAATCCAACATATGTTAAACATTATAAATATATATATATGTAAATCCAACATAAGCATACATATTTATACAATTATCTTGCTGTATAAGAAAAATCAAATCAAAAGGGAAAAGAAAAGAAAATTCAAACAATGAAGTAAAAATGCTATGTTATGATCCACACTCAGTTCCCACAGTCCTTTCTCTCGGTGTAGATGGCTCTTATCACCACAAGATCATTGGAACTGTATTGATTTTTTTTCTTTTTTTAAGTTTTCAGCATTTTTTGAAAGATTTGGAGTTCCAAATTTTTCTCTTTCCTTCCCTCTCTTTCCTTTCCCCAAGACAGTAAGCAACTGATAGAGGTTATACATGTACAATCATGTTAAACATTTTCATATTAGTCAAGTTGTGAAAGATGAAACAGAACAACAGGAAAAAAACATGAAAAATTTTAAGTGGATTTCTGAGAAAAGCTGAGGCTCATAGCTGATCATTACACAAGATTGCTGTAACTGTGTACAGTGTTCTCATTCTGCTCACTTCACCCAACATCAGTTCATATAAATCTTTCCAGATTTTTCTGAAATCCACCTGTTCATTTCTTATAGCACAATAGTATTCCATTATATTAATATGCTTCATGCTTGTACAGCCATTCCTCCATTGATGGGCATCCCTGCAATTTCTAATTTACCACCACAAAAAGATCAGCTACAAATATTTTGCACATGTAGGTCCTTTTCCCTTTTTTATGATCTCTTTGGGATATAGATCTAGTAGGGGCATTGCTGGATCAAAAAGTATACACACTTTAATTGCCCTTTGAGCATAGTTCCAAACTGTTTTCCCAAAAGATAGGATTGAAACTAAGGATTCTTAAGCAAATAGGTACAATCTAGAACACAGAATAACAGTCAGAAGGAAAGTGAAATGGGAGCCAGAGACCAACTCTTGTCTACTTCACAGTATCATCATCTAGACCCCTTTCATCTTTCCAGCCACAGAAAGTTCTAGGAGAGGGATATGAAATTTTATGAAAATTCTGCCATGAAGGAACAATGCATATTAGAAAATAATTCTATTTTATTATCAAATGATAAATACATTAGGGAAGTGTTTAGAATATATTAATAGAGTTATAGGCAGTGTTTCAAGCAGATAAGAGTAAGGTGGGATGCTACAACTTTTTGAGATTTTAAAATCACTTAGGTTACTTCACTACCTATTAAGACCAGGTTATGACTTACAGATTAAACTTTCCCTATTCCCTGTTCATTTCCAAATGAAATAATATGGAAAGCATTCTTCCCCTCAAGCACTAGTTATGGAATCAACCTGATATAGCAGAAAGTATTCAAGGGAATTTCCAGCCCTATTATTTAGTAACTCTGTGACATTTGTTACTTTGCTATAGTTTTCTAAAATATAAAATGACAATCATACTTATCCTGCCTTCTAAATTATAATAATTGTTAGAACAGTTTTCGTGTACTGAGTTCAGCCTGACCCAATATAGATGAATGAATTGAGGGTCAACTAAACACATTTTGCTAGAAGAGAGAGAAAGGAAGAGGAAGGAGTGGGGAGAGGGAAAGAGACAGAAAGAGAAAGGAGAGAGAGAGAAACATGGATGGTGGTATAATCTGAAGTATAGTATGAAAATCTGTTCCCCTTTGCCTCCTATCCACACAACCCTAGAAAGAATTCTGGAAAGTAGAGGCTCTCTAGGAAAAGTAAATAGGAATTAGATATGTCACTCAGAGAGGCAAGAAAACATTGCAATAATTATTTTCTCAGGGAATATGAAGAGAGCTCCCCTCCACCCCATCCCCTATCCCTCCGCCCCCCCCAGCCCAAGTTATACCCTGTTCTTTGTAGCCTGCTATGAAGAAAAGGAAAAAGAAAAGACGCTTCAGAGAGCATCATTGTAAAAAAGAAGCACAACTAGCATGTGGAAGACTCCAGCAACTTTAGTCAATTAATGGGGAGAGTAACTGATGGGAATGCCTAACAAAAACTAAACATTATTTTTAAAAATCCAATTAATCAAACATTTATTAAGCACCTACTCAGCCTTTCTCCAATTGATGGGCATCCACTCAGTTTCCAGTTTCTTGCCACTACAAAAAGGGCTACCACAAACATTTCTGCACATGGAGGTCCCCTTTCCCTTCTTTAAGATCTCTTTAGGATATAGGCTGGATCAAAGGGTATGCACAGTTTGATAACTTTTTGACCATAGTTCCAAATTGCTCTCCAGAATGGCTGGATGTGTTCACAATTCCACCAACAATGTATCAGTGCCCCAGTTTTCCAACATCCCTTTCAACATTTGTCATTATCTTTTCCTGTCATCTTAGCCAATCTGACAGATGTGTAGTGGTATCTCAGAGTTGTCTTAATTTGCATTTCTCTGATCATTAGTGAATTTGGAACACCTTTTCATATGACTACAAATAGTTTTAATTTATTCATCTGAAAATTGTCTATTCATATCCTTTGACCATTTATCAACTGGAGAATGGCTTGAACTATTATAAATTTGAATCAATTCTCTATATATTCTAGAAATGAGGCTTTTATCAGATCCTTTGGGTGTAAAAGTAGTTTCCCAGTTTATTGCTTCCTTTCTAATCTTGTCTGCATTCATTTTGTTTGTACAAAAACTTTTTTATGTAATATAATTAAAAATTATCTATTTTGTGATCAATAATGGTCTCTAGTTCTTCTTTGGTCACAAATTCCTTCCTCCTCCACAAATCTGAGAGGTAGCCATCCTATGTTCTCCTAATTTGTTTATAATATCATTCTTTATGTCTAGATCATAAACCCCTTTTGACCTTATCTTGGTATATATTGTTAGGTGTGGGTCTATGCCTAGTTTCTGCCAAACTAGTTTCCAATTTTTCCAACAGTTTTTGTCAAATAGTGGAGTCTCATCCCAAAAGGTGGGACCTTTAGGTTTATCAAATACTAGATTGCTATAGACTATAATTGATTATTTTTCTTTGTATCTCTTGCTGTTGGATTTTGTTAGTGATATATAAAAATGCTGATGATTTATGTGGACTTATTTTGTATTTTGAAACTTTGCTGAAGTTGTAGATTATTTCTAATAGTTTTTTAGATTCTCTGGAGTTTTCTATGTATACCATCATATCATCTGCAAAGAGTGATAATTTGGTTTCTTCATTACCTACTCTAATTCCTTTAATCTCTTTTTCTTCTCTTATTGCCAAAGCTTGCATTTCTAATACAATACTGAATAATAATGTTGATAGTAGGCAATATTGTTTCATCCCTGATCTTATTGGGAATGGTTCTAGTTTATCACCATTACATATATTGCTTGCTGATGGTTTTAAATAGATGCTATTGACTGTTTTAAAGAAAACAGTCCTATACTTTCTAGTGTTTTTATTAGGAATGGGTGTTGGATTTTATCAAATGATTTTTCTACAGCTATTGAGATAATCATATAGTTTTTATTAATTTGGTTATTGATATAGTCAATTATGCTAAAAGTTTTTCTAATATTGACCCAGCCCTACATTCCTGGTATAAATCCTACTTGGTCATAGTGTATTATCTTGGGAATGATTTTCTGTACTCTCTTTGCTAAAATTTTATTTAAGATTTTTTGCATCAATATTCATTAGGGAGATTGGTCTATAATTTTCTTTCTCTATTTTCATCCTACCTGGTTTAAGTATCAGTACCATGACTGTGTCATAAAATAAATCAGATAGGAGTTCTTCATTCCCTATTTTTTCAAATAGTTTATATAGAATTGGAGTTAATTTTTTAAATGTTTGGTAAAATTTATATGTAAATCCATCTAGTCCTAGGGATTTTTTCTTAGGGAGTTGATTAATAGATTGTTTTATTTCTTTTTCTAAAATGGGATTATTTAAGTAATTTACTTCCTCTTCTGTTAATCTGGGCAATCTATATTTTTGTAGGTATTCCTCCATTTCACTTAAGTTATCAAATTTATTGGCATAAAGTTGGGTAAAGTAATTCCTAATAATTGCTCTGATTTCTTCTTCATTGGTGGATAGTTCTCTTTTTTTATTTTTGAGACTAACAATTTGATTTTCCTCTTTCTTTTTTCTAATCAAATTAACTAAAGGTTTAGCTATTTTGTTGTTTTATTCATAAAGCCAACTCTTAGTTTTATTTATTAATTCAATAGTTTTTTTTTTTTTTAGTTTCAATTTTATTGATCTCTCTTTTTATTTTTAGAATTTCAAGTTTGGTATTTGATTGGGGGTCTGTAGTTTGTTCTTTTTCTAGCTTTTTTAGTTGCAAGCCCAATTATTGATCTTTTCTTTCTCTATTTTATGCTAGTAAGCATCTAGAGATATAAAATTTCCCCTTATTACTGCTTTGACTGCATCCCACAAATTTTAGTATGTTGTCTCATTATTGTCATTCTCTTGGATGAAATTATTGATTGTGTCTATGAATTGCTTTTTCACCCATTCATTCTTAAGGATGAGATTATTTAGTCTCCAATTACTTTTTGGTCTATTTTCCCTTGGCCTTTTATTGAATATCATTTTTATTGCATTGTAATCTGAAAAAAAGCATTTACTATTTCTGCCTTTCTGCATTTGATTTTGAGGTCTTTATATCCTAATATATGGTCAATTTTTGTATAAGTTCCATGAACTGCCAAGAAGAAAGTGTAATTCTTTCTGTCTCTATTCAATTTTTTCTAAAGATCTATCATATCTAGCTTTTCTAATAGTCTATTTACCTCTTTAACTTCTTATTTATTTTGTGGTTTGATTTATCTAGTTCTGAGAGAGCAAGGTTGAGCTCTCCCTCTCCCATTATTATACTTTTGCTGTCTATTTCTTCTTGCAACTCTTTTATCTTCTTCTTCAGGAATTTAGATGCTGCACCTCTTGGTGCATCATATTTAATGTTGATATTGCTTCATTATCTATGCTGCCCTTTAGCAAGATATAGTGTCCTATATATAGATCAATTTTTGCTTTTGCTTGATCTGTGATCAAGATGGCTACCCCTTCTTTTTTTTTTTTTTTTTACTTTACCTGAAGCATAATAGATTCTGCTCCAGCTTTTTACCTTTACTTTGTATATATTTCTCTGTTTTAAATGTTTTTTTGTAAACAACATATTGTAGGATTACCTTTTAATCCAGTCTGCTATCCACTTATGTTTTTTTGCAGAGTTCACCCCATTCACATTTATAGTAAAAACTACTAATTCTGTATTATCTGCCATCTTATTAACCCCAAATTATACTTTTCTCTTTGTTCCCTTTTCCCTCCTCCCCAGTATTTTACTTATGAGCACTATTTGTCTCAAGCAGTCCTCCCCCTTTAGAGACCCTCCCCCTTTCTTATACCTTCCCTCTATTATTTATGTTTTCTCTTCTATTTAGCCTATCCCTTCCCTTTTTTGCCTTTCCCTCCCACTTTTCTATAAGGTAAGAGAAGTTTCTCAGTGAAACCAAATATATCTAATGTTCTTTTTTTGAGCCAAATGTGAAGAGAGTAAGTTTCACACAATATTCATCACCCTCCCTTCTTTTCCTCAATTATGATAGGTTTTCTTGCCTTTTCCTGAGATGTAATTTCCCTCATTTTACCTCCACTTTCCCCCTTTTTCTGCTATAATATAAATAAGAAACTAGAGGTAAAAAGAGGATTGTAACAGTAAAATCAGATTATACATGTATTCTTTATGTATACCCATAACAGAAATAGTTCCCAAAAGTTTCTTTTTTTTTTCTTTTTTACTTTTTATGCTTCTCTTGAGTTCTATATTTGAAGGTCAGATTTTTTGTTTAGCTCTGGTCTTTTCATCAAAAATAAATGGAATTCACCAGTTTTTTTTAAAAGTCCATCTTCTACCCTGAAATAAAATGCTCAATTTCTCAGGGTAATTTATTCTTGGCTGCATTCCAAGGCATATCCTTTGCCTTTTGGAATGTCAGATTCCAGACCCTTCAATCCTTTAAAGTGGAAGCTGCTAGGTCTTGAGTAATCCTATTGTGGCTCCTCAGTATTTGAATTGTTTCTTTCTAGCTGCTTGTAATATTTTTTCCTTGGTCTGATAGTTCTAAAATTTAGCCACTATATTCCTTGGAGTTTTAATTTTGGGGTCTCTTTTAGGGGATGTTCAGTGAATTCTTTCAATGGTCATTTTACCTTCTGGGCAGTTTTCTTTGGTGATTTCCTGAAAAATAGTGTCTAGGCTCTTTTTTTTCATCATGGATTTCAGGGAGTCCAATAATCCTTAGCTTGTCTCTCCTAGATCTATTTTCTAGGTCAGTTGTTTTTCCAATTAGGTATTTTACATTTTTTTTCATTTTTTTGGGGTTTTGCTTGACTGATTCTTGTTGTCTCATTGAGTCATTCATTTCTATTTGTTCAGTTCTGGATTTTAGTGAATTATTTTCTTCATTTACTTTTTTTACTTCCTTTCATAATTGTCCAATTAAATTTTTAAATGAGTTGTTTTGTTCTATGGAATTTTTTCCATTTCACAAATTCTATTTTTTAAGGAGTTATTTTCTTTTTCTGTTTCACAGATTCTGTTTTTTAAGGAGTTGCTTCTTTTTTCCATTTTATCAAATCTATCTTTTAATGAGTTATATACCTTTTCCAAACCCTCTTGAAAGATTTTCATTTCCTTTCCCCATTTTTCTTGTAGCTCTCTTTTAAGATTCTTTTTAAATTTCTTCTAGGAGAGCCTTGTGTGATGGGGACCAGGTTATATCACCTTTTGGGGCTTAATCTGGAGACAGTCTCCCTTTAGTCTCCTCAGGGTTTGAAATCTGTTCTTCTCTTTCACAATAGAAGCTGTCTATTGTCAGAATTCTCTTTACTTTTTTACTCATTTTTTTAAAAAAAGTTAAGGTCTGCTTTTAGGAAGGGTGGGGTTTCCAAGTGGGTGCAGTTGCACTGAGACAGTGTTTGACCCACTCTTTGTGCTAGGTGGGTATGGCCAGGTCCTGTGAAATTCTGGCATTTAGGGGTTCACTGTTAACCTTTGCATTTAAGTTGATGTTTTGTATCTTCTCTGCTGATCTACTACTGACTTATTGGTTTGCAAGCAAGGCAGAGTGGCCAGCATGCTATAGATTTCTCCCCATAGATTCTCCACCATGTGGTGTCTGCACCATCCAGTAGAGTCTGTACCATCCAACAGAGTCTGCACCTCCTGCAGAGTCTGCACCATCCCAGGGCTCTGTGCTGTCTTCGCTAGCGTTTGTGCTCAGCTATTTGTGTTAGGCTGTCTCCCTCCCATTTCCAATTGAAACAGACCTTTTCTGGTGATCTTTGAAATTATCTTCTGCTGATTAGGCATGGACCCACACTTAACACCATATACCAAGATAAGGTCAAAATGGGTCCATGACCTAGGCATAAAGAATGAGATTATAAATAAATTAGAGGAACATAGAATAGTTTATCTCTTGTGGAGACTTGTGGAAGAGAAAGAAATTTGTGACCAAAGATGAACTAGAGACCATTACTGATCACAAAATAGAAAATTTTGACTACATCAAATTAAAAAGCCTTTGTACAAATAAAACTAATGCAAACAAGATTAGAAGGGAAGCAACAAACTGGGAAAACATCTTCACAGTTAAAGGTTCTGATAAAGGCCTCATTTCCAAAATATATAGAGAACTGACTCAAATTTATAAGAAATCAAGCCATTCTCCAATTGATAAATGGTCAAAGGATATGAACAGACAATTTTCAGAGGATGAAATTGAAACTATTACCACTCATATGAAAGAGTGTTCCAAATCATTATTGATCAGAGAAATGCAAATTAAGACAACTCTGAGATACCACTACACACCTGTCAGATTGGCTAAGATGACAGGAAAAAATAATGATTAATGTTGGAGGGGATGCGGGAAAACTGGGACACTAATGCATTGTTGGTGGAGTTGTGAACGAATCCAACCATTCTGGAGAGCAATCTGGAATTATGCCCAAAAAATTATCAAATTGTGCATACCCTTTGATCCAGCAGTGTTTCTATTGGGCTTATATCCCAAAGAAATACTAAAGAAGGGAAAGGGACCTATATGTGCCAAAATGTTTGTAGCAGCCCTGTTTGTAGTGGCTAGAAACTGGAAAATGAATGGATGCCCATCAATTGGAGAATGGCTGGGTAAATTGTGGTATATGAATGTTATGGAATATTATTGTTTTGTAAAAAATGACCAGCAGGATGAATACAAAGAGGACTGGCGAGACTTACATGAACTGATGCTAAGTGAAATGAGCAGAACCAGGAGATCATTATACACTTTGACAACGATATGGTATGAGGACATATTTTGATGGAAGTGGATTTCTTTGACAAAGAGACCTGAGTTTCAATTGATAAATGATGGACAAAAGCAGCTACACCCAAAGAAAGAACACTGGGAAACGAATGTGAACTATCTGCATTTTTGTTTTTCTTCCCGGGTTATTTATACCTTCTGAATCCAATTCTCCCTATGCAACAAGAGAACTGTTCGGTTCTGCAAACATATATTGTATCTAGGATATACTGCAACATATCCAACATATAAAGGACTGCTTGCCATCTAGGGGAGGGGGTGGAGGGAGGGAGGGGGAAAAAATCGGAACAGAAACAAGTGTCAATATAAAGTAATTATTAAATAAAAATTAAAAAAAAAAAAAAGAAATTATCTTCTGCTGATAATTTGTTGCACTCCCAACATTTGTGGACTTGATGGTCCAGAGCTAATTCAGAGGCTATTAGTCTGAGGGTTATAGGAGAACGTCAGAGAGAAACATGTGCCATCTATGCCATTAATAGCAGGTCTCTTTATGGTGGTGAAGAACTGGAAGTTATGGGCATGCTTGTCAAATGGGGAATGGCTAAAGAAGATGTGGTATGTTATTGAAATGGAATACTACTATGCTAAAAAAAATAATGAGATCAATGATGAGATCAGATTTACACAAAATAATGAAGACTAAAATGAGGAGAACTAAGAGAACATCGTATACTGTTAAGGACCTTGCCTAGGTGAAGGGGCAGGTCAATTCTTGGAGAGCCCAAGTGTTATGATCCACTTGAAGGAGTTGCAAAGCAGCCTTTACTAACACAGATGTTCCTTTTGGATTGGGAATAAAATAAATTGGAGGAAAGAGGGAAGAGGAGAGAGGTCAGATAATGCAGCTGCGTTATCTTAGTCTCCTTGTATCATCATCATCATCATCATCATAGATCCATTCTACAGGTCTGAGTTAGACCTCCAATAGCCCCTGGCAAGTGGCTCCTATATCACAACATATGGTACCCAAATAGAGTTATAAAGAAGCAGCAGTGCCCAAGAACTGTTCGTGAGTAGGATCTTCCCAGAGTTCCTTCAGTAACCCATGGGGAAGAGAAGGTAGAAGAGACCTGATGAAACTTTTTTAGGTGGGATAATTAAATGGGCCAGTAAATCAAAGGGCTGAGCCAGGAGACTGATGAGAGACTTATGAAAAATGCCTGTTCTGACTAAAGTCCTCTTCTCCATTTGAAATTTTACCTCTATGACATCTCACAAGATTCAACACTTGCTATAGTATCTCACCCTATAACCATCCAGAAATGATAGTGCTGTTTGCACTCCCTAGCATGCAGACTCAAATACCTTAGTATGTGGACTTAGATAACAACCAATGCATAAACTAACTGACCATGTTGGAGGGGGGAAATAATCATAAAGCAAAAAATGGGGAATTGTTAAGGATTATGCCTAAGTGAAGGGGCAGGTCAATTCTTCAAGAGCTCCACAAACTTGAAGGAGTTGCAAAGGAGCCTTCACAGATAAAACTTGTGGATTGGGAATGAAATAAATTGGAGGCAGAGGGAAGAGGAGACAGGTCAGACAATGCAATTGCCTCTCAGTCTCCTTGTATCATCATCATTCTCTCACATGAAGAGAGCCATTCTACAGGTCTGAGTTAGACCTGCAGCAACCACTGGTAGGTGGCTCCCATATCCCAACAGTATACAATAATAATATTTTTTATGAACAACTTTGAGTGACTAAGTCATTTTGACGATTATAAATACCCAAATTAACTACAAAGGATATATGAAGGAAGACACTATCTACATCGAGAAGGAAAACATAAATGGAAGTGTGTATAGGATGATTTTACAGGTATGTGTATGTATGTGTGTATCTATATATACACAATTCACATTTATGTCTAATGGTAACCATCTATAGAGTAGGAGAGGTGGGGGAAAAAAAGACAAAGTTACATAACTTTATTATATATTTAAAAGAAATAGCAAGTTGTATATAATAAATTTGCAGTTTTGTGGACAATCATTTTTTTTTCTATGCTGTTGGAAATGCTTGTTTAGAATAAAATAAATATAAAAACTTTAAAAGACACCACAACCTTTCACAAAAGGATGAAAGAATAATTGGTTTTGCATAACTTCATATGCTCAGCACTACTGTTGCATGAGACAATTATCTTAAGCTTCAAGCAAGATTCATCTATGGCTAAGGAGCAAGTTGAGCTCTAAGGGTTCTATCCAAATGACAAACCTGCACTGGCCTGGGTACCTAGAAACAGCAGTGTTCTCATTGGCAGAAATGATCATGACTTCCATTTATACTCCCACATTTGTTCTCGCTTCTAAATTCGTCAGTGTAAAGACTTTTTAAAAGATTAGCTGTTTCAAAGCCACATTTTCAAGGAGAGCTATGTGGGTCAGCACACGAACTAAATGCTTATTTGTCATTTCTCCTTTTGGGAGCCAAATGCTGGGCTTTTTTTTTCTTTTCTTTTCAAGCATATTTTTTACTTTTAAGAATAACTAAGGATTTTGCTTTTCTAAACTGAAAAAAAGTTATTTTGTTCAATAAAATTCGAATCTATTATATCAAAGTAATTCTTCTAGATTGTCCAGTTTGTGGCCAAATGTCTTAAATTTCAGTTTTTCCCCTCTGTTTTTGAACAGTCTGGTGAAAAATATTCCTTTTTCAGGTAATAGTCACCACAATCTGGATGACGAATTCAGAATAGGCCAAAATTCTTTCTAGGAAATAATATTTTTGGTTTAACAAACAAAAAAGAACTATGAGGGCCTTTGGATAGAGAGAAAATGTATGTGTGTGTGTGTGTGTAGTGTGTGTGTATGAGAGAGAGAGAGAGAGAGAGAGAGAGAGAGAGAGAAAGAGAGAGAGAGAGAGAGAGAAATTGATTTGTTAAAGACTTTCCCAGAGATGAAAATGAAAGGGAAAAAAAATTAATATCTGATTACATTTATAAAATGGACTGCAAAAGCTAGTGGTTTACTGAAAGATGCTATCCTGCCCAATATTAAAATGGCTACCTCAAAATTTTAAATTATCTTTTTTTTTGACATCTATCAGAATTTTTCCATGGGTGTTGAGTGTTTATATATGGAGAAAATTGGTTAATATTTTTCATCCATTCAATGCCAATTGGGTGAGATTTTGCTAAGTGAAATAGATGAACTACAAATCAGGATTATGATAAGGCTGTAATGACATAAAAATTGCTTTACATGGTGGTCTGTAGAACAATCCTCTTTTGTAAAGAAAGAACAGTCTGCACCATCTCAATGACCTTGCTTGCTGATAATATACTTAAGGGATAAACCTAAATTACTTAACCTGGTACTAGACACCAGGGCTTCTTAAACTTTTTTTCATTCATGACCACTTTTTGCAGGAAAATTTTTATGCAATCTGGGTACGTAGGTATATGAAATACATATACTGATGCTAAATTATAAAGAAAGTTATTTTAAAACAATTCTTTGTTAATCATATAATTTTACTACTTTTTAAAAACAATGAAAACAAATTTGCATACTAATGAGATGGATATGCTTGTTTATTTTTTCATAAAGAATTAAATCTTGGTGGAATATTTGATCTGTTTGCTACCCACCATTTAAGAAGTTTTGCCATAGATCAGGGGTTCTTAACTCCTATCTAAATCATAAATCCTTTTGGCAGTGAGATGAATCCTATGATTCTTTCTCAGAATAATGTTTTTATGTGCAGAAAAATGATACATAAGATTACAAAGAAGTAGTTGTCAAAATATTTTTTATTATAGCTTTTTATTTACAAAATATATGTATGGGTAATTTTTCAGCACTGACAATTGCAAAACCTTTTGTTCCAGTTTTTCCCCTCCTTCCCTCCACCCCCTCTCCCAGATGGCAGGTAGACCAATGCATGTTAAAAATGTTAAAGTACATGTTAAATACAATCTATGTATACATATCCATACAGTTATTATCAAAATATTTTTTAAATGATTCCACAAATCCCAGATTAAGAAACCCTCCTATATGGGTTATATATAGATATACATTTTTAAAAATATGTATTCCATTTTGTTTTCAGACCTCGGCCTTTCAATGAAAAATACTTTAAAACTCTCCTGAATTAGAGGCTTAATGCTAAAGTAGGATTCAACAATATATACCCAACAGAGGGTCAGAAACACTTGGATTCTCACCTTGTTATTTGAATGGAAACATATAAAAAGTAATTTTCCTTTCATGAACATCACATGTAATGGCTAGATTGACCTGTGTACAAAGGTATCCCTACTTCAAAGCAAATTTCAGTTAAATGCAGGAAAAGTTCTAGCTTGACGGTTTTATCTTTATTTAATAAGAAATCAATATTTACTAGAGAGATAGCATTGATGGACATAGCTTAAGTAGTGGTGCCTTCCTATAATTAGGGCCCTTTCTTATTAATCCTCATGAATTAGTCCTTATGTATATAGCAGGCTCTGAATATATAGTTCTCACATTATGGATAAATTCACGTTACACAAATTCAATTTTACAAAAAGATTCTGAAAGGCAAGAAAGGATGTAACAGAAATATAATGAAGAGAATTGGGGGGAAAGTATGCCTACAATTCATTTCTGATTTTTGTAAATTTGACAAAGGTGAAATGTTTGAAGAAGTGAGTAACAAGATTGTAAAATTTGCACAATAAGTGGAGTTGGAAGTAGATGAGAATGAAGTGGAGTGGATTGAGTCTCCTGGAGAAGAACTGTAGAATGAAGATCTGATTGAGCCATTAGTTGCAAAGATTGTAGGAAAAGGGGAAGCTTTAGAACTTAAGATCAAACCAAAAAGGCTCACAATGAAACAACTGACAGAAGCATTTTATTGTCTAACTGAATTTTTTTCTTGGATTGAAAAGATAAATCCAAATACTTCAATATTTTTAAAAGTTCAAAGACAAGATGAGGTCAATAGTGCATGCTATTATATATATATATATATATATATATATATTATATTATATATTATATAATTATATATTATATATTATATATATTATATATATATATTATATATATATATAATAGCATGCACTATTGACTATAAATATATAAATAGATCTAATAATAATAATTATTATTATAATTTAATTATAATATAATTATAATAAATAATAATAATAAATCTAAACTATAAATAGATAGATAGATATAGATATATAGATATAGATATAGATATCCAAGGCAAAAAATAGTCACTGGCCAAATATCTATCCAAAATTTCATAAAAATGTTCCACCACCATTGATAAAGGCTAGATGCAATGGGTGGGGATGAGACAACATATTGTACACCTATGTTAACTTTACTCTATCTAATATGCATATTTTATCATTCATTTTACTTTTCATCTTATAATTCTGTTTATTATCATGGTATAGTATTTGACATGCATGCATAAAGCTATTATTTTGTGTTTGACCTTGTTATATAGGCTAAGTGAATTGGATGGGTAGAGGCAAATTTGCATTACATAAAAATGGCTTTATATAGTGGTCTGTAGAACAATCCTCTTTTGTAAAGCAAGAACAGTCTGCACTATCTCACTGGCTTTGCTTGCTGATAAATACTTAAGGGATAAATCTAAATTACTTAATAGAGAGCTTTCCCATGGCTATGCCATTCTGTTACCTTAAGCCAATATTTAATCTTAGTCTCTCAGGTGTTTGTTAGAAGAAAGAGAGTCTAAAGTTAGAATCCTATTGATTTCCTTCTCTAGATGTTCTAATTGTACATGTGCACATATGCACAAATACAAAAATGATTATTTTTAACACTTTAGAAATAAGTAAAGATATTAAGCCTAAAGATTAAATAATAGCTGCAGTAGGGTAGAAAATAAAACTTGTGAAATGGAATGTACTGGGAAAGTTTTCTAGTTCTGTTGTAAAGAATGGTATTTTATTAACTTGAGAGAGACAGAGAGACAGAGGAGAGAGAGAGAGAGCCATAATTAGTATTAATAATTAGTAGGGAAACTACTGAGCCTGAGACCCTGTTATGCTCATTTAAAAATATATATTCATGTTGAAATCCAAGCATATTCGTGAGCATTCAAGCAATATTTATTAAGAGGTGTTAATGATTCCAATGGAGTCAATGATACTCTCCCTAAAAGGATTTTTTTTTAATGAGAGTTAACAGTAGACTTGTGAACTAATAATTTGATAGTTTTCTCTCTTCCCCCAGACATATTTGTTTTTACATTATGATTACATATAATGGTATATATTTTACCTTGGATATAACCTTAATGTCAAGAACTTGTATATTTATGAACCAATAGCAAATGTGAGCATGTCAAAATCCCACAACACTGAAATTATAATTTCTGACAGCAACAAAAAAGCTAACCAGAATGGCAACCAATGTTGCTTGGAATTTTCCCTTCCCTTTCCTCTCCATGGAAACATCTCATGCCTGAGGTGTTCCTTCTACCCTCAACAGATTCTCATTTTTATCCTGACTCCAATCTGTGCTTGGGAGAGGTAGGGTCTGCAGATGGCAGGACTGTCAGTAAGGGAGAGTAAGAGAAGAGAATAAATTCTCACAGCTGTTCTTCCATACCTATGCCTTCCTACTTCATTCCTTCTAAAAGTTCCTTCCCTCTAATCCAACAGTGGTCTTCTTTATAGCATTTGATCTCTTCACACTTACCCTTTTACCTTCTAAATCCTAAATATATACATATATATATATATATATATAATATATATATATATATATAATATATATATATTTCCCAAATCTTGTTCTTGTGTTCCTTCTTTCTCTTCCTTCTCTTCCCTCCCCCCCCTCTCTCTTTCTCTCCCTTCCTCCCTCCCTCTCTGCCTCTGCCTCTCTGCCCCCCCTCTCTTTCCCCTTTCTTCATTTTTCTTGAGGGTTTTTAGGGGGCTTATGTTTTCTTTTACAGAAAGACCATTATGGAAATGTTTTATGTGTCTACCACACATATAACCTATATTGAATTGTTTGCATTTTTGATGTGTGTGTAGACTGAACAGGAATAAAGGGAGAGAATCTAGAACTCAAAAGTTTTAAAAATGAATGTTAAAATTTGTTTTTATGTGTGTAACTGGGGGAAAATAAAATACTAAATTAAAAAAAAGACAATTCCAAAAATAAAATTGCTGCTAATTCTCTAGCAGTTCTTTTTAGCCAGTGGGCTATCAAATAATGTTTCCTTATATGTTCTGACCTTTTGGAATATCAAAAATCTACTAGAAACTCTGGAGATATTTGGAAATACTAAATTAAAAAAAAAGACAATTCCAAAAATAAAATTGCTGCTAATTCTCTAGCAGTTCTTTTTAGCCAGTGGGCTATCAAATAATGTTTCCTTATATGTTCTGACCTTTTGGAATATCAAAAATCTACTAGAAACTCTGGAGATATTTGGATATTCTCCAGGTTCAATGCAGGGTAGTCAATGTTATGTTCACAAAAGATATAAGCATGAGTTGATTGTGTTTCTGCCCTTTAGAAACAAGCAGAAAAAAATCTAATCCTTCTTCCAAATATTTGAAGTCAACTATCATGTGTCTCCTGAGATTTTTCTTCTCTAACTTAAATATCTCCCAAATTCCTCGGTAGATATAATCACCAGTCCTTTTTACCATCTAATATTCTCCTAAGGATATACTCCAGTTATTAATGCCTTCTGAAAATGCCATGCCTACAATTGGCTATACTATTCTAGGTGCAAAATATATAGGAATTATTACTTCCTTTGTTCTTGACAGTGTCTTCTTCTTCTTTACAATTCAGCATAAGCAAATTTTGACTTTTTTTGAAAGTTATATTACACTTGAAATGTATTAATCTAGACAGGAGTGCCGTAGATAGAATGCCAGGCCTGGGGTCAGGAAGACTTGAGTTCAAATCCAGCCTCAGACAAGTACTGATTGAGTGGCCCTGGAAGACTCACTTAAACCCTGTTTGCCTTGGTTCCTCATTTATAAAATGAGCTAGAGAAAGAAAAAAAAATACCATTCTAACACTTTTGCCAAGAAAAATCCCAAATGAGGTCCCAAATTGTCAGATATGACTAAAATAACTCAATAACAACAACAAAAGATTTAATTCAACTTTCTAATCTGCTTAAATCTGTTATCCAATATATTCATATCAGCTTGACATTCATGCTGTGACCCACATTATTGATGAAAGATGTTGCATAGCATAGGGCCAAAGACAAACTCCTAAGTGTCCACTATGAACCTCCTCTCCACTTTGGTTTTGAATGCACTTTATTGGATTCACCTAGGACCCTTCACTCCATCTTGTCCACAAAGACAGTATGAGATATTTTGTCAAGTACTTTTTTGGAATTCAAGTATACTCTATCTCTAGCTTTCTCTTAATTTATGAGGTTCCTCTGACAAAACCAATTCTTGATGAAACCATACAAGCTCTTAGTAATCAATTACCACAATCTTTTTCTGAAAGCTCACAAGGCATCTTTATAAAATATCTTCTAGAATTTTGGCAGAATCAGTCTCATTGATTTATAGTAGTGTGAAGATTTTACTCTATTTTTCATTTTTAAAAAATTCAGACCATATGCTCTATTCCAGTCCAATAGCATCTCTTCCATTCTCCATAGTTTTTTCCAATGAATTTTAAAATGGAAATAATTTATATTTTATTGAAATAAAATCATATTTATTCTTTTATTTACACCTCCAAAATTTCTTCTAGTATTCCTACATTTAACTCCTATTACAGGGCCATCCCCTAGCACAAATAATATTTCTCCATAGTTTTCCAATCAGGCTTCTAATAATGACTCAGTAATCACATCCAGCAATTCTTTTAGTATTTCAGTTCATCTAGGCCTAACAATAGATTCATTGAAAGCAACTAGGTATTTAAGTTCCAAATTTTTAATATGTATACACACACACACACACATATATATATATGAAATCACAAGAAGGTGATAATATATGTATGTATATATGTATGTGCTTTTCTTTTTAATTATATAATAAATTCAACTTATTCTAGTAACTTTCAAAGTTGATCTGCTTGTCTGTACTTCTCTTTTGACTTTTCTTTTGTCTCTCCTCTGCAAAAAAAGTGTTGGAAGCTGCATTCTCTAAGTTTATTGGCAAAGTCCAGCAGTGAGATCAAATGTGCACAGCACTCATGCAGGAACAACATTTCCTTCTATGATTCTCACTAGTGGACTACTATTTCCTATATTATTTATAATTGGCTTGATTATAGCACTAAACATTACCAAAAAAAAAAAATCTGGTGACAAGGGAAATTTGGGCAAGTTAACTAGAAATGATTCCACTAGAAATGCATATTCTGTCCTAATAAAACTAAACTTTCACTGAGACAAATGATAAAAGAGAGAACACCATGGAGAGCATTGTCACTATGGGAGAGAATCTAAGGGTCTAGGAAACAATGATGTTCACCAACTTAGACTCAGAAAAGATCAGTATGTGTAGGAACCAATACATGGTTAAAATATAACTAGGAATTGCCCTGAATGACTATGTACACAGTTCCAAGTCAGGGAAATAGAGGGATCAAACAATCCATAGGCTTGACAAAGAAAACATAAGTAAACTAACAAAATTCACTAACATTTAACCTTGTATAACATTTACCTTTCATTATTGGCTTCACATAATGTAATCAACAATTAACATTTAACCATAAAACACTTATTCAACTATTAAATGTCAAATATAGTAACATATAAAGGTCAATAAGTCAGACACATGTCTGAGGACTATGTTGACCTAAAGAAAAGTATATGATCATGATATAGTATAAAAATAAAGCCTGAAGGAGCCTGAGAGAAGTGGGAGCATCACTTCCATCAGTTCCTCACTCAAACTACCTCTCGACTCCTGTCTTCCTTTGATGCTGACCCTATTCCTCCTGCTCAGCTCCTTTAGACCTCCCTGCAGAGGCTGGACCACTGCAAAAAAAGATGCTTCAAAGAACCTTTTTGTTCTTTATTTTCACTTTTTCTTTTCTTTCCCCTTAATTATCTGTATTCCTCTTCATTCTCCCACCCGCAGTACTGCAAAAAAAAAAAAAAAACCACCAAAAAACAAAAAAAAAAAACAAAGAAACAAAGTCCTGGTAACCAATATGCACAATCAAGCAAAATAAATTCTCACATTGGCTGAGTCCCAAAAGGTAAATTAAACAGAATTAAAATAACAATTGACATATTTGAAAATGCAATGGATTTGAGAATCCCAATTCAACTTCTTTCTATGTGCACTTGGACAATAATTTCTTCTCAATTTCTTCATCTGAAAAATGAGGAAATTGAGATTCCTAAGGTTTCTTACAGCTCAAATTCCTATGATCCTTTGCTATAGGTCTACCATTGTTGGCTCCATTCTTGGATATTGTGCCCTGTAAATTATTTGTCTTCTCCATTTTCTGCTTAAAGAATTCTTAGATTGGGGAGCGACTGAATGAGTTGTGGTTTAAAGATGTGATGAAATACTATTGTTCTATGAGAAATGGTGAGCAGGCTTATTTCAGAAAAGCCTGGAGAGACTTACATGAACTGATGCCAAATGAAATGAGCAGAACCAAGAGAACATTGTACACAGTAAAACTAAGATTATGTGATGATCAATTGTCATTAACTTGGCTTTTTTCAGTAATGACTTCTGATAAAAAGTGCCATGCACATCCAGAGAGAGAACTATGGAGAGTGAATGTGGACTAAAATAGTATTTTCATCTTTTGTTGTTTGTTTGCTTGGATTTTTCCCTTTCTTATGTTTTTTTTTTCTTTTGATCTGATTTTTTTTTATGCTCAGCAGGATGAATATGGAAATATGTTTAGAATAATTGCACACATTTTACTTATATCGGATTGCTTGTCTTGGGAAAGAGGGGAAAAAGAGGGGGAGGAGAGGGAGAAAAATCTGGAACACAAGGTTTTGTGAAGGTAAATGTTAACAACTGTCTTTGCATGTATTTGGAAAAAATAAAATAAATATTTTTAAAATTTTTTATAAAGCTTTTTATTTTCAAAACATATGCACAGATAATTTGACATCATTGACTCTTTTTTTTTTAAATGTTCTTGCATTTTACTAAGAAACAAACCCACAGACAAAACACTGAAACAAAGACATATTTGCTAGCTTCTTCAGATTCTGCTAAATGTCTTGTCTCAAAGACTTTAATTTGCCATAATTAAAAATTCCCCTCTTCATGTCAAGTTTGAAGTCCTTTTCGGTTGTAATATATTTTAGCCTAATTTAAGAATTCTATCTTTTATTCACTCCCTCTCTTCCTTTTTTTTTAAATAATAACTTTTTATTGACAGAACCCATGCCAGGGTAATTTTTTACAACATTATCCTTTGCACTCACTTCTGTTCCGATTTTTCCCCTCCCTCTCTCCACTCCCTCTCCCAGATGGCAAGCAGTTCTATATATGTTAAATATGTCGCAGTATATCCTAGATACCATATATCTGTGCAGAACCGAACAGTTCTCTTGTTCCACAGGGAGAATTGGATTCAGAAGGTAAAAATAACCTGGGAAGAAAAACAAAAATGCAAACAGTTTACATTCATTTCCCAGTGTTCTTTCTTTGGGTGCAGCTGCTTCTGTCCATCCTTGATCAATTGAAACTGAGTTAGGTCTCTTTGTCAAAGAAATCCACTTCCATCAGAATACAGCCTCATACAGTGTCGTTGTTGAGGTATATAATGATCTCCTGGTTCTACTTATTTCACTCAGCATCAGTTCATTTAAGTCTTTCCAAGCTTCTCTGTATTCATCCTGCTGGTCATTCCTTACAGAACAATAATATTCCATAACATTCATATACCACAGTTTACCAACCATTCTTCAATTGATGGGCATCCATTCATTTTCCAGTTTCTAATCACCACAAAAAGGGCTGCCACAAACATTTTGGCACATACAGGTCCCTTTCCCTTCTTTAGTATCTCTTTGGGATATAAGTCTAGTAGTAACACTGCTGGATCAAAGGGTATGCACAATATCATTGACTCTTGCATAGCCTTGTGTTTCAGATTTTCTCCTCCTTCCCTCCACCCCTTCCCCTAGATGGCATGCAATCCAATATATATTAAACATATTAAAATATATAAAATATATGTTAAATCCAATATACATAAGCATATTTATATAATTCTCTTGCTACACAAGAGAAATCAGATCAAAAAAAAGTTAAGGAGTAAGAAAACAAAATGCTAGTGAACAACAACAAAAAGAATGAGAATGTTATGTTGTAATCCACATTAAGTTCTCATTGTTCTCTCTCTGGGTGTTGATGGCTCTCTTCATAAAAGATCATTGGAACTGGCATCAATCATCTCATTGTTGGAAAGAGTCATGTTCATCAGAATTGAAATAAATAAAATTTAAAAATACTTAGGATATTGTATTCTCATGGGAAGTATCCTATTCCCAGAGAGAAAAAATGAATTCTAGGTGGCAACAAAAATGGTGGGAGATTCATAGAACTAGATAAACATTTGTGAAAGAGGCTGATCATATTGGGCAGAAGGCTATGCTACTTGAAAATAGTTCCAGAGTCATATTTTAGAACCTTTAACCTTTAAGGGATCCGGAGAATAAAAAGAACAAATAAGGGCATAGCACACAAAGTAGAAAATAAAATTCAGATTAGAATGGAAGGCAAAAGAAATAAAGAAAATAAAAGAAAAGCTTCTTAGAAAAAAATTCATAAAATTAATATAAAAAAGAGGAAGGAAAGGAAGATTTTGAACTAAATCACTTGAAGAGTTGAGAAAAGAGATTGTTGTCCTTTGTTCTCAAAAAGGGCCAATGACATCAGGAGGATGATGTCTTGACTTGCAGGTGAATTGGAATAAAGAATTGAATTAAAAGGCAGAACTCTCAAGATCAATCAGCCTCACTCTCTCCCATAAAGTCATCTGATTTCAGTGGCAAGACATAGGTCAGGATGACTAGCAATGACCTGATAAAGAAGTGATTTTATTTTTATTTTTTAAATTTTTTAAATTATAGCTTTTTATTTACAATATATATGCATGGGGTAATTTTTCAGCATTGACAATTGCAAAACTTTCTGTACTAACTTTTCCCTTCCTTCTCCCCACTCCCTTCCCAGTTGTCAGGTAGACCAATACATGTTAAATATGTTAAAGTATACGTTGAATACAATATATGTATACATATCCATATGGTCATTTTGCTACACAAAAAAGATCGGACTTAAAAATAAGGTAAAATTAACCTGAGAAGGAAATAAAAAATGCAAGTGGACAAAAACAGAGGGAGTGGAAATGCTATGTTGTGGTTCATACTCATTTCCCATAGTTCTTTTGCTGGTTCAATTCATTACTGCTCTATTGGAACTGATTTGGTTCATCTCATTGTTGAAGAGGGACATGTCCATCAGAATTGATCATCATAATAGTATTGTTGTTGAAGTATATAATAGCTTCCTGGTCCTGTTCATTTCACTCAGAATCAGTTCATGTAAGTCTCTCCAGGCCTTTCTGAAATCATCCTGCTGGTCATTTCTTACCGAACAATAATATTCCATAACGTTCATATGCCACAATTTATTCAGCCATTCTTCCATTGATGGTTGTCCACTCAGTTTCCAGTTTCTGGCCACTACAAATAGGGCTGCCACAAACATTCTTGCACATACAGGTCCCTTTTCCTTCTTTATGATCTCTTTGGGGTATAAGCCCAGTAGTAGCACTGCTGGATCAAAGGGTATGCACAGTTTGATAACTTTTTGAGTATAGTTCCAAATTGCTCTCCAGAATGGCTGAATGCATTCACAATTCTACCAACAATGCCTCAGTGTCGCAGTTTTCCCACATCTTCTCCAACATTCAGCATTATCTTTTCCTGTCATTCTAGCCAATCTGACAGGTGTGTAGTGGTATCTCAGAGTTGACTTAATTTGCATTTCTCTGATCAATAAGGATTTGTAACACCTTTTCATATGGCTAGAAATAGTTTCCATTTCTTCATCCGAAAATTGTCTGTTCATATCCTTTGACCATTTATCAATTGGAGAATGACTTGATTTCTTATAAATTAGAGTCAATTAAGAGATGTAATTTTTAAAAAGAAGGAAAATGGATAACAAAAGATATAAAAGAAATCTAAATACTAGGCAAGCTTAGGAACAAGTTCATGTACTAACATTCTATATTACCATGATAGTGTCACTATAATAACCCTACACATGGAGTTAAAGTATTTTAGACAGACTAATAGACTTTCTATAGCAGTCCTTGTTCTCTTTTCCTTTTAGAAGTTAAGTTTTATCCACAGCTTCTCAGACTGAAGGGGTTATCAACAGTTCTTCATGATGCACTACTTTCCGGATAAATATCTTTTTTTTTTTTTTTTAATTAACAATTGAGAAAGAAAATAGAACTAGCTTTTGAATTTGGGTGCAGATACTTCTGCAAGGCTTATAAATAACAACATGTAAGTCCTCTTTCTACCTTCATGACTTTGTGTTTCCATACCTAGTTCAAATCTGCTGAACAAAAAAGTGTTTCTGAAAAAATAAAATTATTCTTTTTTTATCTCAATCTTTGCATTAAACAAGCATTACAAATAGTCTACTAGTTCTGTAAAGCAATAAACTTTATTACTGGCTAAAGAATTAAGGCAGAAAGTAAATATTTAGAAAGGGCAGCTAGATGGCAGAGTGGATGAGGTGCCAAACTTGGAGTCAGTAAGACTCATCTTCCTGAGATCAAATGCATTCTTAAACACCTACTACTTGTGTGATTCTAGTTAAGTCTCTTTATTCTGTTTGCCTGGGTTTCCTCATCGTAAAATGAGCTGAAGAAGGAAATGGCAAATACTCCAGTGTCTTTGCCAAAAAAATCCTAAATGTGATCATAAAGAATCAGATACAACTGAACAATGACAACAGCACAGGGAGAGTAGTAGTAATTAGCATTTTTGACAAGGCTTGTAATTTATCATCACTATAACCCTAGGAAGTAGCATTATTATCTCCATTTAACAAATGAGATAAGAAAGACAGAAAACATTTAGGTGACTTGGTGGTCCACAGTAAGTGTTTGAGGTCAGAGTTGAACTCATGTCTTTCTAACTTTAGGTCTAGTGTCCTATACACTGCACCACCTTACTACCATGAAAGGAATAAGAGAAAAAAAAAAGTTATTGACAAAGGGAAATACGTTAACAATTGAACAGGACTCCAGAGGGCAAAAAAGAAGAGGAAAGCAGAGTTAGACTCCTCTTCCACTTAGCCCTATTTTCTTCTTCTTCTTTTTAATACAATATCTACACTAATATGTCTATACATTGCATTCTTTTTTTTTTGATAATAGCTTTTTATTTTTCCAAATATATGTAAAGATAGTTTTAAACTTCCACCTTTGCAAAACCTTATATTCCAGATTTTCCTCCCTTCCTTCCCTTTTCCCTCTCCCCAAGATAACAAGCAATCTAATATAGGCTATAATTATACATAGCTTTCTTGAACCAAGGGCAGAAATGTCTTCTTCAGACTGAGTCACCAAATAAACCAAACCCAGAGTCAAAACCAGTGTGAGGCAATAAAGATTTGCCTCAGGATGCCAATATGGGGGGGGGGGGGGCCTCTCACCTACTCCTTCAGTAATGGCTATTTCCTCTTTTTTTTCCCTAATCCTCTAAAGACCAATGCTGCCCTACATGAAGCAAGTTGTGGTTCCTTTAAGAAACTGTATTTCCTATTGATTTGTGATTCCTTTCAGATTACTCCCAGCCCCTCCTGGCTGATGCGTTATCAATCCAGGAAGCTAAGGTCTTTGATTCACAAATCCTGGTCAAAAGCACCCCTTTAATTCTAATAGGAGATCCGGGTTTGTCCCAGCCCCCACAGGATCTGAGCCAACTTGGAATTCCACCCACTGGCCCTCTTTAGCTAAATCTCTCATTATAAAAAGAGCCAAACTAAAATCCTCTCTTTGCAGAGCCTCCAAACATGACAGCTATACCATGCTTGGCACCCCAAGGAGCCTCTGCCCACTGGAATACTCTTTTCCAGTGCCATCCTCTCTTTACCCTCACCTATTTTCTTATCCAGACTTTAACCTTACTTCCAATCCCCTTAATAAACCTCTTTTATCAATTTAGGTTTTCAGGTCTGTAAATTCCTTTACAGAGAACCTATGCTTGCACCGAATCCTAAGGGATTGCAGGGGAGCCAAACTCTTCCATTTGATTCCCTGAACCCCAAACCCACCACTAAACCTCATTTAACTCCCTGACCCCCAGAAACCCTAATTTCATTTGGGTTCCCCAAATCTAAATCTTATCATACAGACTAACCAATCACATGCCATAACCCATAGGTCCTTTTCTCATGGCGTCCTTTCTCCAGGACTCATTTTTCTCCAGCTCCTTGGGAGATGAAGCCTGATTACCCCTTTCCACTCCTCTGCAATAGGGCTGTCCACAACCTCACCATTCCACTACCCTTCTCTTTTGATATAAGTAGAAAAAAATTCTTACAATGACTTACAATGACAGAAACACAATTTTAGGAAGCATTCCAGGGAAGACTTACTCTTTTTTCTAAATGTGATCTCTTGGTTTTTTATTCTTAGAATTATACCACAACAGTGCACCATGCCTCATTCATTGCTGATACTTCCTTCTCTTTGCCCTCTTCTCATCTTCCTCTTCATATGTAATTGCTAGCACCTGTTCCTTTTCAACACACACACACACACACAATACACATATATTCTCCCAGTCTATGCCCATTAATCCCTTCAAATTCAGGTTCTAATTGGTTCTTATTTTCTAGCCCCAAAAGTACTAAAGGATCCCTACATTCAGATAAGTTCTATTCTTATATTATTTGTAGCATTTTTTTTTCTTTTCCAAAATGCTCAAAGCATTTTTTTATTATAGCTTTTTCTTTACAAGTTATATGCATGGGTAATTTTTCAACATTGACAATTGCCAAACCTTTTGTTCCAACTTTACCCCTCCTTCCCCCGACCCCTTCCCCCAGATGGCAGGTTGACCAATACATGTAAAATATGTTAAAGTATAAGTTAAATACAATATAAGCACACATGTCCAAACAGTTATTTTGCTGTATAAAAAGAGTCAGAGTTAAAATAGTGTACAATTAGCCTGTGAAGGAAATCGAAAATGCAGGTGGACAAAAATAGAGAGATTGGGAATTTTATGTACTGGTTCATACTCATCTCCCAGAGTTCTTTCACTGGGTATAGCTGGTTCAGTTCATTACTGCTCTATTGGAACTGATTTGGTTCATCTCATTGTTGAAGATGGCCACGTCCATCAGAATTGATCATCATATAGTATTGTTGTTGAAGTATATAATGATCTCCTGGTCCTGCTCTCATTTCACTCATCATTAGTTCATGTAAGTGTCTCCAGGCCTTTCTGAAATCATCCTGTTGGTCATTTCTTACAGAACAATAATATTCCATAACATTCATATACCACAATTTACCCAGCCATTCTCCAATTGATGGGCATCCATTCATTTTCCAGCTTCTAGCCACTACAAACAGGGCTGCCACAAACATTTTGGCACATACAGATCCTTTTCCCTTCTTTAGTATCTCTTTGGGAAATAAGCCCAGTAGAAACACTGCTGGATCAAAGGGCATGCACAATTTGATAACTCAAAGCATTTTTATGTAAATTTTGTCTCTGGTTCCTTATCAGTTCCAAACGAGGCAGAAAAGACTGGTTGTTATTTGCCTCCTTCTAGAACTATTCATAGAACTCAATCTAGAACATTCATAGAACCCCTGAGTTTAGGAGAGATGCAACTTACCCACCCACATCTTCTCCATTTACTAGCTTTGTGACTTTGGACAAGCCATTTAAAAGCAGGAAAACAGAATAAGCATATTTAGATTGCCTATTATGTACCAGGCACTGTGCTATATTCACACTCATAAATATTATTTCATTTTATCCTCAACCTCTTAGGGTCTCTAATTTCTCTTGAAAGTACAAAGATTTAAGAACTAGTAGGAACCAAACTCTCCATTTACAGATAGAAAAACCATGTCCCCCAAACCAAATTCTCCAGGATACTAAGTTGCAGAACTAGAGGACCCAAACTCAATTTCCCTGAGGAGAGATTCAGGGCTCTTTTTCCTATATCATACTAACTTTCTGTCTAAGATCCCTTCTAGCTCTAAACTCCATGACTTAGAATAATTAAGTTTGATGCCTTCATTTGTGAGGAAGTCACAGATCAGAGAAATGAAATTATTTATGTGAGGTCACACAGTTAACTAGTAGCAGAGATATGCCAGTTCTCAGCTTCCACTTCTACAAATTTTTGTTTTTTCCCCAAAAATGATATTCCTCTCACCTTCTCTTCCCAAAATTAGTATTACTTTATTACAAACATCCAGTCATAAGCTTTGGAACTCCAAGGTAAAGACTCCAAATATGATTAATATTAATTTTTGCTCACAAAATGAAATATAAATATGTCACCTCTATAGCAAGTGATTTTTAAAAACCTCCTAGTTAGAAAGTGTCCCAGCTTATGTAATTATTATTTTTTAACATAAAAGAACTCTGAAAGGAATATGGAAATCTGAATATAAAACTAAAGTGCCATGGTCTCTCTTCTAGGGATATTGTAAGGATTAATGAAAAAACAATTCTTAACTTTTGGCAAAGGAAGGAGTCTGTGTTCCAAATACAAAGCCCCATGATTGCTACAGTTTCCTTGAAAACAGCTAATCAGTAGTAAGAGCAAACAGGCACCCAGCTCCAACCCCCTTTCAGTATGTGAAACACAATGAGACTTGGTAAAGCGTCAGCAGCCCGGGTGCTATGGTGATAGAAGCTATTTAAATAATAGTAAAAGGAAGTCGGAGGAAAAAAATAAAGCTTTGCAGAAGGTTAAGTACACAGGAACTGAATACGTATTTAAAAGTGAATATGATTTCTTAGATATGTAACAAAAGGCTCACATCAAAAGATGAGGGGAAAATTCATTTGTTGGTCTTAATCCATTCAAATAAAAGATGGTTTCTTTAGGTCCTTTGCTTCATTCCCAACTCTAAATTTAATAAAACAAACAGGCCATTAGATAATGAATTAAAAAATAAAGAAAAACAAACTGCCAATTCTAAAAGGAAAAAAAAAATGAAAACAACAATTGAAAAGGAAAAGGAGAAATTCTAAGAAATTCTTGTATGTTTCTTATATGTTAGAAAAAATAACTTAAATAAAATAAATGAATATTTATAAAAATATAACTTACCCAGATTTTCCAAGCATGAAAAAACTAATCTCAAAATATGAAATAGAATGATATATATATTAATTCCCAGAGAGAAAAAAAATAAGGAACAAATGGATTTAGAAGTGATTTCTCATTTAAGAATAGCTTGAAAAGCTAGAGGAATATTAAGTGCTCATGGCTAGGTTGTGCCAATATAATTTTTAAAATGACAACTAAAATTATTTTATACTTTTGACATGCTGCCAATCAAATTACCAAGAGGATGCTTTACAATCCTTGATAAAATAACAAAATTTATTTAGAAAAAAACAGAAGATCAAGGATATTAAGAGAATTTTTGAAAGGAAGTAAGGATGATAGGGGAATAGTACTTCCAGACCGCAAATTATATTATAAAACAGCAGTTATCAAAATCAGACAATATTGGTTAAAGAATAGAGAGATAAATCAATGGAACATACTAGACAAGGAAAGTTAAAAACAGGAGAACTCAATAATACAATATTTGATAAAAATTGAAAACAGAAGTTACCTAGGAGAAAATTCCCTATTTGATGAAAACTTCTGGGAAAATTGAAAAGCAGTTTGGCAGAAATTGGGCTTATATGAATCCTTCACACCACATTCCACTTTATATACTAAATGGATAATTATTCTTAATATAAAAGATCACATAATAAAAAAAAAATAGAAGGGAAACAGGTCATATATCTCTCACAGCTGGGATAAGAGATTACTTAAATAAAACCATTGATGTTTTCAGTTTATTATTATAAATTTGGCCTCATAGTTATTCATTTCTTAACATTGAACAAACTTTGTCTTCTTAGTATACCAATTTAGAATACCAATCTGGTATTCTATAACAGTTTTTAATATGTTGCATTAATCTCTTTGCTAATAATTTATTCAACTTCCCCCTGTATTTACAGTCCTTAGATATGATTCTATAGCACAGGTTCTTAATTCTATAGCACAGGTTCTTAACTTGGGTTTTGTATATATTTTTCAGGGAATTTGCCAACTTGGACAGGAAAAAAACAACAATTTCCACTCAGCATTGTTTTCCTTTGTAATCCTATATATTTAATTTTGAATGTTTGAAAACATTATTCTGGGAGGAATAATGAAAACATTATTCTACAACACAAAGGGCATAAGAACTCCTAAGAAAGGACATCTAACTACCAAAGCAGTTCATGATGTGAAAAGCTTAAGAACTTCTGGTGTATTTTCTTTCTCTGACTTGTCCCTCTTTAGTTTATCAGAACCATATTTGTCTCATAAATGGAAAATGATAGAATGCTTTTTTCCCAATTTTTGAAATTCACAAAAATGTGAGATTAATTGTTCTTTTGATGAGTAATCTCATGTTGGTAAATTGATTCCCAGAGGGTAGCTAGCTATATCTCAACCCTCTCAGGGTTCTAAGGTTACACATAAGGAGTGACAGGGCAACTAATATGATCAGTTTAAGCTCACATTATCATTAGGGCCAATCTAATCTCCAGTTATTTCTTCAATAACATTAATATTATTGATTAGAATCGATTAGAATTAATTGACATAAATTAGATTTTATAAAAAAAAATGTACTGAGGAGATATATCTCAAGAACAAAAGATATAAAACATTTTCTCCAGCGTGAACGCTTTATTTCTCCCTTCTACTTCATAATTTCTTATAGCGCACAATCTCAAACTTAAAGTGATTATTGCTGATTTAATTGTTGTTGATTTGTTTTTCAGTAGTGTCTGACTCTTTGTGACCCCATTTGGGGTTTTCTTGGCAAGGATACTAGAGTGATTTGCAATTCATTTTACAGATGAGAAAACTGAGGTGAACAGTGTTAAATGACTTGCCCAGGATCACACAGGGAAGTGAGGTTAGATTTGAACTCCCGAAGAGAAGTTTTCCTAACTCTAGGCCCTGTACTCTGTCCACAGCATTACCTGGTTATCCTGCTATTCATTACCCCATCAAATTTACTTCCAAATGTGGTATAGTTAGTACCACTTAGTACTATAGACTTAGTACTATAAGAAATGACTTCCCAGGAATTGATCTATTACTGAGCCAAGTCAAGTAGGTCTCAGAACTATATGGATACGCTCAATTCAATGACTGGCAAACTCTGGTATGAACTCCCATCACTGGATCTCAGCTCCAACCTATAAGACACAAACAGATGGCTCCATCCAAGAACAGGGAGGTTTTAGAGGTCATGAATTCATGGGCCACCTGTTAGAGGAAAGAACACCCCTTCATTAGCCCTCTAGAGAGTAAAGAATCATCCTTAATCATCATGGCCAACAGAAAGGGAAAAGAGTAAGTTTTTACTTGAAGGTACTATTAATGCACTACAAGTTCTTTCTCAGCAATAGGATAGAGTGTAAGAAGAGTTGAGGATATTCCCAAGTGGAGAGCCAGACCTCTCCATTCAAAGTTATGTAGATTTCCTGAAGTAGATTCATTAAATGCCCAGGTTTTTAGGACTGGGATTTCATTGCATAGCATCTTTATTATCTATACTTGTATCAACTCCAATATATGTTGAGTATCAGGCCTTCATCAGAGAAATCAGATGCAAAGATTTTCCCCCAGGAAACTTTCTTTTATAATTCTAACTGCACTGATTTTTTAATGCAAAAAATTTTTTATATAATCAAAACTATTCATTTTATCTTTTGTGACTATAATTATTTATTATTTGACTAAGAATTCTTTCCTTATTCATAGCTGAGAAAGGTATCTCCCTTTCTATTCTCTTTCTCTCTCTCTCTTTTTGAACAATATGATGGCTCATATTTTGCTTATACATCTATTTGGAGTTGTGGTATATGGTGTGAGATGTCTAAGCCTAATTTCTCACAGATTTCAAATTTTCTCAGGATTTTATGCTGAATATTGAGTTCTTGTGCTAATAATTAGCATTCTTAGATTTATTAAATAGTATGCTACTATGTTCAACTGTTTCTAGATTTTGATAACTAATGTATTCCAGTGATCAAATTTTATTTATTTAATTTCTAATTAAATTTTTTAAATTTAATTTTCTTTAATATTTTTATGGTTACTATTTTTGTATATAGTTTAATGTCTGGTACTGTCAGAACCACTTTCCTTCTTTCCCTTCCTCCCTTCCCCCATCATTTTCCTTAGGATTCTTGACCTTTTGTTACTCTAGATCAGTGGCTCTCAAAGTATAGTCTAGAGAATCCTGGGGATCTCTGAAACCCTTTTAGAGGGTCTACAAATTCAAAAATAATTTTTATTTCCAATATGGTAAATGTCTATAAATATAATCCAAATAAGCAAAACCACTTTGGAGAGATCCTCAATAATTTTTAATAGGATAAAGATACTGAAAACAAAAGTTTGAGAACCACTGTTCTAGATAGTCTACTATAATTTTGTATGATTCTACAAAGTAATCCTTTAGTTATTTAATTGGTATGGCATTGAATATATAAATTAATTTAAGTAATATTGTCAGTTTTGTTATCTTGGCATAGCTTCACTATAGGAAATTAATCTCTCCAATTTTAAAATTCTATATTTCTATAAAAAGTGTTTAATGTATTTATATAATTTCTGTGTGGGTCTTAGTAAGTGGACTACCAAATATTTTATATTTTCAAAATTATTTTTAAGAGGATTTATTTTTCTCTCTCTTTTTTTCTAGCTTTTGGCAATGATGTATAGAAAGCTCAATGATTTTTATGGATTTATTTTACTTCTTACTACTTTATGAAGTGATTTTTAGACATATCTTTAAAGTTCTCTAAGTAAAATATATCATCTGCAAAAAGTAGTATCATTTTCTTTTTTTGCATGTTTATTCCTTCAATTTATTTTTCTTGTTTTATTATTTTAGTTAGTATTTACAAAATTTTATTACATAATAGTGGGGACAGTGAACATCTTTGATTTACCTGAAAAGAAATTACCTGAAATGAAAAGAAAAAAAAAGAAGTTAAATTCTTCAAAAGATAATATTCTTTTTAAAAAATTAATTTATTTGTTTAATACACAGTGCTTTATGAGTCATGTTGGGAGAGAAAAATTAGAACAAAAGTGAAAAACCATGGGAGAGAAAAAAGAACAGAAAAAAGAAGTGAACATAGCATGTGTAGATTTACACACAATCTCCATAGTTCTTTAGATGGCATTTTCTTTCCAAAGTCTATTGGGATTGCCTTAGATTACTGGAGCATTAAGAAGAACCAAGTCTTTCATAGTTTATTATCACAATTTCTTGCTATTATTGTATACAATACATTCCTGGTTCTGCTTGTTTCTTTCAGCATCAGTTTGTGTAAATCTTTCCAGGCCTTTCTAAAATCAGCTTGTTCATCATTTTTCATAGAACAATAATATTCCATTACCTTCATATACCATCACTTATTCAGCCATTTCCCAATTGATGGGCATCTAATCTCATTTTCCAATTCTTTGTTACCACAAGAAGAGCTGCTATAAACATTTTTGCACTTATGAATCTTTTTCCTTCCTTTATGATTTCCTTGGGATATAGATGCAGTGTTAGCACTGCTGGTCAAAGGTTTTTCTTCTTATAGCCCTTTGGGCCTAGTTTCAGATTCCTCTCTAGACTGGTTGGGTCATTTCAAATCAACTCCAACAATAATGCACTAGTGTCCCAGTTTTCTCCCATCCCTTCCAACATTTATCATTGTCTTTTCCTATTATCTTAACTAATATGAGAGGTATGAGATGGTACCTCAGAGTTGTTTGAATTTGCATTTCTCCAATCAATAGTAATTTAGAGCATTTTTATGTGATTATAGATAGCTTTAATTTCTTCATCTGAAAATTGTTTGTTCATATCCTTTGGCCATTTATCAATTGGGGAAATAACTTGTATTCTTACAAATTTGACATAGTTCTTTTTTTTTTTTATCAGCTTTGTAATTTCCTTTGAATCTTGTTTCTGTTAGTTTTGTTTGTACAAAACCTTTTTAATTTAATGTAATCAAAGTTGTCCATTTTGCCTTTCATAATGTTCTCTAATTTTTCTTTGGTCATTAATTCCTCCCTTCTCCAGAGGTCTGATAGGTAAATTATCCCTTGTCTTCTAAGCTGTTTATAGTATCATCCTTTATGCCCCAATCATGTACTCATTTTGATCTTATTTTGTTATGAGGTGTGAAATGTAGGTCGATGTCAAGTTTCTGGCATATAATTTTCCAGTTTTCTGAGAAATTTTTGTCAAATAGTGAGTAAAAGATAATATTTCAAAGAAAGATTCTTCAGCCTCTCTCTTTGAGTACAAGTAAGGAAACTTAAGGGGAAAAATTTAATAACTAACTTATCCTTAAGTTTTAATTCATAGTGCCTCTATCATTCTGCCAAACCAAAGAAAGGTAAGCTTTCAAAACTGTTGTTTCCTGGAGCTCAAATTCAAGTATCACTGGAAACAAGGAATTTTATGACTACCAGCCCAAAATCTGTGAATCAGGGATATGAGTGAAAGTACAACTAGTCCTGGAAAGAAATGCATTATCATTTCTGAGGAACCAGGTTTTAGTGAGTACCAGAAGAAAGAGCAAGAGTGAAATAAGTAGCAGTATTTTTAAAAATGAAAATGCTTGTTAATTATGAAACAGGAATCCTAGAGGGCACAGTGAAAGATCTGTGTACATATGTATTGGAATATTGATGGAGTAAAGATTAAGAAGATGGGAATGAAAGAGTAGGCAGCAGGGTTTAAGGAGGAAGGAATTATTTTTCAGCTGTTAGGAGTTCAGTACCACTGGAATGAAGAGGCCAAAAAGGGATGAGATAGGCAACCATTGGAGTATGACTACAGATAGAATAGGATGAATGGAAGGAACTCCATGGGTGAAGGTAGATTAATAGTAGCATCAAGCAGAGCCAGATGGCATTGTATCCCAAGGCATCCAGAAGCCCAGTCCTAAAGTAGATGGTATTACCCTGCAGCAGGTATAAATGTAGCAAGAAGGTAGGTGATTTTGCCAATACAACCAAGAAAGTATTCCTCCCATTTTAACCAGACTCAGCAGATTCTGAATCTCTAGCATCTAGGCTAACCCATTATGGAGGAGTTGGGTTCTATATTTGGAACAGAAATGAGCCAGGTGATACAGTTTTTTTTTTTTTTGCATGATGCATTTTTGTTACATTTTTTTTACTTGGGAAATCAACCCAATTATCTATGATTTAATTTAATCTGCATGTGTGTCCCTAAAGCTTGTATATCAGATTGACTGGTTAAGTGTTTGGAGTCTTAGATAAAGTGTGCACCAAAGGGACTAAGTGCTAACTCTGTATTACAAGATCAGCAAGTGCTGTACCTTTTAAAAAGTCTTCTGAGCTCTTTACTTTTATCTAAGGTATTCCTGTTTTAGAGTGGGAAAGACTTTTGCAGTTAGTCAGTGGCTGTGGGATCCTGCCATTTAGACATTTTGCCTTGTAGAATATAATCAGTAGAAGGAGGCTAGATATTGTTTAAATCCACACTGACATAGGTGAGTCTATTGTTTCCTACTGTATTGTAAATTGGTTCAGCACAATTAAAAAATTGGTTAAATATAGAAACATATATCATGGAACCACAGAAATGTAGGAGCTAAGAAAATCTAGTTTCCCCTCCTCATTCTATGTGTGGAGGTAACTGAAATCTAATAGTGGTTTGTCTAAAACAATATTGTGAGTTAAGGTCAAAATATAAACTAGAATTTAGATCTGTCAACTATCCAGTTCAGGCTTCTTTCCAATATGTCATAATAACTCTTAAAATAGGGACTTTACAGGCTGCTCTTTCTTTGAGTAAAAGAACATATGCATATGAAATATAAACATATGTAATATACTTATTTATAGTTATACATGAATTAAGAAGTCATCAGGTTTGCAAAAACTCTATGCAGACCCCTAAATTTATATATGGTAGCCCTGCCAAAATTTATTAAAAGTACTACTTCTTCATTGGCTGCCTATACTTTGTAGTACTTAATGTTTTTAAAGTACCTAAGAATATGTTTTTGACATATAAGATGATCTGTATATTTCAGGTAGAAGTTACAATATCTGCTGCATTATATTCTATTTTTTTAGACTACCTAAGCACATTGTTTTGACTTATAAGATGATCTGTATATTTCAGGAAGATATGTAACCACATCTGGTGTATTATAGTCTATTCTAGGCATGTTTTAGAAAGGATAGTGAGAGGAACATGAAGTATGAGAAAGGAACTGAAGATGTTTATTATTGAGAAAGGAAGATTTAGTGGGAGCCAGGAAAAGGTAACCTGCCTCCAACTGGAGTATTTTCAAGGAGGGAATGTAGAAAAAGTATTTGCTTTAGTGAATAGAAGTAGAGAACCTGAGTATAAGATGCAAAAAAGTAAATTTCAGTTCAATAGAAGGAAAGATTTCCTAACATTAGAGATGACCAACAGGTATGCATTGCCATAAGAAATAATGTATTCCTTATCATTGGAAGTTTTCAGGCAGAAGTTAGATGACTGAGCTGAGGATATTAAAGAGAAGATTTCTATTCTAATATATTTTGGATTATATGATTTATTAGTTCCTTTCCAAATGTAAGATTCTGGAATCACATAGCATTAACTCAATATTTCAGATAGTAGTGGGTTTTTTTAAAAACTTAAATCATTTGGAAATTGTCTCAAATATTAATGTTACCTGATTAGATAACCTTGAATTGTTTGTTGTTATTGTTTATCCTTTCTTGAAAAAGACTATGACATGAAAGACTTGCAAGTGAGTTGAATTTAAGTGAGGAAAAATTGTGCAAAGTCAACCAGAGCTCTCTGGATCCAGTAGTCAGATACAGATCAGGATTCCTGAAGTGGTTGAAGAGTGAGACCTTGGCCTTTTAAGCCTCTGAATTACCTTACAACAAGCAGTGGGATGGAATGAAAAAGATCATTGGGCTTGGAATTATGAATTACCGAATTCTGAATTATAATCATCTGCATCATCAAAGTTTTATTTTCTTAAAAGAAAAAAAAAGGTAGAGGTAGAATATATTCAACCTAGAAGAAGAGATGAGAAACCAGGAGACACATTTTTATCATTCTTCTACTGTGTGACTCTGTATAAATCTCTTAATTTCTCTGTAGCCCAGTTTCCTCATCTGTAAAATAAGGAGACTGAAATTGATAATTTCCAAAATTCCTTCCAACTCAAAAATCATCACCAGATTTAGAGGTAAAAGACCTGATTTCAAATCCAAGCTATAACATTAACTATTTGTGCAATCTTCGATAAAATAGTTTGTAGTTTATAAAGGGCGTTATTTATATTCTTACTCCTTATCTCACTATCTAAATTATCTATTTTGTTCTTTATCTTATTTTATAAGATGGATATTAGTAGTATTATTATCCCAAAAAAACTGGATCTCAGAAAAGTTAAATTTTCTACACAATTGCATAGTAAGCAAGTTGTAGCAAAGAACTGGAATTTGAGGGCTGCCCATCAACGGAGAGTGGATGAATAAGTTGGGTATAGGAATGTGATGAAATAATACTGTGGCATAAGAATTAATGAGTTTACTGATTAAAAAAAATACTTACATGAAATAATGGAAAGTGAATCAAGTAGATTCAAGAGCACAATGTACATAGTAACATAGCAATATTGTTTGAAGAATAACTGTGAATGATTAGGCTATTCAGAGTGATATGAATATTCAGATCAGCTACAAAGGATTTACAAAGTAAGATGCTATCCACCTCCAGAGAAAGTAATGATACATGCAAGTATGTATTATAGGACTTTGTGTGTGTGTGTGTGTGTGTGTGTGTGTGTGTGTGTGTGTAATGTTGGCCTTCTCTAGTTTAAAGTTGAAGAAGAGTAAGGGAGATAATCAGAGCTCCAAATGTAACAATAAAAAATATTTTAAAAAAAAGACTCATTGAAGGAAGGAATTTATGAACAAAGAAGAGCTAGAGAACATTATGAAATGCATAATGAATAATTTTGATTATATTAAGTTTAAAAGATTTTATACAAAAAACATTCATAGCAGCTCCCTTCTCAGGGCAAAGAAAATTGGAAATTGAGGGGCTGCCCATTAATTGGGGATTGGCTCAATAAACTATGGTATGTGTTTGTGATAGAACATCATCATTTTCTGGGAAATGATGAACAGGATGCTCTCAGGAAAAAACACCTGGATAGTCCTCCATGAACATATAAAATGTACTATATATAAAGTAATATCAATGTTCTGGGATGAACAGCTGCAAATGACTTTGCTATTCTCAGTAGTACAATTATCCCTAACTACTCTGAAGGATTTATGATGAAAAATCCTTTCCATACCCAGAGAAGGAACTGATTGTGTCTAAATACAGATTAAAGCACTCTCTTTCTCTTTTTTTAACTTACTTTTTCTTGAAGGTTTTTATTTTCATTATGGTGGGAGATCTATGTTTTCTTTCACAACTTCTCTTTTATGGAAATGTTTTACATAACTTCACATGTGTTTTCTTAATTATGGATGGAAATAAGGGAGAAAACCTAGAATCCAAATATTTTAAAACAAATGTAAAAAAATTGTTTTGAATGTAAGTGGGGAATATATTAAGTAAATAAAATTAAATTTAAAAGGAAAGAAAGTTAGGCTAGTTTGTATATAAAGCATTAAATTACACTATCAGTCATCATTGTAAAAAAGATCAATAAAATGTTAATTTAAAATAAAGTAAAATGCAAGCAAAAAAAAAGGGGGGGGGTTTGTACAAATAAAACCAATGAAGCCAGGATTAGAAGGGAAACAGAAAATGGGGAAATTTTTATATTCAAGTATTCGGATAAAGACCTTATTTCTAAAATATATAGAGAATTGACTCCAATTTATAAGAATACAACAGGCAATTTTCAGATGAACAAAATAAAATAATTTCTAGTCATATGAAAAAATGTTCTAAGTCATTACTGATTAAAGAAATGCAAATTAGGATAACTCTGATGTACTATTTCATATCTCTCAGATTGGTTAAAACGACAAGATAATGAATAATAAATAATAATGATAAATGCTGGAGAGGATGTGGGAAAATTTGGTCACCAATACATTGTTTCTAGAGTTGTGATAAAGAGATCATAAAAGAGGGGAAGGGACCCACATGTGCAAAAATGTTTGCAACAGGCCTTTTTGTAATGGCAAGGAACCAGAAACTGAGTGGATGCCCATCAGTTGGAGAATGGCTGAATAAGTTATGGTATATGAGTATCGTGGAATATTATTGTTCTATAAGAAGTGATCAGCAGGATGATTTTAGAAAAGTCTGAAGAGACTTATTTGAGTACTTACATGATGCTAAATGAAAGGAGCAGAACCAGGAGATCATTGTACACAGTAACAACAAGATTATACGATGATCAACTGTGATGGACGTGGATTGACTGATTTCACAGTTCAATGATTAGCTTTTAATTTTGTATTTTCCTGAAGGTTCATGAGGTTCAGAAAATGATACAGTCAAACAAAACTGCTTGAAATTGATATGTTGTGTCCCTTCCTTATTTTTTTTTTAAAAGGGCTGTCCTCGTTTCATGAGCATTAACTATTGCTTTAGTCTTGTGAAGGCAGTTAATTTACTATTGCCTTCTACTACTTATTCGAAATTGTGCAAATTAAATTAATTGTGTAAACTAAATTATGCTTGCTTAAAGACCTACTCTCTTCAAAGGAAAAAAAGAAATTAATTTGTTGAATTTATCAAAATTGCAAGCTTTACCTAATAGAGATTCCTAGCTTCATGTACAATCTTTTTTTCCCTCTCCCATCTTGATGAATATAAGGAAATACTTGTATTTGGGTGTTTATCAAATTAAGAATAACAAATCCATTTTTTAAAAAGCCTTAAAAGCATATCTTTTCTCAGTAATTCAATTGAACAGTGATTTGTTAATTAAAATTATAGTGTATTGTAATGCATAATGATAATAAATTTTGATTATTTATATCCAAATAGTTCTATTATTTGCAAGGTAGTGTTGAAGTACTAGGAATGCAAAGCAAAATGATAGTCACGGTCCTCAAGGAGCTTCAGGTCTAATAAGAAATATGACACATATATCTAGTTTGAAGTAAAATGAGATGAGGACACAATAAAGATACAATGTGCTCTAAGAAAATTTGTGGAGGGGAAGAATGCTTTTATACACATGGAAATGTTGGTATTTAATCCTAGGAATTAGCTATTTCAGAATTAAAGCAGAGATTGTGAGGGTCTGAATTCCAGAAGTTGGAAACGTCATGAAATAATTTACTACATGTTTGAGAAGCAAAGAAAGGACTGAGCTGTAGTAGATTAGAGTGATATTTGGAAGATTCATTTCCTCTATGAATATCTCAAAGAGAAGTCCCAAGAAAAAAGTTAGTCCTTTTTTCCAGCTTCCCTTCTTGGTACTATCCACAGACAGACACAATATTGTAATCTGTTTTCAGTAATCTTAATTTTGCCTCAACTAAAAACCAGGAGTTAACTAGAAATAAATAAAATTGTAAAGTTAAAAGAAAACCCAATCTTTGCCTCTGCCTAGGTGTTAGAAATTTCCTTGGCTAAGGGTTCAGATCAATTGTGACTAAACTGAGAATTTTTCATCTAATATAAATTCCTTAAAGCCAAAGAGTAAGAATCAAATGGTTTATAGGGGCTATTAGAGAGCCCCCTAAGCTTAAAATGTAATAAAGGATTTTGAAAAAAAATTAACAAATGTCTCTTTCCCACTGCTTCCCATAGAACAACTTTTTAAAAATCCTCTCAATAAGAATGCAGAACATAGACAGATAAATTCTCACATTGGACATGTATAAATACACATGTCATCCTGGAGTATAAATCCATTCACCTCCCCAGCAAGAAAATGTAATAGTATAATTGACTTTTAGTACTGGAGATTTATGATTTATAAGAGTTCTAAAGCCTTTCAAAATTACTTTTTATTTATAATGTCATCATGAAAATTGTTCTCCAAGTTCTACTCACTTCCCTCTGTATCATATCATAGAGATCTTCCCTTTTTTCTTTTTTTGAAACTATCCATGATATTATTTTTTATGGTACAATATTATTCTACTACCTTCACATACCATAATTTGTTTAGTCATTCTCCAATAAGCAGGAACTCTTTCAGGTTCCAATTTTTGGCTGCTATGAAAAGAGCTATAGTTCCTTTTCCTCTTCAGTATCTTTGAACTATGGGCTTAGTGATAGTATTTAGATCAAAAGACATTCATAGTTTAGCAAATTTTTAGACATCATTCTAAATTGCTTTCAAGTATGGCTAGACCACTTCACAACTCTATCAATGATGCATTAGTGTGCCTTCCTGCCCTTCCCCATCCCAGTATCTCTAACATTAGTTATTTTCCTCTTTTTTTCATCTTTGTCAATGTAATAGATTTGAAATGGGACCTCATAATTGTTTTAATTGTATTTCTCTAATTATTAGTGATCTGAAGCATTTTTCCTATATTTATTGATAGTTTGGATTTCTTCCTTTGAAAACTGCCCATTTGTATCTTTTAATTGATTTGCTATTGGGAAATGGCTCTTAGTCTTATAAATTTGAATTAATTAATTATATATTTTTGGGCGTGTCACCTTAGTTTTTTTCCTCAGTTGTCTATTTCCCTTCTCATGTTAATTGGATTTGATTTATTAGTGCTAAAATGTTTCTATTTTATATAACCAAAATTGTTCATTTTATTTTTTTTGTGATTTTCTCTATTATTTTAATCATGAATTCTTCCCTTATTCATGGATCTGAAAGGTAATTTCTTCTTTGATCCTCTATTCGTTTATAACTCACCCTTTATATGTAAGTCACATATATATTTGAAATTTAGCATGGTGTAGACGTGAGATGTCGATCTATAGTCAATTTTACTTTCTAGTTTTCTCAGCAGTTTTTGTCAAATAATGAGGTCTTACCTCAGTAACTGGGGTCTTTGGTTTTATTAAATACAATTTTTCTGTGTCTTCTTATTATTATATGTATATTGTACCTAATCTATTCCACTAATAGAGCTATTTTTTAAATCAGTACCAAATTGTTTTTACAATTACTGATTTGTGATAGCCCTATTTTCCTTTTCCTTCCCTCCATTATCACCATTATCACTCTTAGCATAGTACCTCACCTATATAATAAATATTTAATAAATGCTTATTTGACTGTTACCCTTCAAATTCTAGATATTTTGTTCCTCCAAATTATTTTCATTAATATTTTTTTAGCTTTATAGAGTAATCGTTTGGTATTTTAATTGGCATTGCACTGAATAATTTAAGTGATATTGTTATTTTTTTTTTTTGTATTGGTCTGACCAAGAGCAATTAACATTCCTCCAATTATTTTAGGTCTATATTACTAGAAAGCATCTTATAATTAAATTTATATATTTTCTAGATGTATTTATTTTGATAGGTAAACTGTCAAGCTTTTTTATCTTCTGCAGTATTTTGAATATAGTTTTTCTTTATAGTTCCTTTTGGTGATATACAAGAATGTTGTTGGTTTGTGTGAATTTATTTTATATTCAATTTTACTGATGCTGTTAATTGCCTCAGGATTTTCTAAGAAAATAATCATAACTTCTGCAAAAGCACTTCAATTTTACTGATGTTGTTAATTGCCTCAGGATTTTCTAAGAAAATAATCATAACTTCTGCAAAAGCACTTCACTTATGTGCTTTTTATTTTTCTTTCTTATCTTCTTCCTATAGTTAGCCAATCCTGGATTATGATAAATCGTAATGATAATAATGGGCATCCTTGCTTTACCTCTGATCTTACTGTAAAAGTCTTTAATCTTTTTCTATTACATATAATTTTTGGTCTTTATTAAAAACTTTTCTGCATCTATCCATATAATTATGTGGCTTTTATTATTTGTATTTTCTTTTATTATTTATATTATTAACATGAATGATTATATTTATAGTTGTTCCTTTGTTGAACCAACCCCTTATCTGCATTTCTGGCATAAATCCAATCAAGTCATAGTGTATAACATTTCTCATGCATTGTTGTACCTAATTTACTAATTTTAAAAATTTAAATTTTTTTAAAATTTGTATAAAATATTAATTAGATATGTTGGTCTCTAATTTTTTTCTACTTTGTATTTCCTTTATATCATATAAGGAGATTAGAAGAGTGTTTCCTTTTCCTATTATTGCAACTTGCATAATATTAGAATTAATTATTCTTTTAATTTTCAGTAGAAGTTATGTATAAATTCATCTGTCCCTATAGTAATTTTTCCTTTGGAAGTTCATTTATGACTTATTCAATTTTTTTCCTGATATTCAATTATTTAAATTGCTTGGTTCAGGGAAGGTTCATCTGGCTATTTCATATTTTTTTAAGTATTCCTCTCAACTATTTGTTTTGTTAGCATGTGTTTAGGTAAAATAGTTTCTAATAATTTCCTTTATTTTCTTTACAAATGTCATAAATTCTCATTTTTATATAATTTGTTTTTCCTTTATATTTTTAAATCAGACTAGTTAATTGTTCATTTACTTTATTTTTAAATGGCTCCTGAATCTACTTATAAGTTCAATGGCTTTTTTGTTTTACATTTTATTCATCTTATTTAATTTTCAGAATTTCTACTCTGTTGCCAGGGTTGAGATTTTTGAGTTTTTGTTATTGATTTTTTTTCAGTTGCATACCCAATTTATTGATTTGTTCTTTTTTTTTCTTTTACCATTGAAACATTTATAAATACAAAATTTACCCTAAAAACTATTTTATCTAGAGTCATAAGTTTTGATGTGCTATTTTATTATTATCATTGTCTTTGAAGTTTCTTTTGTTCCTATCATTTGTCCTTTGATCTTTCAGTTCTTTAGTTATATTATTTAGTTTCCAATTAATATTTCTTTCTTCTTATTTTGCTTTGTTTTGAGACTAAGTATCCCTGTCTCACTTCGAATAGAAGTATAGAGATAGCTAAATAGATCTGATCAACAATACTTATTGATATGGGAACTTTGACCTTTTTTGGGACTCAACCTCTGCTAATTTAAACTTTCACTTTACCCATTCCCAAGAACTCATCATATTGGTGACAGACTTAGTGGTTAAAACTTAGCTCACTGTAGTTCAGAATTTCCAAGCTCAATCAATCCTCCAGCCTCAGACTACTCAGTAGTAGGAATCACAGATGTGTGCCACCATGCCTAGTTCCAAATACTTTTTAATTCTTTTCTAAAGAGCTCTTTATTAAATTTTTATTGCACTGTGATCAGTAAATTATGTATTAGATGATTTTTTAAAAATTTGTCTATGTATTTTAATCAGGACTTAGTGTCCCAATACAAGGTCATTTTAAAAACATGCTATGTGTGTGAGGAATGTGTAAATTCAGTAAGCAACAAACTTGTATCATTTCTAATTTTTCTTGTTATATTTGGGTTTTCTTGTTTACAATTTGATTATATTTGTCTAGGTATGGTGAAAGTAAATTGTGATCTCCTGATGTAATTTTCCTGTTTTGGCTTTCAATTAACTTTTCCATTTTGAGGTTATGCTATTTGGTGTGTCTATATTAACTACAGATATTGACAAAGTTGCCATTGACTATTATATAATTTTCTTATTTATTACTTTTTATCATGTCTGTTTTTTTTATTACCTTATCATAAATATCCTAAACTTTCTTCTTTCTAGTAGTAGTGAACAAAACTTGTATGATCTTTACTGTAGCTGTATTTGAACTATTTCTTTCTGGTTTGTGGTATTTTTTATTTTGATCTGGAAGGTTTGAGTTTGGGCTATGACATTCCTTGGAGTTTTCATTTTGAGTAATAGTATATTGTAATACATGGTGCTCCCTTCTCCACTGCTTTTTCTTTTTTTCTTTCTTTTTTCCTGAGACAATTGGGGTTAAGTAACTTGCCCAGGGTCACACAGCTAGGACACGTTAAGTGTCTGAGACCGGATTTTGAACTCAGCTCCTCCTGACTTCAGGGCCGGTGCTCTATCCACTGTGCCATCTAGTTGCCCCTCCCTGCGTTTCCAACAGGAATTTGGATTCTCACTCCTAGGACCCTGGTCCCTGATTAGTAGACATTCACTTTATCATGCTCAGACCTAGTTCCACCACTTTATTTTCCAGTCATCATGCCATGCTGTTATATGAGTGATCTCTACCCATCCCCACCCTCTAAATCTAGTTCTAAAGATAATAATTAGATCAATACTACCATCTCAAACCTTACTATAAAGTAGTAATAATAAAAACAATTTTGGTATTGAGTAAGTAATAGAAAAGATTAGTGGAATAGATTTAACCATACATAATCAAAAATAAATCAGCCCCCCTAATATTTGATAAACCCAAAGATTCCAGTTGTTGGAGCAATAATTCACTATTTGACAAAAAACTTTTGGGAAAACTGGAAAGCAGTTTGGCAGAAACCTATGTATAGGTAAACCATCTCATAGCACATATCAAGATAAACATTGCTGTTTCAAACATAAAAGGTGAGACATGAGCAAATTAGAGGAGCAAGATAGAAATTATCTGTCAGATCTGCCAGAATGGGAAAAGTTCATAACAAAACAAGAGATTAAGACATTAACTGGTGATAAAATGGACAATTTTGATAACATAAAATTGAAATGTTTTGGCACAAGCAAAACTGATCTTAAAATTATAATAGAAGCAGGTAAATGGAAAAAAAAATCTTGCAACAAGTTTTTCTCATTAAGGTCTCAATGAGCGGAGTAAGGGTGGATAGCAGAGTAAGTTGAGAAACTTCAAGCTCTCCAGATTTCCTGCACAAATAGAACAAATCTGCTCCTCAGGGTGAACATAGACTGATAAAAAATCAAGAAGATTTGGGACAGAACAGCAGTCCTCCAGGTACAACTGGAGGAGATCTGAAGAAAGACCCCAGACCAAGGATTAATCCCTGTGAAGTAAAAACACCTCTAGGCTTAGCTCCACAAAAAACACCAAGTGGGGAATCCTGAGGAAAGCTGGGTGAGTCTGGAGCCTCAGGAGAAATCACCAAAACTTTCACCTTCTGGAAGGAGAGGGGTGAGGGTCTGAGTCCAGGAGAGAACCTCACCAGAGAAACTTACTATGGGTACAGGGAAGACCAGTGTTCAACTTTGGAGGACACCGAAATAAAAAAAGGTTCTACCTCCAAGAGTAATGTGAAATGGTTCCTTGCCCAGGAAGAATTTATAGGATAACTCAAAAAAAGGATTTAAAAATCAAATGAGAGACATGGAGGAAAAAATTAACTAAAGAAATAAAAACCATCTGAGAAAAACAGGATTATGAAAAAAAAGTTAACCAACTAGAAAAGGAGATAGATTCTCAAAGATGAAAATAACTCTGAAAATTAGAATTGGGAAAGGGGAAGCTAGTGAAGTTAGGAGAGACCAAGAAATAATAAAAACAGAGTCTAAGGAATGAAAAATATGGCCAAAAAACATATCCAGTGAAATTATTCATAATTTTGAATGAGAAAAAATCAACATTCAGTGAACTTGCAGATTTTCAGGACGTTTTATCAATCAAACCCAAATTTGATAGAAAATTTAACATATAAGAGCTCAGAGATCAAAGATTAATTTCAAGGAATTCAACATGGACAAATTATTTATTTTTTTTACATAGGAAATGCATACCATATATTTAAGATTAACATCAGCTATAGAGTAGTTCAAAAGAAAGATTGGGGGAGTTAAGGTAAAGATCGTAATTATGTTATACAAATGAGTTGCAGAGGAAAAATAGACACAAAACTTAGAGAGCTTGTCATTCTGAAAACTTACATCGGGAATGAGTTAAATAGGCAACATTACATATATATATCATGAAGCATATAGCACCCCCCAAAATCTATAAAGAAATAAGGAATTAGGGATGAGTAGATGAGGGAAGAAAAGATGAGGAAAGAAGACAAGGAAGGAACCCATGGGTGAGAGAAGGTTAAGTAATAGCAAGGCAAGTTCAAGAGCAGAATTTAAGCAGAATCATCAGGGATAGGAAGGATATGTGTGTGCGCATGAATATATCTATATATGCATACATAAATATATCCTTTCTTAACTATAGCCTGGGGGGAGGAGGGATGAAAGTAGGAAAAAAAAATAAAGTAAAAAAGATGTGCAGCAGAGAATAAAAGAACAATTTATAAGGAAGTAAAGAAAATTTGGACACTCATAAATATAATTTCTTCTACTAATATGCATACTTTCTTGAACTGGTAATTTATTGTTATATATTTTGAATCCTCCTTGATATTCTACTAGGCACATGACAGTGTTTTCTTTTGTTTTGTATTACTTTTCTGTTTTTCTTATTCTTTTTAAATAAATAATATAAAAGAAAGAAGTTTCATTGCTGAAATATATAAGGAATTGATTCAGATTATTATAAATCAGCCATTACCCAATAATGAATGGTCAAATAATATGAAGTCAGTTTTCTTTTTTTTAAATTTATTTTATTATAGCTTTTTATTTACAAAACATATGCATGGGTAATTTTTCAATATTTACCCTTGCAAAACCTACTGTTCCAGATTTTCTCCTCCTTCCCCCATTCTCTCTCCTAGATGGCAGGTAATCCAATACATATTAAATATGTTCAAATATATGTTAAATCCTATATATATATATATATATATATATATATATATATATATATATATACACACACACATATTTATACAGTTATCTTGCTGCATAAGAAAAGTCGGATCAAGAAGGAAAAAAAACTGAGAAAGAAAACAAAAATGCAAGCAAACAATAATAGAAAGAGTGAAAATGCTATGTTGTGGTCCACACTCAGTTCCCATAGTCCTCTCTCTGGGTGTAGATGGCACTCTTCATTACTGAACAATTGGAATTGGTTTGAACCATCTCATTGTTGAAGAGAGGCATGTCCATCAGAACTGATCATCTTTGTTGCTGTGTATAATGAGCTCCTGGCTCTGCTCATTTCACTTAGCATCAGTTCATGTAAGTCTCTCCAGGTCTCTCTGAAATCGTCCTGTTGATCATTTCTTAAAAAAACAATAATATTCTATAACTGAGTAGGCAGTTTTTAAAGATGAAATTCAATTTATCAGAAGCCACATGAAAAAATTCTCTAAATCACTAAAAATTTTAAAAATTCAAATTAAAACAACTCAGATTCCACCTTTCACCTGGGGAATAGGTGTAATATTCTCTGATTCGGTTTTCTTGGGGTCTCTGGGGGCAGCCTACTTTTCAGTTCAGTAATCACCATGAGAATAGCCAGGTTTAAGTTTAAGTCCAAAAGTCTTTATTGTCTCCTTTGCCTGGTGCTCAGCTAACTTGCTGGTGGCCTTCAGATGGGACTTGGTTTCAGTGGAGAAAATGCAGGAGGATAGGCCACCATGGTGGTGTGAGATGAAGTGAGTCTGAGTCCAAGGGTTTATGCTTTAGCCTCCAGCCACCACAAAGATGGAGGATGAAATGAATCTGTCTCTGCCTCTCTTGGCTGAGTTTGTCTCAGCTTATATGCTCTACACTGAGTATAAATCAATCATTATATCATTAGAAAACCATTATTTGTTGTAAGATTAAATCAATCATACTGAACTTAGAGAATTATTAAGCACATGCTAAACTAGATAACCATTGTCTCATCAATTCCACTTAGTATCTTGTAAGAATTCTTGTTTCAGAGTTCTGAGTTGTGGCCCATAACAGAGGGGAGAGAAAAATGATAAATGCCAGAAGAGTTGCAGGAAAACAAATACATTAATACACTGTTGTTCAAAAAGCAATTTGGGGCTATACCTCAAAAGTCATTAAATTCTACATACCCTTTGACACAGCCATACCACTATTAGATCCATAGACCCAAAGTTATCAAAAAAGGAAGAGGAAGGACCTATATATACCAAAATAATTATAGGATCAGCTGCTTCTGTGCAAAAAAAAAAAAAAATGGAAACTGAGAGGGTGCCCACCATGATTGAACAAATTATTGATGTGAATTTGATGGCATACTATTGTACTGTAAGAAATGATAAAAGGTATTCTTCCAGAGAAAACTAGGAAGATTTATATGAATTAATGTTGAATAAAGCAAGCAGAACTAGAAGAATAATTTAAATAATAACACAATATTGTAATAACAAACAATATTGTAAAGACAAACAACTTTCAAAGACTTCTGAAGGATTCATTATAAAATAAGCTACCCATATCTCAATAGAGAGGGGATGTCCTCAGGGTATTGTTAAGAACCACACCTAAGTGAAGGGATCTATTCTGCTGGTCAGAATTAGATTCCCAGCAGCTACTAGCAGGTGGCTCCTGTTTTAACACCCAGCTGCCACTAGCAGGTTGCGCCTGTAACAAATGGTACCCAACGTGGGGCACAAGAAATAAAGAAGTAGCAGTGTTAGAGAGCTGTTCATGAGTAGGATCCTCCCAGGAGAGTTCTTTCAGTAACCTGCGGGTAAAGAAAGGGAGAAGAAACCCAGTAAGACTTTTTCAGTTAGAGTAATTAAAATGGGCTAACACATTAAAGGACCTAGCCAAGAGATTTATGAAAAATGCCTATTCTAATTACAATCCTACTTCTCCATTTGTCAGAAAATTTGCCTCCATGACATCTCACAAGATTCAATACCTATAGCATCTCATCATCCAAAGGAATAGGATGTAAAAGACTTTGATAGTGCTATTTGCATTTCTTAGCATGTGGACTCAAATACCTTAGCATGCAGACTCAAATAATGGCCAATGCACAAACTTATTGTTTGTGGACCCTGTTGACCATGCTCCTGGGGGGGAAATAATCATGTTCCCACAAAACAAAAAATGGGGAATTGTTAAGGATCACACCTAAGTGTGAAAGGGCAGGTAGATTCTCCAAGAACCCCCACAGCTGTGAATCATGACACACTTGAAGGAATTACAAATCAGTCTTAATTGACGCATATGTTGCTTGTGGATTAGGAATGAAATAAATTATAGGCAAGAGGGAAGAAGAGAGAGATCAGAGAATGCAACTGCCTCTCAGCCTCCTTATATCATTATCATCCTCACACATGAAGGGATCTATTCTGCTGTTCAGAATTAGATCCACAGCAGCCACTAGTAGGTGGCTCCCATAACACCCAGCAGCTATTAGCAAGTTGTGCCATAACAGGGTACACATTGAGATTTACTATCTTTTGGACATAACCAATTAATGAATTGATTTTGTTTGACAATATATATTTGTAAAAATAATTTCATTTTTCTTTCTTTTTCAATGAGTAGGAAGAGTAGGTTGGAGGGAGAGAATGCAAACACTGAAATAAAATAAAATTGAATTAAAAAAATAAACACTACCATTCCTGGAAAGAATATGTTACTAAATACTCCTATTATTCCATTATTCTTCCTTTTATTTTCTAGTCCAAAACATTCCTACTTCACCACCACTCCTCTATAGATCCTATCTTTACCTATTAGAATCTTATATGTATGTATAAAGCAGTATACAGTGTGTATGAAAGCAGGGATCATTTTGCTTATTTGTATTTTTATTCCTGGAGTCTAGTTATAGAGCAAGTACTTTAAAATGTACTTCATTCAAAGGAATTTTTATTTTATCTTGTAAGTACAAGGGAGCTCCTTGAAGTTTTTGGACAGGAAACTATCATAGTCATGGTTTTCCATAGGAAGATTAATTTGACAGCTAAGTGGAAAATGAATAGAAGATCTGAGAGACTAAAAGCATAGAGACCAAATGAGAAGCTATTACAATAGTTCAAGCAAGGAATGATAAAGACTATTCAGATGTATAGTTTTATTTTTTGTTTTTTGTTTTACCATACTAGTCTATGCTTACTTATATAACTATTGGGTTAGAAGATTACTCTTTTTTTTAAAAAATTATTTTATAATAACTTTTTATTGACAGAACCCATTCCAGGGTAATTTTTTACAACATTATCCCTTGCACTCACTTCTGTTCCGATTTTCCCCCTTCCTTCCCTCCAGCCCCTCCCCTAGATGGCAAGCAGTCCTATATATGTTAAATATGTTGCAATATGTCCTAGATACAATATATGTATGCAGAACTGAACAGTTCTCTTGTTGCACAGGGAGAATTGGATTCAGAAGGTAAAAATAACCCAGGAAGAAAAACAAAAATGCAAATAGTTTACATTCATTCCCAGTGTTCTTTCTTTGGGTGTAACTGCTTCTGTCCACCATTGATCAATTGAAACTGAATTAGGTCTCTTTGTAAAAGAAATCCAAGAAGATTACTCTTGATGTGAAGGATGTTTTAGGAGACCCCTTGCTGCTATAACTTATTGTTCCTAGCCAGATAATCTAGGAATTATATTATACCCCCTCCTGCCTCATGAATATAGTCACTGTTTTCAATTAAAAGCAGAGACTTTAAACATGAACAGATAGATTTTGATTTTAGGAGAAATTCAAAAAATCCTTTCAGAGATCACAGAAAATGAAGACATATGCCATTTGACCAAGCTGTTTGTTTCATAGAGACCAATACAGTCTTTAACAGTATTTTTCAGAGTAGGAATCATAGCAACTCTTCTTCACTAAAATGAAGTACTTTATACTCACAAATCTTATCAGGACCAGGTTTAGTCTTAGTAGAGCCTGGCCAGTAATGAAAGAGCTCGGGTGTGAAGTCAGGACTAGCTCCCTGGAAGCCTCAGGATCAGCCAGAGTCAGGATAAGTAAAAGTCCTTGGTCTTCAGGGGAAGAAGTGAAGGATACAGACAAACTACCACAAGCTCGCCACCAACCTCCCTTCTCCTGGTCCTGCTGCAAAGTGAAGTTCTCTCTCCTCTCTCACCCACACCTTACCTACAGTTATCTGTACACACTAAACATCGAGCCAGCATGGAACAGTGAGAAGGACCATTTTTCCAAACATATGCTTATAGAATCATTGGCCAATAGGTAATTAGCCTTAAGTACTCAGTTGTCTGATTCAAGCACACCTTTTAAGAGTTTCAGCCCTTTACCTTCAGGTTTCTTTTTCCTATGCTCTTCAGACTTTTATTAACACCCCCCCCAATCCCTATACATGGTTTACTTAGAACTTAGCTATTTGTTCATGTCTAGTATACTCCTCCAAAGGAGGAAGATACTTAGTATACAGTATACATCAGGTATGGGATAGATACTTATTTCCTCTACATAAAAGAAATGCTAAAACACAAAAGACTCACAAGTATTCACTGACAGAATGACTTAACAATTATTCAACAGTAACTTATAATTACTATTATACTCCTTTGGGAGACTGAAGCTTCTCATCTGAACATAGAATAGATTGGGAAGTTACTGAATAGACATATTCTATTTTACCTCAGCTCTACACTATCCAAACAATTCTATATCTTCTTCCAAACCAGGCCACAGTTGAGACTCATTCTGCTGTTAGTCATTTTCTCTGATGAACTCGCCTTGCTGCCAATGAGCTCCTCTAGAAGGGCCCAGGATGTTATGAACTAACAAGTTCACTTCTAAGGCTGCAGAGGTTTATCTCTAGTCACCTACTCAGGAACTTATGCACAGGGTGAAAAAGATATTTAGGGGCTTAAATACAAGCTTATATGGTAAAATCCTTGCTCTTAATGGGAATGACTAAGGAGTGTAGGAAAAGAACACCACCTATATATCCTCATTTCTTTATGAAAAACCTAGGATAGAGAGAACTATTTGCCACATAATAGCATTGAAGGATGAAAGGGAACTGGAAATGGAACTTGACGGAGCATTGTGCCCCTCCCCTGCTTTGCTGCTTGGAGTATATAAGGAGAAAAAACAAGGGACCACCCAGGATTTGCTACATCATACCAAAGCAACAAGTCTTTTCAGCATTGAGTCCCACATGTCCAGAAGCAATCAAGGTTCAATATCTTCAAAGTACCAAGCTCCTTTAGCACCTGAATCATGTACATAGTAATCTAGAAATAGAAAGGTCAGCTTTGTGCATGTTATATTCAATTCATGATATACATCCATATCCATATATATGGATAGAAATCGATCTATAGACATATACACATATATGCATATATATGAAATGTGATACATTATAACTGTGTGACATTGGGCAAGTCAATTAATTTCTCAATGCCCAGGCAATTTTCTAAGATTCTAAATTACAGACAGACAAGGTGAGTCGCCCATCTGACTACTTAGTAGTTATTTCTATATTGGGATTTCCCCACGCTGATGAAATTATCCTTTGCTCCCTAAAATATAGTTCAGTAGTCCATTTGCAGAAATCTACTTAATTGCTGATAATGTGTATATATCAGAAACCCCCTGAGATTTTTCTTCAGTCAGAAAAGCCTCTTTCATTTCTAGGTGGTTTCAATGAAGTTTTATTACAGTCTTCCTGTTGCCTTTGATCAAAAATGAATCGATTAATTAAATTCATATCACTCTTTAGGACTTAATGATGGTGGAGACTTTGTTTTTTTCTTAGAACAAAGCATTTGAAGGGCAGAGACTACATCTAATTTGAGTGCTTCTGACACATTTAGACATCGAACAGATAACATAATAAGACAATGATGATAACTTGGTGCAGGATAAAAATGTAAATACAAGTCATTAAATGTTTCAACAATCAAAATTTTGGCTGTCCCAAAGGACAGTTTTTCTTGGGGGCTAAGATCATGAAAGAAAGACCAATTTCTTTCATAAGTTAATAAAACTGTGTTAGATTTACAGCATAACAAAATTATCTCATTGTTCCTAAATCCTCTTTGACTTTTCATTCTTATCTCTGCATGTACAATCTGGTTTCTATCTTTTCACTATCTCTCAAATATCCTTTCCTCTGGAAGGCAGAGACTGTTCATGTTTTTTATTTGTAGCCATCCTTAAACACTTATGTGGGTATTTCATAAATGCTGTTCATTTATCCCATTCATAATTGTCACGGGAAGGTTAAGAAATATGCCTAGGGTCGCACATAGTTAATATGTCAGAAATAGGTTAAATTCAGGTTTTCCTGATTCTAAAAGTGGCTTTCTTTCCATTATGACACAAAGCCTCTCATTAAGCAAGTACAAGAACAATCAAGGGAAAAAAGGCTGAAGGAGGGTGATTCAGGGTATTGTCATTGTTTGGTCTCAGTTGGAGGGTTTTTATAAAACAGAAAGTCATACATTCAAATCCACGATGTCTAAATTTCATGAGTCAGTCAACTTATACCTCAGGATATTAATGCTTTGGGAATTTCTTGGTTTTAATTATAATTTGTTCTTTATTAGAGCTTCTTTCTTCCATGCAATTCAATGAATTTAACTTAAAATTTTAAAATGAACTTCTAAATGCATTTTTCATACAAAATGGACAATCAGTTTTTTAAAAATAAACTTTCCCTTTTTAGCTTCACTGTTTTAAGTGATTTTCTCCTGCATCTACTTCAGCACAAATTTCTTAATTTGATATCTCCTTCCAAACAGGCCACCTTTCACTCCTTGTATGGTAGAAAGTGTTTCCTCAGTCAAAGTGAGAGAAAACAATCTTTAAATAACTGCATCTCTGGGGTAGTGGAAGGGTACCTTGACTTGGAGGTAGAAGGCCTGGCTTTTTGTTCTGGCTCTGCAAGCCTTTTTTAAGCAAATCATTTTGCTGTTATTCAATATCTTTTTTTAAAAGTTCAATTAATTTCAACACAACTCTATTAAGTAGCTACTCTGTGCAGCTGATGGACATAAAAAATCCCTGTTAACTCTAGGATTCTTTGAGCTTCATTATCTTTCCTTGGTGTAAGTAGATGTCATTTTCATCACATTATCATTATGCATAAAAAATACTTTAAGAATTACCTAAACAGCAATCAGAGCTACTAGGTCAAGCAATGCATAAAATGCTGAGCCTGAAGATAGGAACTCTTGGGGAGTTCAAATGGGATCTCAGACCCTTTTTAGTTATCTGACCCTAGGCAAGTCGCTTAACCCTGTTTGCCTCAGTTTTCTCATCTATAAAAAAAAGCTGGAGAAGGAAATGCACCTCTCTCCACTATCTTTGCCAAGGAAACTCCAAATGGGGTCCTGGAAAGTCTCAAACGACTCAGCATTCAATCATATGGGAAGCCTGTTCAAATTCTGCCTCTAAAGATTATTACCTTTTTGACCTTGCAAAAATACCAAGGCCCTTCTTGGGCCTTTTTCTTCATTGACAAACTAAAGTGGTTGGATTAGATAAAGTCTGAGGTCCTTTCCAATTCTAGGTCTCTAATGCTATGAGAAGAATAAACATTTATTGAGTGCCTGTAACTAACAGTATGTTCACAATCATATTATTTTTGCCTAGGAATGTTTCATTTCACCCTTCAAAAAAGCTCATTTAAAAATGAGAAGCTAGGCTTTCTTCTTAGTGTGTATGCATTCATAACATTTCAAGGAACTTCCAAGAGGGCATCTCATACAATCTCCCATCACATCCAGACCTGAAGCTAAAACTAGTATAGCAGAAAACTTTCACCATACAAACCAGCCTAATAAGAACCTTTAAAAATTAAGCAAATTAAACAATCACTGGAAGCCCTTTTCCCACTTATCACGGCCATTAATCCTGATGATTCATGTTGAAGCACAGAGGGAACATCATTTGCCTGTAGAAGTACAGGAGTCACAAAAATGGATTTTTGTTTGCTTTAAACCAGCACAAATTCTTTTGGGCAGGAGCATGTGGGCTTGTACTACTTCACATGGCAGATCTAAATCATTCTAGGGAAACTTGAGGTGCTAATCTTATATTTAGACATCCCTGGTCGTAGGAGGTTCTATAATGAGTCTTGGTTAGTGACTAGGGCTGGTGTTGGTTTTGCAGTAGGGATGAGAAGCCGACTGACACTTCATCCATAAACACCTATGTGGATAAGCATGAAGAGTTGTGTCTCCAGATTTGCTGTCCCCTGAGTGAACAAGTTGCCCTCTTTTCTGGCGAGCACAACCTTTCCTCAGAAGTAACTGAATCTTTGCTGCTTTCCTAGTATTAATTGTACCCCAAAGTATCTCCTACCTTCTCAAATACAGAAATCGAAACATTGCTCCTTTTTCTTCCTCCCCGGGCACACTGGCTCTGTATTTTGATCCCTAAAGGGATAAATGTAGAGATGGGGTGTAGATGGGAGGAAGGTGGGAGCTCCAGAGTCGTTCAGTATGTAGGGAGTGGAAGAGTATGAGAGTCAGGATCAGCGCTAGAGGAAGTGGTGGGTAGGGGGGAGGGAAGGTTTCTCGACCTGGGCCAGTATTAAGGCATATAGAGGCTTCCTTCTGGTTGTAGGCGTGTGGCAATGTTTAGTCCACTAAAGTTCGCTCGGTGACTCTTCCCCGCTATCAGTTTTTTGTTTTTTTGTTGTTGGGTTTTGAGGTTGGGTTTTTGTTTTGGTTTTTGGGGTGTTTTTTGGGGGGGCACTCAGTTTCCCAGGGAGTTGGCAAAGCACTACAGTTGGCCCTACCAAAGTGCTGCCCTCCGAGAGTCTTAGAAGAGGTGGAACCTGGAGAGAGGTGGGGATGGGGTTGGAAAGAGACATGCGGTGGATCTCATCCTCCCCTGTCCACCCCCTCTCCTGGGTTGCCCCTCCCCGGGAGCCGCAGCGCCCCTGCCACGCAGCTCCTCTCCACGCCTCCAGACTCCCCTGGAGCAGCTCAGCGCTCTCTCCCTTCCTCTCACTTATTCCCCACCTGCAGGGGGCCCGCCGAGCTCCAGCTCCTTCCCTGCGGCGCGGACTGAGTGGGAGCTTCGCGCAGCTGCTCCCGCTGTGGCCGAGGCTGCCGCTGCTATTGCAGCTGCCGAGGCGGCGGTGCGCTCTGCGCGCAGCAACCGACTGCGCGGGAAACGCTCTGGCTGAAGCAGCTGCAGCAGCACCAGCTTCCTCCGCGATTCCGGCCCGGAGTCCCCGGCCGTGGGCAGCGGACAGGGGAGCCCCAGCCACCTGCGCCGGGCTCCCGGCAGCTCCCGCCCGGGGCAGTCTCTTGGAGCGCGCAGCCGGCGCTTGCTGCTGCCTATGGGAGCTTCCCGGAGCGCCAAGGAGTGGCAAGACCCAGGGAGTCTGAGCCAGGGAGAACAAGGCAAGTATCTCTACTTGAGAGAGGGAGAAGGTGGGTGCCGGTCTCCCATTTTCTCGCTTACCCCTAATAGTCCTTCCGCGATTTCCCCATTCTCGCTTAAAGCTTCCCCCCCGCCCCCATTCCGGTCCTTTATGCAATCCTTAAGCTTGTTTCTGGCATCGACCCTTTACTTTGACCATTAGCTGGATGTAATCTCTTTTCTCCAATATGTTACCGGGGAGGGGATGGAAAGGTTTGGATTCCATTAAAGAGCTGGGGGTGGTGAAAGGGAGGAATTGCGTTTCAAATAGCCTTACACCCTACTTCTTTATCTGCTATCCCCTTTCCCCCATATATCTTGTGGAGAAATCCTCTTGGACTCTCGAGTCGAACATCACCCAAGCACCCACGATGAAAGTAATCCTAGTTCTTTTGTGGGGCAAGAGAGAGGAAAATGCCCTTGGATTTTATGGTTCACGAGTGTGTGTTCACCCTCCCCCCTTCCTGAACTGGACACCTGTTGGATTTCCTTAGGCAGTCAGGTCTTAGGCTTAGTGCCCTGTGTTGCTAAAACCCACATTAGTGGCTGGAAACCTGAGAAACCTGGATTGTTCTTTGACTAGGACCGTGAGTTCCTAAGGATGTGCTTAACTCGGCCCTAAGGGGTCCTTAATCTCTTGACCTCCAGTGGGTCTAATAGTATTCCCAGCGAGTTTCAATGACTGCCATCAGCCTTCACACAAAGATTACATTTTGATTTCTGGGATCAGTGGAGACAGGATCCGTCTCAGTTTTCTTTCTTTGCACCAACCCCCCACCTCTCTGATTTACCTGAAACCGCAAGAAATGCCCAACACTGAAGTTTGATTCTTTCCTGCTAAGTCATTGAGCTCTGGGATCTCACCTTTCTTTTAGAGTCCCATAAGCCTTCTAGTCACAGTAAATTGAAAATTACATGGGAGATTTTTGCTTGTTTTAGGTTTTGAAGGAAGATATCAGTTTCATCCTGAAAGACCACTGAAGAACTCATTCAACACTATAGAAAGCATTTGTGGGAATTATTGCTAGGCCAACATTCAGAAAAATGTAACATCAGCCTTGGAAAACCAGTTACCTTTTAAGAGATGTGTTTATTAGCACCACTACAACATGCATGATGTAATGTAGTGAGGTGGCTTGAATATCAGCCATGGTAAATGCTGACTTGTTGGGTGTTCGTTCTTGTAACTCCCACTCTTTCTTTTCTCATGTTTGCAGTGGGACAAGCAGTTTGTTTTACATTATACTTCTGGAGGGTAAAAAACAGGAGTTAGAGTTGCAGGAAGAAAAGTTACAGTTAACAGGAAGAAATATAATGTAAATAGAATATTTGCCAGCTTGTTGCCCTTTTTCTTCTTTGAAGGAGGGAAGGAATCCCAGAGGAGACTGCAAAGGTGAAACATGTTGTGGTGTATGGTGGTGAAACCATATTTCCATTTGCTTGGCCTGGAAGAATTTAATTGTTGCATGAAATATGAAGACCTAATTGATGAGGCTTCAAAATAGCTTTCACTAATAATATAGTTAGCCTTCTTTTATACTTATATTACTGGTATGTTTTAAGGATTTAGTATACATAATTGTGTATATGTACATATATACGTATGGATGCATGTGTACTTAATGTGTGTATGCAATCAATATGTGTATGTATAATTTATGTTTTTATATATAGTTGTAAGGATTTGATGAGATAATAATTATAAAGTGCTTAGCATAGTACCTGGCATATAGTATAGTTATTATTGTTATTATTATATATTTTGTTTGGCTTTTTTTTTTTTTTTTGGAATAACTGGTGATTTCTTGGATGTATGGAAGTCCTTGGGAAGAAATTTTATGGTTTGCAAAGTACTTTAATATATATTATCATTTGCTATTATTCTTATTTCATAAATGAATGACTAACTTGCACAGGGTCTTTCATCTAGTAAGTATTACAATCAGTTCTTAGTTTGTTTAGACTGTAGGTTTTAGAACTTTGATTGAAGGCCATAATGCAAATTGGAAGTTACTCAGCAATTCATTAGGTTAGAATTGCCTGGGGTTCTATGCAATTGGTTAAGTGACTTGCTTAGGGTCCCATAGCCATTGTATATCAGAATTGAGATAACAAGACCTTCTGACTTTCAGTTCTGTTGATTAGGTTAATATAGCCTATATCTACAAAAGAGAAAAATATTGGATAAATTAATGAATAATCAGAGCTTACATTTGTATCATTCAAAAAAAAAACCAAACAAACCCTGAGATAGACACTATTTTTATCCCCATTTTACAGATGAGCAAACTGAGGCTAAGAAAGGTTAAATTATTTGCTCAGGGTGACAATATAGTGTCAGCAATTTTTTTTTAATACTGCAATCTAATAATTTTGCTTAGGCAACAGATTTTTTAGGATTTTTTACTATGAGTCTAATATTAATATTACTAATATTAAAATACATTATCACTTACTATTAATAATAATAATAATTAATGATAATAATAGGAGCTGAATGACAAATGCTTTTTTGAGTATCTGTGATATTTCAAGAAAATGCTTCTACAAATGCAGATTGACAGTTACTTTGTGATTTATAATCATAGAATTGTTTGAGGCAATGCAAGTTAGAGAAATTAAATCCTTTACCTGTATGTTTCAAAGTTCCAACTTGGACTAAGGTTCTTGACTTTGAGGAGGGGCAGTTAACCCCTCTAGAATGAGTCTGACTCTCATTGTCACAGAGTGGTACAATTGAAACTACTCAAGGGCAGCTAGATAGTGCCATAGCATATAGAGGTCAGGGCTGGAGTCAGGAATTCTCATCTTTCTGAGTTTAAATCTAAACTTTATTTCTTGATTAATTGTTCTTTCTGGCATTGTCAATTAGCTGACATTTTCTCTTTAACTACAAATATATACACTCCAGGTTTACATGTGAAACAGTATTTTACTGGAAAGAATTCCAAATTTGTAATTAGGAAATTTCCATTCATCCTTTCTCTGAAACTTACTGGCTCTGTGACCAAAGGCAACCCATTTAATTTTCCTGAGCTACAATTTTTTCATTTGTAAAATGCTGATAATAATATTTGCACTGTTTACCTCATGGAGTTTTTAATAGAGAATTGTTGTTGATACTATTGTGCACTTGTTTCAGTCATTCATGTCCAACTTTTCTTGACCCTATTTGGGCTTTTCTTGGCAAAGACATTGGAGTGGTTTGTCATTTTCTTCTCCAGTCTGTTTTTACAGATTAGAAAACTAAGGCAAATAGTGGCTAAGTGATTTTCGTAGGATCAAGAACTAATAAGTGTCTGAGACTGGATCTGAACCTAAGTTTTCCTGACTACAGGCCCAGCACTTTGTCTCCTGTGCCACCTAGCTGCCTCTGTAATGGAGAAACCATTCTGTAAACTTTAAACTAGTAGAAAAATGTGAATTGTTTTGATTATTAAGCACTAATTGTTATTGTGGGAATGGGTCTCAATCTATTATTTCATTTGGATAAGGAGCTCTGAGGTGAGAAAAACCCATTTAATTTTATTAATCCAGGACTTCATCTTCAGTGCAATATTACTGCAATATTAGAGAAATATCTCAAGCATTGTGAATTTAAGTGATTTGATCAGGATCATACAGTGTACAAGTTACAACTAGAACACAAGTTTTCCTCACTTCAAAGCCAACTCTATCCTTTATCCCATAATATCTATTACCAATGTATTTTTAAAGTAATTAACATTTTTTCAAAGTACACTTTGTTCCTGGACTTCTCACATTGTCTGCTCCCTCTTCCCCTGTTGCCTCTCCCTTTGAATGGTTGAATTCTCCCAGAATCTCCTTTTTAAGGATTTTAGGGCGAGTCATGTCTAAATTCCTCTCCAGGATGCACTCCTGATAGCTGGACTTCCTCATCACCAGCAGTCATCTTTCCCATCCCTTTCTCAGCTTTCTTTTGTGTGTTTTCTTCCCCATTAGAATGTAAGCTCCTTGGGGGCAGGGTGTGTCTTTCTGCTTTTATTTGTATTTCCCATGTGTCTGGCATGTAATAAATGTTTAATAAATGCTTGTTGACTTGACTCATCTTGAGCTTCTTAAATTTAAGGACATAATTTTCTTCCTTGATTCTACATTCTGATGATGGCTTCATAAAAACCTAAAATGATACTTAGAGTCTTTCAAACTCAAATTGTCTAATGGTAATGCCATTATGAATATGATCACATGGAAAATTTAAGAGAAAAAAAAACTCTTAACACTGAATCAAGAAATTACAAGTAGGGAAGATGGAAATTATTTTGCTTCTTCAAGTACTCCCTTTCACTCATTCATGCTTTTACTTTGGAATAGAAAATACAAAGGAATCAAATTCTCTGAAGTCAGTCATCAAGTATTTTGATGAGTAATTAAATATTTACTGACTGATATATGTTTCACATTGTGTTAAGAGCTGTGGAGGAAAGCAGAGGGGACATTGAAATCAAAATACTTATAGAGGAGACAAGACTGACCTACGCTAACCCATGAAACAATATAAAACAGTACACAATTAATTACTAAATTATGGATATATGATTTGTGTTATAAGATCCTGTTCATGGAAGGGAAGATCCATGAGGCCTGAAGTCAAAAGAAAAGCCTTTATGAGGAAGTAAAGTATAAAAGATGGGTAGGAAATTTGGGATAGTGAGCTCTTTGAATTTTACCTGTAATTTTTTTTCTGTTAACAAAAATTTATTAAATGCATATTAAATATGCATTTAATACATATTAATCACTTAATAGATAATTCCTTTCTTCCCTTCTGTCCCACCTCCTAACTGAAAAAGATAAAGAAAATTCTTTTAAAATTATTTAGTATTTTATTTTTCCCAAATTATATGTAAAAACAATTTTAAACATTTGTTTTTTAAAATTTTGAATTCCAAATTCTCTCTTCCTCCTTTTCCTTAGTTTTCCTTGATAAGGCAAACAATTAGAAATGTTATACATGTATAATCACATAAAAGTATTTCTACAATTGTCATTCTGTAAAGAATATACAAACAAAATCGAAGAAAAATAATGAAAGTTTTTTTTTTTTGGTTTTGTTTGTTTGTTTTTGTTTTTTTTTTTAAAGTATGCTTTGATCTCCATTCAGATTCCATCAGTTCTTTCTCAGGAAAAAGATAGAATTTTTTATTTTAAGTCTTTCAGAATAGTCTTGAATCATTGTATTACTGAGAATAGCTAAGTCATTCATAGCTGATTATCATACAGTATAGCTGTTACTATATACAGTGTTTAACTCATAATAAATATGCATACATTTTGCTTGTGATTTACATGCTTGGTCTTTTGACTTTTTATTTTGATTATGAAATGCATATTTTGCATACTCTGCATGAATCAACTTAGTGGGGTTTCATTTTCCCTCTAAATAAGTAGTTATATGATGATGATGATGATGATGATGGTAACTTTAAGTAGTACTTCATATAGTGCTTAAGTATTTTCAAAGAACTCTATGTTATCTCATTTAATCCTCAAATCAATCCTAAAAGCTAAGTGCTATTATTTTCCTCATTTTACAGATGAGGAAACAGAGGAAGAGAGATAAGTGACTTGCCTAGAGTCACATAGCTATTGAATGTCTATGGCTAGGTTTTAATTTAATGCTTCCCAACTCCAAGCCTAGTGCTTTATTCATTGTGCCACCTAGTACATTAAGAATAGTAGAATCTATCATTTTATTTATAATTTTATTCATCTAAAGTAATTTTGTACTTTTAGGAAAGTATAAATGAGTCAGCTTGTTAAAAAGAAAAAGATTTGTGATTCTGAATAATTTTTACTGTGTTAACAAAAAGAAGCATTTCTTATGGTTCAAAGGGATTTACCTCTTTCTTTCCCTTCTGCCCCTAGGGAGTGCAATCTGGACAAGACCCTGTCCTGAGGGTTGGATTCCCAGTGACAGTGTCTCCCTCCTCCCTTTCTCTCCTTCCCTCCCCCCCCCGAACCCCACCTCCCTCCGCCTGGCCTTTTTTTTTTTTTTTTTTTTTTTTAACAGTCTCTGGCTCACTAAACCCCTGACCAGATTCTCTGGAGTTTAAAACATTTTTTAAAGTTTTAGGCTTAAGCTTCTATCTATGATTTCTCAAAAATTAGGATAAAGTATCAATATACAATATGAATTAGACATGAGAAGGTTTATATTTCCTATGTACATACACAAAAAAACCTAAAACACAAAGCCCATATTGATAGAATGACTTAAAAACAGAATTCTGTAACTTATACTATAATTATAATTTGCTGGGAGGCTGAATCAAAATATAAATTTCATGAAAACCTAAAGAGTTTGCAGATCGTCTGATTAGGCTTTTTGCATTTCACACTCCAACTTTTCTTTCTATCGATGCAGCACTCTTTCTCATGGTATTGTTACTTGTCATGGAGGAGGGTAAGGACCAAAGGATCACTCAAGGGCTGACACATGATACCAAAATAGCAGGTTAAAGTTCTTTTAGTTCTAGGCACATGGCAATTTTTAGTCCATTAAAGTTCATTCTATGATTCTTCCCCACTATCCATTTTTTGTTTTTTTGTTGTTGGTAGTTTGCTTTTTTAGTTGATATGGGGTTTTTGCTCTCCATCTAATAAAGGAGTAAGACACAAATATTAACTGTTTATTGATTAATCCAATGCCTGGCACATAGTATGTGCTTATTAAATGTTTGTTCATTGATTGATAGATAACTATAATATATAGAATATTATGTGATAAATATCTTATGTAGGAGTCTAACTTGGGCCTTAAAACCAACCTACTGTTAGCCCTAAGGGCTCCATTCTGTAGTTGTGGCCCCAAGAACAAAAACAACTATAATATTTTGTGATGTAAGCATTTGATATAGCATTATTTGCCAAATACTGTGTGTGGCCCACCAATGAGGAAGGTTGGCTGATATCCCAAGGGAAACCTAACTTTATAATTAATAATAGTTAGCATTCATATGGCATGTCAAGGTTTGTACAACTCTTTACACATGTCTCATTTAAGCCTCACAATAGGCCTGGAAGGTAAATGTTATTACTGTTGCTGTTGTTCAGTTATTTAGTTGTGGCTGACTCTGTGACTTAATGAACCATAGCATTCCAGGCCCTCTTTCATCCACTATCTCTCAAAATCCATTCAGATTCATGTTCATCATTTCCATGACACTATCCATCTCATCCTCTGCCATCCCCGCCCTTTTTTTTTTTTTTTCTTTGACTTTGGTCTTTCCCAACACTGGGGGTTTGTTCAATGTGTACTGTATTCTCATTATGTGGTTAAAGTATTTATGTTTCAGCTTCAGTATTTGACTTTCTAGTGACCAGTCTGAATTAATTTCTTTAAATATTGACAGATTGGGTCTTCTTGCTGTCCACTGGACCCTCAGAAGTCTTCTCTAGAACTATAGTAGCTATGTAGCCCTGGTGTAGTCATTTTCAATCTCAGTTTCCTTCTCTGTAAAATGAGATTATATTTGCTGGCCTATGAGATCCCTTCTACCTTTAAAATAAGTGATTTATTACATTTTGGAGACTGTCTTCCCATGTATCCATCTGCCTCCTTTTACCCATTCAGGTTTAAAGTTGTTTTGTTAAAAGAAAAGCAAAGTAGAATGTGTCTTGCAGTTTTTCTTCTGGACATTATATTTATCAGAGATGTTATATCATTTCTCAGAAAACTTATGGTTTAAATGACCAAAAAAATGAGCCAAATATGTAGGTGTAAATATAAGTATATATGAATATACACACATATCTATGTATATATATTTATGTATGTGTTTATATATACATATGTATGCATATACACACATATATGTGGATGTATAGTACTGGACTGAGAGTTATCTTCTCAATTTCAGATTTGGCCTAAGACACTTTCTAGCTGTGTGATTCTAGGCAATTTACTTAACCCTGTTTGCCTATTTCCTCATCTGTAAAATGAACTGGAGAAGGAAATGGCAAACTACGCCAATACCTTTGTCAAGAAAATCCCAAATTGGGTCACGAAGACATGGGCAAGATTGAAAATGACTAAACAATATACATATACATACATTTGTGTGTGTCTGTAGTTTACTACTCCATGCTGCTAATTTGGTTCAAGATAAACCCTAACATTCTTGAGAAGATTCAAGGCTAAGAGGCATGGTTCTCAAATATTTTGCTAATGACTAAGGTATTATTTTAAGAGAAATTTTGAAAGACTTTCAAAAGGCAAGGAGTGGCAAGTTATTTGGGCCACACTCCATCTGGTGTGATAGAATTTAAATGTATAAAAGGATCAATGAAAAAAAAATACAGAGTTTTTTTTTTTTTTTTTTTGCCATTATATGTAGCTCACAACTAGCAATGGTTTTAGGTTTTAGGTTTTAATAATTGGTATAAAATAAAAGAAGTCTGTAATCAGGAGACAGGGCGTAACTATGGTTTAGATATTTCCCAGGAACAAGATTGCACAATTTCAAAGTATTTCATTTTGCAAAACCTACTGTAAATTATGTATTTGAAATGCATAGCTGGTAACTTCTTCCTTATGCTCTTAAAACTAATTTCATAATAATAGATTTAAACCTAGAAGGGATTTAGAAATCATTTAAGCTGATCCTCTTGTTTTGAGTTTTAGGAGTTTGAATAATTTGCCCAAGGTTTCAACTCCAAGTTGATTCTACTCCAAATTCAACTTTATTGCCCTTAGATTATGCTGCTAGTCCATTTTTATTCCTTTAAAAATGTTGAGAGTTTATTGGATTTCTTAAATTGGGTCTATTATTAAAGCAACCCATAGGTTGTGATAAGGGTAAGGTGATATTAAAAGAAAATGAGAAAGAATGCATAGATTTAGTGTTCTCCATTTTGCTGTTTGGGATAATAAAAATAGTAAGAATATCTAATATTTATATAGTGCTTTAAGCTTTGCAAAATACCTTATTATGAAATAATAATCTAATTACATTTCCCCAGTTGTTTTTCAATCATGTCTGACTGTGACATTTGGAGTTTTCTTGGCAAAGATACTGGTTTGCCTTTTCCTTTTCCAACTCATTTTAGAAATAAACTGAGGCAAACAGGGTGAAGTGTCTTGTCCAGAGTCACAGAGCTAAGAAGAGTTTGATACTGAATTTGAACTCATGAAGATTAGTTTTCTTGACTACAGATCCAGCACTCTATCCACTGCAAGCCTAATTGCACATATCCTTTTAAAGCATCTTCTGAAAACATATTTTTATAAAACTTTTTTTCAGAATGTCCAGAAAAAACTCAAGACATGGGTACCCTGATGGGACCCAAGCAGAGGGACTAAGGTGTGGAATCCTTTCACACATTTCCTGTCTCCTTCACAAAGTATGCATACCTATTGAGCACAGATACCACTGTTGGTAGAGTCCACCTTAGATTCCTAAGGGACCAATATAACCCTGGTTTGATGATTTCCTAAATAATAACTCACATAATATTTCAAAGCACTTACACATCTATAATTTCATTTTATCCTGGCAGCAGCTCTGTAAGATAGGGAGGACTAGTTTTATCACTGTTTGATAGATGAAGAAAATTGAATTGTAGAGAAGTTGTAAATTGTCTGTCACATAGCACAAGAGACTTAAACTCCAATCTTCTGACTCATAACATGTATTCTTCCTGCTGGGACACATTGCCTTCATAAGAAAAAAATAGTTCTTTTTTTGTACCTGCCATTATTTTAAATTTAGTTTTAGCTTATTTTAAATTTAGTACCTAACTTTCACATAGAGAGTGAAAAAAATCCTTCCTTTGTAGCTTAATAATTAATAATTTTTCAAGGAGTGAAAGGAAATAAAGCTCTTTTTTTTTTTTTGATTAGTACTTTTTGATATACCTTTGGCACTTAAAATTTATGATTTAGAGTCTAGATGACATAAATAGAGCTCTGGGTTTAGAGTCAGGAAGAAGAGTTCAAATCCTATCCTAGATGCTTGGTAGTTCTATAAGCCGGTGCCAGTCCTCTTATATGATCCCTGCAGACAATGGTCTGACTTAATAGTTTTGGGCATTTAATGAGTATCTGTTGTGTATCCCATTGGAAATCTTCCTAACCACTTTGTATCAATGTTTCATACACTTCTCATGGTTGAAATTAGAGCCTCAGTTGAAGACTACAAAACTCAGTGGAAATAGCACTCATTGATTCTGGAGTTGGAATGGATTCAAATCCTACCATTATCTGCATAATGTCGAGTGAATGAGTCATTAACCTCTGTGGGTCTTTTTCCTCATCCATGAAAGGGGAAGGGAAAAAGGAACTAGATTACTTTTTTTAAAGTAACTTTTTATTTTCAAAATACATGGAAAGATATTTTTGAACATCCACCCTTGCAAAACTTTGTGTTCCAAATTTTTCTCCCTTATTTCCTCTACTCCTTTCCCTAGACAGCAAATAATCCAATACAGGTTAAACATATGCAGTTCTACTAAACATATTTCTACATTATCATGCTACACAAGAAAAATCAGATCAGAAAGGGAAAAAAGTGAGAAAGAAAAAAAAAAAAACCCAAGGCAACAACAACAAAAAGGGTGAAAATACTAGGCTGTGATCCACATTCAGTCCTCATAGTTCTATTTTTTGGTCCAGATGGCTCTCTCTATCACAAGTCTATTGGTATTGCCCTGAATCATCTCATTACTGAAAAGAGCCATGTTCATGACAGTTGATCATCACATACTCTTATTGTTGCTGTGTGTGATGTTCTCTTGGTTCTATACACTTCACTTAGCATCAGTTGGTATAAGTCTTTTCTGAAATCAGGCTTTTTTGAAATCATCCTCTTGATTGTTTCTTATAGAATAATAATATTCCATTACATCCATATATTATAATTTATTCAGCCATTCCCCAGCTACTCAGTTTCCAAGGAACTAGATTTCTAAAAATTTTTCTTGCTCTAAATCTATGAGACTATTATTTGAGTAACAAGTTTTGCCCACATTTAGTCACCATTACTTTATTTTCTTCATTGCTTTCAAAGAATGATTGTAATTTTGCTTAGGTTTATATAATTCCTCCTTTCAGAAATCGTTGAAGTGTCATATAAGTTTATTGTCTGAGAAATCATCAAAGGTTATTTGTGTTCCTTGGGAATCCAGAAGGAACTTCACCAAAAATAACATCTCTCAGAGATCCATAGGGATGCTCACTTTGTGAGGAGGAGGAGACTATGAGAAGATTTCAGATTTTTTTCCATATTCCTAGGTTCCATGATGGCATCCATCTTTTAGGCTTCCATCCATCTCTTAAAATTCTGGAGATAGCCTCATGCAAAAGTACTTTCAGCAATAACAGATATAAATAAAACATTTATTAAGCTCTTATTCTGTTTCAATCATCTTGCCAAATGTTGGAACTATCCAGAGAAAAAAAGACAATTCCTACTCTAAGAGATCTTACATTCTCAGGACAGAAAATAGCTCAAAAAAGGAATCTGGGAAGTAGCGGGAGGTGTGTGGGAGGAAGAGGACAAAGTGAAAGAGTGCAATCAGGGACAGCTCCAGGAGAGAATGAATGGCCTGGGTACTTCTTGAAATGGTGATCCCAAGCAGGGACTTACCAATTAGAAAAAAAAGACTGTAGGGTGGTGATATCTCCAGGCAAGAAGGTTGTTGGTACAGGACTGGAAAGGTTAGCAGTGAAGCGGGAAGAGAAGGAGAAATAATGTTTGCTAATAGGTTATTAGGCATTATGAGAAGCCAGGGAGTGTCTTTATTAGGCTGGTTGCATACCAGGATTTAGGCTTTGCCTAATAACTTTCTCGTAAGATTTTTAGAACTACTTGTGGAGGGCATAGCTTTGTCTTAGGATGATCCTATGATCCAATGGAGTCTCAGAACAAATTACCCTATTTATTTCATTTCTGTGGGACCTGTAAAATGATGGGCTGGAGTTAGATGATTTCTCTGATGTATTCCAACTCTGCAGAATTTGGATTGGATTGCTTACACTTCCTGTATATTTCTGAGGAGACAATTTTGGTTCGATAGAAAGAGGATTGGATTTGAATTTAAGAGCTTTGAATCTCCCTTCTACCTCATACTAGATGGGTGACCTGGGGCTTAGCATTTAACTAGTATGAGACTAATGTCCTTATTTTTTTTTAAATAGGAATTTTAATATTTATACTTATTTCACAGGGCTGATAATTAAAGAAAGGAATGAGGATTAAAAAATACATACATCAAGCATTTTGTTCTAGAGTGCCATAGAAATGTAAGCCATAACATATTACTTACCTTAAAGGTAGGTGGGTGGCCAAAGTGGATAAAGCACTAGAGTCAAAAAGACCTTAGTTCAAATCCAACTTCAAAAATTTTTTAACTGTGTGGCCTTGGATGGATTACCCAACATGTTTGCCTCAGTTTCCTCAGCTATAGAACAGGATAATGAGAGCACCTTCTTCCCAAGGTTGTGAGTGATCAAATGGGATATTCATAAAATACTTTGTATAGTATTTGACACATACTATGTGTTGGATAAATGCTTGCTTATTTTCTTCCTTAATTTCTTCCTTTTTATCAAAAGGAGAGAGCCTTGGGACTTTTTGTCTAACCCACCAGAAGGCAGCTAAGTGGTCCAGTGGATAGAGTACTGGGCCTGAAGTTGGGAAGGCCAGTTTGGCCTTAGACACTTCCTAGCTGTGTGACATTGGGTAAATCATTTAAGCCTGTTTGCTTCAATTTCCTCATCTGTAAAATGAGCTGGAGAAGGAAATAGCAAATCTCTCAAGTGTTTTTGCTAAGCAATCTCAGCAACAACAAACCCACCCGAAATTAGTAATTCAATTTTGGAGTTAAGGAAGAACTTAATCCCATCTTGGTTATATATTGGCTTTGTAATCATTAGCAGATTGCTGAACCAATTAGTACTCACAGGCAGTAGTCTAAGACTGTGGTCAAAAGCTCTGATTTTAAGAATTTTGGGGAAGGAGTCATAAACTTCTTTGGCTGGCAAAGTTTATGAATTTCCTCTCAGGATAATTAAAAAAATTTTTTTGAAATAGTATTTTCAATATTCACCTTTTTAAAATATTGTGTTCCAATTTTTTTCTCCCTCTCTTTCCTTTGCCCCAAGTTAACTGTATCAATCTGATACATGTTAAACAATATATACACACACACACACACACACACACATATATATACATATTTGTCACGCTGCAGAAGAAAAATCAGCTCAAAAGGGGAAAAACATGAAAAAGAAAAAAAAAACCAAGCAAACAACCACCAAAAAAGGTGAAAATACTATGTTTTGATCCACATTCAGTCTCCATAGTTCTTTCTCTCTCTGGATGTGAATAGTACTTTCTATCACAAGTCTATTATAATTGCCCTGAATCACCTCATTGTTGAAAAGGACCAAGTCCATTACAGTTAATTATCACATAATCTTGCTGTTACTATGTACAGTGTCCTCTTGGTTCTGCTTACTTTACTCAGCAGCAGTTCATGTAAGTCTTTCCAGGCTTTTCTGAAATCAACTTGCTTGTCATTTCTTATAGAACCATAATATTCCATTGCACTTACATAATTTATTGATAGGTATTAGGATGATGTTTTAAAATATACTGAATAAAATACAGAGCATTACAGAGGAAACCAATTATATTGAATAAAGTCATCAAAAACATTACCAAGAAGAGGTAGACTCTAGATTAAGAAACCTTTTCCCTCAGACTTGCAGAACAGCTGTCATCTGCATTAAACTGGGAATTTTTCCATATAGTGATTACCATAAGATAATAAAAAAGATGATTGCACATGAAACTGAAAATCTCTTAAATAAAACCTACAATTCTTTTTAAATATATAGTGAAATTATCATGTATATTTCTTTTTTCTTTTCTTTTTTTTTTTTCTTACCTACTGTCCCCTACCCTGAGTTCTTCTACATCTATGAAATCATAAGTCAGAACAAATAAAAATTTTCTGGGCAAATTCTGAGAAACAGAGTTAAGGTGCCTCAGTGTTTGCTGACTGTCCTAACCTGTACTGACATGTTCCTAAAGAAGCATAAAAATGTCATTCTCCTGGGAATGACTCATTAAAATATTCTCTGACTTATTTTCTGATACTAGCAATGGTGATTTTTGCCTCAATCCCTATCCAGAAGATGGGGATTGGGAAAGCAAAGGTTAACTGAGGGGGTGAGGGAGAAGGGAAGGTGATTCCTAGACAGAGTTTAGTCTAAGAAAAGGGCCAGAATGCTGATCAAGACAATTTGTGGATAGATTTTAATTATCAGAGGATAAGAATTCTGTAAACTAAACAATTTCTGTACTTTGGATCCTTTTTTGTTTTGTTTTATTTTTATTTCACATCATGCGTGGTTTCAGGGAAAAGTTCCTGAAGAAAGATTCCAACCTGATAGTAGATGAATTAGCCACACCAGGCTATCTAAGGAAATCAGAACATTCTTAGAGGTCATCCCAGTTCCCTGAGGGAAGGAAGAAAAAGAACTGAGGAGATAGGCCAGGAGACAACTATAATTGCTGATTTTTTCCTTTCTAGCCAGACTATCCCAACACCTATAAGGTTGTGATTTGTCAAAGTGATTGATTGATACCAGGACAATCAGAATCCCAAGATTTTAGAGGTAGAAAATACTTTCAGAGATCATTTTATTTTACTTTCTATATTTGTATATTTATTTTATATATTTATAATCTTTATGTATTTATAATCTACTCTATAATCTTTATTTTGTAGATGAGAAAATTAAGGGCCATAAATGTCAAGTAATTTGTTCAGAGTCACACAGGCATTAAAAGCTTCCATACTGACATGTATGTTGGTAGTTAGGGATAATGCCCACATGAAAGAATGAAAATAAGATGTTCTTATAACATCTTTATAAGATGCTAGCCCACCTAACACTATTAATTGGATCAGAAAAAGCATATTATGAGGTGAAATTGTGCTGAATAGGACAGTTTGGTTCTATAGGAACAGTGTTGTAAAAGTAAAAATAAAAAACACAGCAGCAATAATTTGTATGATTAAAATCAAAAGATCCTCCAATTCCTAGTCTTGACAGTGAGGGACTCTAAGCACTTGAGAATGTTTTAGTCTTTGAAGGCAGTAAAAGAAAACGTGATAGAATATGGTCTTTTGGAACAGAGGATACAAGTAATATGATGGAAAATATGATTCAGGTTGAAGGAAGGAAGAGGCAGAATGGATGGACTATGAATCTGTAGTCAGGAAGACCTAGCTGGGAGACCATGGCTGGGCAAGTCACTCACCTTCATTTTCCCTCAATTTCCTTTGTTATAAAATGGGGATATACTTATTTTGCAGTATTATCATGAGAACCAAATAAGAAAATATTTGTAAAAACATTTAGCATACTGTTTGGCACATAGTAGGTTTTATAGAATAACAGTAATAATAGCTAACATTTGCATAATCCTTAATATGTGTCAGCCATTGTGCTAAACATGTTATAAGTATTCTCACTTTTTTTTTTACAACACTGAAAGATTAAGTGCTATTATCTTCATTATATTATGAAGCAAAGGTTTAAATGATCTATCTAGGATCCCACAGCTATTAAGTGTCTGAGGCTGGTCTTGAACTCACATCCTCCTGTCTTCAAGCCCAATGTGCCATCTAACTGCCCCCAGATATAAAAAATCTTTATTTTCACCCAAAGATCCTAACTTTTGGGATAAGAATTCATTATTTAATAAAAACTGCTGGGATAATTGGAAATTAGTATGGCAGAAATTAGGCATGGACCCACACTTAACACCATATACCAAGATAAGATCAAAATGGGTCCATGCCCTAGGCATAAAGAACGAGATCATAAATAAATTAGAGGAACATAGAATAGTTTATCTCTCAGACTTGTGGAGGAGAAAGAAATTTGTGACCAAAGATGAACTAGAGACCATTACTGATCACAAAATAGAAAATTTTGATTATATCAAATTAAAAAGCCTTTGTACAAACAAAACTAATGCAAACAAGATTAGAAGGGAAGCAACAAACTGGGAAAACATCTTTACAGTTAAAGGTTCTGATAAAGGCCTCATTTCCAAAATATATAGAGAACTGACCCTAATTTATAAGAAATCAAGCCATTCTCCAATTGATAAATGGTCAAAGGATATGAACAGATAATTTTCAGATGATGAAATTGAAACTATTACCACTCATATGAAAGAGTATTCCAAATCATTATTGATCAGAGAAATGCAAATTAAGACAACTCTGAGATACCACTACACACCTGTCAGATTGGCTAAGATGACAGGAAAAAATAATGATGAATGTTGGAGGGGATGCGGGAAAACTGGGACACTGGTGCATTGTTGGTGGAGTTGTGAACGAATCCAACCATTCTGGAGAGCAATATGGAATTATGCCCAAAAAGTTATCAAACTGTGCATACCCTTTGATCCAGCAGTGCTACTACTGGGCTTATTACCCCAAAGAGATACTAAAGAAGGGAAAGGGACCTTTATGTGCCAAAATGTTTGTAGCAGTCCTGTTTGTAGTGGCTAGAAACTGGAAAATGAATGGATGCCCATCAATTGGAGAATGGTTGGGTAAATTGTGGTATATGAATGTTATGGAATATTATTGTTCTGTAAGGAATGACCAGCAGGATGAATACAGAGAGGCTTGGAGAGACCTACATGAACTGATGCTAAGTGAAATGAGCAGAACCAGGAGATCATTATACACTTCGACAACGATATTGTATGAGGATGTATTCTGATGGAAGTGGATTTCTTTGACAAAGAGACCTAACTGAGCTTCAATTGATAAATGATGGACAGAAGCAGCTACACCCAAAGAAAGAACACTGGGAAACGAATATGAATTATTTGCATTTTTGATTTTCTTCCCAGGTTATTTTTACCTTCTGAATCCAATTCTCCCTGTGCAACAAGAGAACGGTTCGTTTCTGCAAACATATATTGTATCTAGCATATACTGCAACATATCTAATATATATAGGACTGCTTGCCATCTAGGGGAGGGGGTGGAGGGAGGGAGGGGAAAAATCAGAACAGAAGCAAGTGCAAGGGTTAATGTTGTAAAAAAAAAAAATTACCCTGGCATGCATTCTGTCAATATAAAGTTATTATTAAATAAAATTTTTAAAAATCCTTATTTTCTTTCTGTACCCCAACCCCTCTCTGGTGCCAAAGCAGGGGAAATTTTACATATTGCTTGGTAGCTTCACAATTATTATGCATATGCTTTTTTTAAAAATAAATTTATTTTTTGAACTTGCAACCATTTTAAATATTCATCTGTCACTACCATCATATCCCTCTCCCAAATTAAAGAAAGAAAAATAAAGCCTTTAAAACATAGTTGCCTATACTGGCAAAACAATTTTCCACATTAGTCATTTCTGAAAATATAAGTCTTTGTTTGGCAAATCAGTCTTTTCTTTCACTAGTATAGCCATGAACTCTTACCCTATCCATGGTTAATTTCTTCCTTGTTCCTCTAATTTGTTTATGAAATTACCTTTATGTCTAGATCATTTATTCCTATGGAACTCATCATGGTGTATGGTATAAGATGCTGATCTAAACCTAATTTCTATCAGATAACTGACTACTTTTCCCTGCAATTTTTGTCAAATAAATTAATCCTTACCCTAATAGTTAAGCTCTGGATTTGTTGAACATTATATTACGTATTTTTGTCCCTGTATGTTGTGTGCCTAATTTGTTCTATCAGTCAACCTCTTTCTTATTTAACTGGTCATTTTAATGATTATTACTTTATAGAATGGTTTGAAATTTGTTACTGATAAGATCTCTTCCTTATAAAGTTTTTCATTTTTACTATGGTATTTTCTTACCCATGAGCAAGTAAAAGTTTTCCAATTATTAATCTGTCTTTATTTTTGCAAAGAGTGTAGTGTAGTTATACTCTTATAGTCCCTTAGTGAATTTTGATATAGTTTCTAATATTTTATAGCATCTATAATTATTTTGTATGAAATTTCTTTTTAGCTCTTGCTGAGTTTTGTTGGTTACATATAAAAATATTGGTGATTTGTGTGGATTTATTTTATATTCTTCATACTTGCTGGAGTTATTACTTGTTTAATTGAATTTTAGTGGACTTTAAAGTTTTCTAAGGGCAGAATTGTATCATCTGCAAAAAAGGGATCATTTTGTTTCTTCTTTGCTTGTTTTTGTTTCTTCAGTTTCATGCTCTTGTCTTAAAGCTATGGTTAACATTTCTTTCTAGTATTGTGTCAAATAGTAGTAGAGTTAGGTAACTAAGGCAGATAGAGATTAAATTATTTGTCCAGGGTCATATATCTCTTAAGTATCTGAAGCCATATTTGAATTCAAGTTTCTCTATGTTCTATTGAGCTTTATCCACTGTGCTATAAAATAAAAAGAAGTAAAAAATTGTCTTAATGTTCATTAGTGATATTCATCTGCATTTTTGTTTTTGCATTTTTGTCTTTCCTTGGTTTAGATATCAAAACTATATTTGTATCATAGAAAGAGCTGTGAGGGTGCCTTCCTTCCTTTCTTTGCCAGTTAGTCAATTTCTTTTTTGTTGTTTTGTTAATCTAAATATTTTATATTTTCATAAGTTTTCTTCTTTGCCTTCTAACTTGGTTGATTATTGTCCTTCATTCTTGAAGAGGACTAAAGTGATGTCATTTTATTAGAGTCCAATTACAGTGTTTCCTATTGTGGCTGATCAAACCAATCAGTACAATCTTGGAATGCTCTGCCATAGGTCATACACAAATAATCGCTGTGAACATTTGGGGGTGGACTGTCTAACTTTTGCATCACACATTTATTCTGAACTAATTCAATTCTGAGTTGTTCAAAGAGCACAGCATCTTCTCTGATGAGGGCACATCATGCTGAATGGTCCTGTATCAGTGTCTCCCATGTCATACAAGCAATTCTAAATGTCTTAAGAGAAACCTTAAGAATGTCTTTGTACAGCTTTTTCTGACCATCTTATGAGCACTTGTCTTGTGTGAGTCCTCCATGAAATAATCTTTTTGGCAAGGGTTCATTTGTCATTAGAACAGTGTGGCTAGCCCATTAGAGTTGGGTTGTCTTCTAAGTAATTAGTTTTATTAGTACATATTGGGCAAAAGGGTTACTGATAATTTTCTTTATTTCCTCTTTTGTTGTGGGTTGTCTTTTTTATATTTTTTGATGTGAACAAGATAATTTTCCTCTCTAAAAAATTAGGTTTGCCATTTATTATATTAGTCATTACACATACATTTATTAAAAAAGAAGTTATAACTCCCTCTTTTTGATGAACATTGAATAACTATGAAAGGAATGAAATAAACTACATTTAAATATCCAATAAACAATTACTTACTAATTCTGTCTGATTAGGTGATTGATCATTTTTCTAAGAGGTCACTATTGACATCAAATTACAGTACAATTAAATGTGAGAAGATATTGCATACAAATAAAATGGCTCCAGGTTGACCTATTTACCTAAGCTTTTCCTTCTGAAAAATAGGAAAAGACATTTGTTTTGATTGCTGACCTTTTTCAGAATTTAGCTGATATAAAACATTTAACACAAGAAAGTCAAAAGAACTCAGAAATTACCTGAGCCAACAAACAATTTATTTCTCTGTCAGTTAGAAAATTGAGGCAGGTAAGGGCAGTACTGATTTAGAAAATAAGCTCATTTGCAAAACAATACAGAAAAAGAAGACTAAAAATTACGAGAAGTATTATGTCATAAAATGACAAAAAGTGGTGAAGAAAATAGACCTGAAGAAAACTTGGTATGAGATTTAACTAAGATCATTAATTAATGATCCCAAGATAATTTATAGAGGAAACAAAAAGTTTCCTCTATAATTGTGATGCTGAATGGAGAAGGAAAAAGAATTAGCATATATCAAGTACTTATTACATATAGTTTTATATATTCTAGGCATTGTACTAAGCAATCCTTAGTAAAGGTCAAACGAGACAACTCTGGAAGGTAGTTAATTATTATTGTTCTCAGTTTACAGTAGAAGTAATTGAGGCAGATAGAAGTTTTGCATTTGCTCATGGTCACATAACTAGTAAATACCTGAGTTGAATTTGAATTCGAGTATTCTTAACTGTAGGGCACTGCATCACCTTAGTTGTCTCTGGGATAAATCTCTCCACATTCAAATAAACAGCATAGCAGAGTACAAATTATGGATCATTTTGATCAAGTGGACTTGAGTTCAAATCCCAGCTCTGCCACTTAATACTTATGCGATTTTGGGGCAATTTACTTAACTTTTTTGGGCCTCAGTTTTCTTAGCTGTAAAATGAAGGGAATAACCAGATGATCTTTAATGTCTCTTCCAGCTTTAAATCTAAGATCTTAAACTGTGTGTTAGATACTGTTTGATGATAATAAATACCAAAAAAAGTACAATGAAACAGTCTCAACCTTTAAAGATTTTTTTTGGTTAATTTTTTTGAGTGATACAAGTTGTGAATACTTTGTCTAAAGTCCATAAACTTTTACTTGTGCTTTATTTGGAAGGGGTCACTAGAGTTTCCATCTTTTTATAAGGTATTTGCCATTTTGCTGTTAAGAAATATGAGAGGTCAGACTTTTTCTCAGAGCAGAAACTAGGAAAGTTTTTGGCTAATAATTCATGTACCCCTGTGAAGAACTGAAACCAGCATTTATGAATCTTATCTACTTTCAATTTTGCAGGAAGTTAGAATTTCATTCATATTCCTTAATGTAACTTTGCTGTCATTCACTATATTAATTGTACTCATATTTTTTGTTACCATTTGATCCAACTTGAACTTTGTATTGGACTTTTTTCAATAATTTAGCTAAGTAGAAATTTCCATTATCTTTCTGCCTTCAGGGGTTCTTTCTTTCTAATTATCTTTGCTTTTCCGAGCCTCTGTAGTAAAGATTTTAATTGATGTAGTTGTTTGCTCTGTTCTTTGTGCTGCTTTGGCTCTTTATATAAGTATAACCTTTTATCTTTTGCTTGAATTGTTGATTTTGGTTATCAAGAATTCCTGTTGTACTTTTACTTCTGGTTTCCATTTTATATATTTCTTTTTCATTACCTTAATGGTATTTAAGTTTTCTATTATGCAAATTGGCTAGATAGTGATGTAGTTGTGTTGAGCTTTCTTTTCTATAATGGTATTTGATGCCTACCTTTAAGAATATTCTTAGTTTCACCTTTCCTTCTTTGGTCCTTAGCAATTTGGACATACTATATTCTATTTTGGGTAGGATTGAAATGTTTTTACTCTCAGTATTAAATATTTTAAGACAATTTGTTTATGATGGCTATATTATTTTAAATTATTCTTTTCTGATAATTGGTGTTTTAATTGGATTCATAAAACTCAAAAAAGAGCTTTTCAAAATTTCATTCTAAGTATGCTCATCTCCAATGAATAGGCCATCTCCAATTGCTTTGATACGAAGAAACTGACATATACATAAGTCCAAGCAACTAAGTTATTCATCCTCTTAATGCTCTCTCTCAGGCAACTCTCCCTTGGATGTAAGTTGTAGAGAAGTTTCACAATTGCACTAGTAGAGGGAATTATATTCGTATAAGATTACCTTATAGTAATAAAACCATACAACTAGCTCTTACCTCTATCTTTATTTGACTTGATTTTAAAAATTGGCAGTGCATAAGATGTAGAATGCAAGAATTGGTATCAGGAAGAAATGTGTTTTAATTCTACCTTTTAGAATTATTTCAGAAAAACTTGGGAGGACTTAAATGAATTGATATAAAGTGAAGTGAGCAGAATCAGGAGAACACTGTACATAGTAAACAGCAACAGTGTAATAAAGATCAATTGTGAAAGACTGAGTCATTCCAATATATACAGTGGTCCACAACAATTCCAAAGGACTCATGAAAAATGCTAACCACATCCAGATAGAAAATTGATAGATTCTGAATATAGATTTGTTTCCCTCTTGTTATTTTTTGGGCTTTTTTCCCATTCAGTATGTTGTTATGAAAATATGTTTGCTATGACTTCATAGTTATAATGGGTATTGTATTTCTTGCTTTCTCAACAGATGGGGGAAGAGGTAGAAAAAGGGCAAAAATCAAATCAAATTCTACTGCTCACATTTATTGGTTGTATTAACATAGATTCTAAATTTTCTGGGTCTCATTTTACTCATCTATAAAGTAGAAATAGTGATACTTGTAGTTTCTACTTCACAGGTCACTTAAGAATTTAAAAGAGATAATGTATGTCATAGCAAAACTTAAAGCATTACATATATATTTCTTATTAGAGTAAATACATTCTTTAAGTCTTTTCTCCCACAAAAATGTGCCTATGCAAATGATGAAATTTAATCAATCAGCAGGCATTTATTGGGCTCCCATTACATGTTCCAGACTCTATAGGAAGGATTAGAAATACAAAGAAAATGAGTTTACTTTCTTCAATGAGCTTACTTTCATTTAGTTGTTTAAAATTTGTTATCAATGTAGTCATAGAGGTAGCACATTTTTATGATCCTTTGATTATCAAAATAAAAATAAATTGTGCGTAGCAAAGCAAAATATACAGCACATGAGTATTTCATAAATATATGTTTACAGATTTATTTAGTTATATTTGTATGTGTGGTTTCTCCTTTTGAGGTCAGGGGCTGTTTTCATTTTTGTTTTTGTTTTTTATCCACAGAACCTGGTACATAGTAAGCATTTAATAAAAGCTTGTTTAATTGAATTGAATTGATAGTTTAATGGAGGTCCAAAACATGATGTGTTCTCTTCCAGGGTGATCCATTATCACTCAAAAAGAGACCAGCCTAGTACAAAGAAAAAAACCCCAGAAACAAGTGGATTAAAATATACATTTTCCCAAGTTATGATATATTGGTGGATAAAAAGCTAATTGAATAATTATGTCAACACCTATATTTTATATAGACATTGCATGGGGCTCATAACTGAACAGATGAGAAAGATATTGAATCTCATCTGAGAAACTGATCAGCATTTTCAGTGAACCCAAGTAGGTGTTACCTGTGACCAAAGCCCATCTTTTTAACATTGATAAATTCTCAATGACAGGCAGTGTAACATAGTGAATAGAGTCGTAGGTTTAAAGTTAGGAAGAGTAGAGTTCATATCCTGCCTTTGATTCTTACTAGCTGTGGGATGTTTAACACTAAGCAAATCCCTCAGATTTATCTGTTCATTTTGACAGCTTGGTGGCAGAGTAGTTAGAATACTGAGTCTAGAGTCAGGAAGACCCAAATTGAAATCCAACCTCAAATATTTACTAGCTGTGTGACTCTGTCTCAGTTTATTCAACTGTAAAATGAGCATCAACCGGGGGAAGCTAGATGGCACAGTGGATAGAGCATTGGTCTTGAAATGAAAGGAACTGAGTTCAAATCTGACCTCAGAAACTTAACATTTACTGGTTGTGTGACCCTGAGCAAGTGACAACCCCAATTGGCTCTCAAAAAAAATGAGCATCTATCTCTCAATGTTGTGAGGATCAAATGAGATTTATGTATCATTGTCTTGAAAGTAGTAAGCACTACATAAATGCTCATTCCCTTCCCCTTATGTATTATGTCATAGTGGGGTGGAATATGAATTGCTACAGGGAGACTTAGCTAGAAATTCTCCACAATAAAGTGGATTTTCATATTTGCATAATCTTCAAATGAGTCTCTGTGATTCCAAGTCATGAAACACTAAAATCTCAGACAAATTAAAATCACAGGTGACCTAATGGGTGATAAAAAGATATATGATGGGTCTAAGTAGACTGTGATATGTTGGTATGCAAAAAACACCAAAGTCATGCATGACATGGAAGAGACTGGAAATACTGTAAGAGCAAGAGTTAGATAGCTTGACAGTCACAAAATATTCTAAGATCCAGAGAAAGGATTCTATCATGTAAGACATCCTCTATGGAACAATCCAAAAACAGATTTATTACAGAAATGGAATGAGTTTCCCCATAAGGCTGTGACTTCTTCACTGAAGGTCTTTAGGCAAAGGCAAGATTAATGACTTCTTATTAGGTTTGTTGTTTTTAGATATGGATTGAACTACATGGTCCTTAATATCACTTACAATTTTGAAATTTTGTGGTTCTGGAAATTATATAAAACCTTGGACTTTTTGCTTAGGATTTGCTTAGGATGAAAAAGCACATATGGATTACAATCTGTTCTGGGTTAAGGAGTGTCTATTCTAGTATCATGGATTATTAAAGTATTAATGTAAGCTAAGATATAATACATTATATTAATAACACAGGTCTAAGTCATTATTGCATAGGGTATATATGCCTGAATTAGGCTGGTAGGATATGATCTAGCTCCAAGATTTATGTTGTGTTTTTATGAAAAACTTGCATTTGTTTTCAATGAAATTCAAATCAATAAATTATTTCTTCTATCTGGTGAAGCTAAGTTTAGAGAAGGATGATCAATGTTGTATAATCTATAACATGTTTTGATTTCATTGGTATAGGAAACTCCTAGTGAGAATAATTAGTTCTGTCAAAGCAGATCAATACTTTTCACAGTGAATATTGAAAACTATCTTTGCATGTATTCGGGAAAATATAAAATACTATTAAAAGAATTTTGAAGAAAAAATGCTTTCTTTGCACCTTAGAATCTTAGAGAGTTGCATTGAGAGGTGAAGATTACTGATGAGAGTTACAGAACCAAAAGTTTATGTCAGAGGTGGGACATAGGTATTCTTTACTCTTTCACTGATTTTCCATGCTACCCTTATGGCTATAAAAAAAGTCAAGCTATTTACTCTTCTTTGTTTTTTTTTTTTTTACCCACAAGATCCTTCTTTTGATCATGGTGCCCCATGAAACATCATTCTACTCAATAAAAATTTATATATCTTATATAATCTTATATCAGCAAGATACATTTTCTAGAAAACTGCTGAGAACCTCAGCCAGAAATTTCACAAGCATTATTTCTACATCAAGACTGTCAGAATTGATGTTCTCATTTCCCAAAAGGGAATTGGGGTACTTTGAAAAAAAGAGATTTCCATTTGCTATTTTCTTGCCTTGCCTACAATTCACTTTTCTTCCTTTGCCTAAATTAGTCCAGCTTTACTAAGCTTGGCTCTTCCTTTGCTAGAAACAAACTCTGAACTTTAGAAACAATGCATCAAACACAAGGATAAATGGAACGATCAACAGTTCTCTATGATAGACTCCTAGTTATGGCCTTTCATAGAAAGGTGAGGAAATGTCTATGGCTACTTTAAAAAAAATGAATAATGATACACATTATTTTTTCATGATTTGCTTTTTTTCCCCCATGGCAGTTTGAAATTAACTTCATGTAGTCCTTTAGTGATTGGGAATATATAAAAAACAAGAGCTTGTTAATTTTCTGTATATTTTTTTTCATGAGTCACAATTGATAAGCAATCAAATTTAGGAAAAATATTTGTCTTTCTGCCACTATGAACAGACTTTGTGAATAATTAATGGGAATTCAGGTATTTGGCAAATTCCAAAATGCCAGGCTCAACAGATTATAATATTTTATGATCAGCAAGGAAAATGTTCTTCAAACAGGATTCTGAGAAAGGAAAATGTTGTTTTTTTTTTAACCAATATAAAGAACAGGAGATATGACTATAGCATCAGAATGCTACTTTGGTAGTTAGAACTGTAGCTTGGTAACTACACTCACGGGTCTTATTAGTTTTCCATGCTGTTTTTTTCAGAATTGGATTTCTCAGCTGAAGGTTAATGTCTAGAACATTGTCGGTATTTTAAACAAATTAATCAAGCTCGACTACCATCCCTGGAGTGGTGAGAGGATAAGGCTGTCAGAAAATAGTATCCTCTAACCATCTTTCTCAGCTTTAAATGTAGAAAATTTTTCTTATCCCATCTCTTTTGAGGACAAGGCTGCAATGATATTGTGATATATTGTGATATTGTGTTAGACCATACTTGAAACAAATTCTGATAAAGGACCCTCCTCATTGAACAGGAAATAGATTAAGGCATAATTGTTTGCTTTACCAAAGTTTTTTTTTGTGTGTGTGTGAGGCAGTTGGGATTAAGTGATTTGTCCAGAGTCACACATTTAGGAAGTATTATTAAGTTTTTGAGGTCAGATTTGAACTTGGGTCCTTCTGACTCCAGGATTGGTGCTCTATCCACTACCAAAGAATCTCTAAATAATATCTATTGTGTTTTTAGAATTTTACTCAGTTTATGAATATTTGAATTACCTGTTTGGAAGAGACTCTTCTATTTTATAGAGTAAGGTAAACCTGTAATAGTTCTTAACAAAAAAAAATATACTTTTCTCTTTCACTATTTCTAGACGCAGATCCTTTGTCCAGAACAGACATTAGCTATTCCAGACCTGCTTAATTTGAAATAGATTTTTTATAATTTATCACATTTAAAAATTAATATATTGGGATAAAAGTAGTGATTTTTTGCCTTGGAAATACTATTTCTATGTTCCCATTTAACTTCAACACCCCATTAGATCCCCTTATCTCTTTTTTTCTCCCAACTATCTCCTTATTTTTATGTATCTCCTTATTTTCTTCATTATATTTTCCTGTCATTTTTTTTTGCTATTCTTAAATTTTTAGTTTTCAGGATTTGAAATTAAAACTTAGAAAGAGTCCTTAGAGATCATCTAATCTAAGCTCTTCATTTTACAGGAGTATAAACTGAGTCTTCAGTGTAAAATGACATATTTTAATAGTCATATAGGTAACCAGAGCTTTGATTTGAGTCCTTGATTTTCTGACTGTAAATATATTGTTCTTTCCATCATATTCCTATTAGAGGAAGAGGTAGAATATTAACTTACCTAATATTACACACTTTACAATATTTACACATTACTTTAAAAAAATTGAATAATGATATACACTATTTTTTCATGATTTGCTTTTTTTTCCCATGGCAGTTTGAAATTAACTTCATGTAGTCCTTTAGTGATTGGGAATATGTAAAAAAACAGGAGCTTGTTAATTTTTCTGTATATTTTTTTCATGAGTCACAATTGATAAGCAATCAAATTTAGGAAAAATATTTGTCTTTCTGCCACTATGAACAGCATATACTTAATAAATGCTTAAGATGATTGTTTAAGGTTAGAGACAATATATTATAAGTAATATTTTATTGACTAGCAATTAGGATTTAACTATTTTGTATTTATTTTATTTATATTTATTCTGCATTTATACAATTGTGTCTATATACATGTATCTATACATTCACACACATATATATTTATGTACATACATACATTTTTGTCATCCTCCCATTAAAATGTAAGCCCTTTTTAATGATTGCTTCATTCTTTGTATCTCGTGTCTATAATAGTGCTTAGCATGTAGTAGATAATTAATATGCTTATTGTTTGATAAGAACAGCTGATGAAATGTCGCAAAACCTTTTGAAGATGCAAAAATTTTGGTCAGCATTTTTACAGACAAGAAAATTGAGTCATTTAAAAAAAAGACACTCAGAAAAGTGAGTGTTTGTGTTTATGCTAATGTCTTATGTGAATAGTAAGTCTAATACCAAAATACCCTATCCCTGGGTCCAGTAGAGAGACTCCTTTAAGATGCAATGTGAAATGTGTCCTGAACATCCCAGCTTACCATCAAAAAGAAACAGGGAATAGGAGAGCTTTATCAGAGGACATGAGGTCTTCTCAGATTTTATATACCTGCTTTATTCTGAGTTCCCTGGCAGCTAACTTTGATCCTGGATCTCTTATTGCAGCTTTAATAGTAATTGACTTCAGGTTTCAATCCAGCTTGTATCCTGTTTCCATTCCTATGTTCTCTTTTCCCATAGTGAACCTTGAGAAGACAAATGAATTTGGACCCCTTCAAACCATAGGAACACCATTAACTATTCCTTTCCACACCTTAAGAGAAGGGCTTGATTAGAATATTCAACTCAATAATGAGATCAAAGTGGATCAGTAATAGCTGAATCTGAAAGGTGTTTTGCATGATTTGTGTACCTAAAAATATTTCAGATTTCTATAATGCTTTAGAGTTTATGACATACTTTCCTAATAGCATCTCTGTAAGGAGAGTAGTTATTTCCACTCCACAGATAGGGAAACTGTGATTGAGAGAGGTTAAATGATCATATAGCTCATAAGGATCATAAGCTTCTCAGGTCTTTTGATTCCAAGTCCAAGCTCTTTCTTTTAATACTGTACTACTGTCCAATCTCTAATATTTATATTTTGGGGTTAGAAACTTTGAGTATATTTTAAGAAACTGTTCTTTCTTGTTCACCATGTGCTACAGAAATTAAGTATTAAATATTTCCCAAATGTCATCTGTCCTTTTTTCCATTTATTAAATAAATATTTCAGTTTCTGCAATATTATTATAATTAAAATAGCCTAACATCATCAGTAATGGGGATAAACTAGAAGCCTTCTTAGTACAATCAGGGGTTAAACGAGGATGCCTATTAGCACTGTTATTATTCAATATTGTACTAGAAATACTAGCAATCGCAATAAGAGAAGGAAAAGAAATTGAAGGACTTAGACTAGGTAATGAGGAAAAAACTATCATTCTTTAGAGATGATATGATTACATACTTGGAGAGTCCTAAAGAATCTATTAAAAACAACTTTAGCAAAATTGCAGAAAAAAAATAAACCCATGTAAATCATTAGTATTTCTGTGTAGTATCAGAAAGTCCTGCAGCAAGAAATAGAAAAAGAGATTTCATCTTAAATAACTATAGACAGTTTAAAATATTTAGGAGGCTATCTACTAAGACAAGTGTAATTACATAAAATACTTTCCACACAAATAAAGTCAGATCTGAAAAATTAGAAAAATAGTAAATACTCATAGATAGGCTAATCCAATATGATAAAAAATGACAATTATATGTAAATTAATTTTTTGTATTCAATGCCATGTTAATAAAAGTACCCAAAATTATTTTATACACATAGAAACAAATAATAACAAAATTCATCTGGAAGAACAAAAAGTCAAGAATATGAAGGGAATTAATGGGAAAATGTGTAAAAGATGGTACCCTAGTAGTACCAGATCTCAAACTATATTATAAAGCAGTAATTATCAAAACAAACTACTACTGGCTAAGAGAGAAAGCAGTGAATCAATGGAATAGATTGGATATATAATACACGGTAGGTAATAATATAGTAATATACTATTTGATAAACACAAATATAAAAGTTAGGGACAAAAACTCACTATTTGACAAAAATTACTGGGAAAACTAGAAAGTAGTTTGATAGAAACTTAGATAAAGACCAACATTTTATATCATCTACCAAGATTATATCAAAATGGGTACATGATATAGATAGAAAAAATGATATAAGCAAATCAGGAAAGCATGGAATAATTTACTTGTCAGATCTATAATAAGAGAAGAATATATAATTAAAGAAGAGATAGAAAGCATTATGTGATGAAAAATGGGTTATTTTTATTTCATTAAGTTAAAGTTTTTGCAAAAACAAAACCAATGAAATCAAGATTAAAAGGAAAGCAAAAAACTGGAAAGAAATTTTTTATAGCAATCTTCTCTGATAAAAGTCTCATTTTTTCCAACAAAAAGAGAACTGAGTCAAATTTATAAGAATAAAGTCATTCCCCAATTGACATATGGTTAAAGAATATGGATAGACAGTTTTATATGAAGAAACCAAAGCTATTCATAGTCATTTGAGGGAAAAAAGCCTTAAGTTACTGTTGACTAGAAATGCAAATTCAAACAACTCTGAAGTATCACACCACACCTATCAGATTGGCTGATATGACAGAAAAGGAAAATAATAGATGCTGGAAGGAATGGGGGAGAAATTGGGACATTAATGTACTGTTGGTAGTGTTTTGAACTGATCCAACCATTCTGGAGAACAATTTGGAATTATACAAAAGACTATAAAATTATGCATGCCTTTATCCACTACTAGATTTGTAACCCAAAAAGATTTTTTTAAAAATGGAAAAGTGTATGTATGTACAAAAATATTTATAGATCTCTTTTTTTATGGTGGAAAAGAATTGGAAATTGAAGGGATGCTCATTAATTGGAGAATGGCTAAACAAATTGTAGTATATGATTATATTGGAATTCTATATAAGAATTATGAGCAAGATGGTTTCAGAAAAAACCTGGAAAGACTTACATGAAGTAAAATAAAGTGAAGTGAGCAGAACAGAAGAACATTGAACAGAGAAACAGCAGTATTGTACAATGATCAATTATGAATGACTTATCTCTTCTCAGCAGTACAAAGATGCAAGGCAATTGTTAAGGACTTATGATGAAAAATGCTTTTAGCCTCCAGAGAAGAAACTAAATATATAATATTTATTATATGTATGTATTATGTAATAAAATAAAAACATAAATACTTAATGCATATCAAAACATACTATTTTTTACTTTTATTTTTTCCATAGTTTTAATGAGTGTGTTTTCTTTCACAACATGGCTAATATGGAAATATTTTATTTCCATATGTATATAGTCATGCATGCATGTCTATACATGTATAACCTATATCAGGTTGCTTATTGTCTTAGGAAGAGGGGAGATGTTGGATGAACTCAAAATTTTGAAAAAACAAATCTAAAAAATTGTAATTGGAATAAAAAAAACTTAGAAGTAGCACTTATCTTTTTTGATAGGAGAAATTATAGAACATGATTAGTGATTGATATAGCATGTTCCTCTGATTCAAACTTAATTAAAATCAATCTTTTTTACCTACCAGCCAATATACTGTCTTTTAAAATGTCTAGAAATGTGTTTATAGTCACTTGATTATGTAGGATTAGCAAGATTTGTTTCTTTCATGTGACTGCCATCTTTACAATGCCACTTGGTGAATAGTAGTGCTTAGAAGTTAAATGATTAAGCTCTTTTCCAGGAATGAATAATTGAAATTAATTGGGTTTTATTCTTTAGTTATTTCATTTCTTCTTTTTCATCTAGTCCCCTCTGTTCCCCCTTTTCACTCCTCACTTTTCACCTTTCCTCTTTACTCCTTCTGCTTCCTTACCCTTCCCTGAATATAAATCTTACCTCTGATCTGTGACCCTGGACTTAAAAAGTCTGCTTAAACTTTTGCTTCAGTCACTTTGTGATCTTAATAGCTTCAATGTCTCTAATTATCATCTTTATGCAGATATTCCCAATATTTTAATATCCAACTTGAGTCTCTCTCCTGAATTCTAGTCTCACATCATTAACTGCCTATTGGGCATTTGAAACTGTTTCATAAGCATCTTTAAATCCATATGTCCAAAACATTGTCTTTCCTCCAAAACCCATTCCCCTTCTGCACTGGCTTATTATTGTCAAGGGATACCACTATCTTTTCACTCCACTCAGATTTATAACCTCAGTGAATTTTCAAGTGTTCATGCAAACTCATCTCATACATCCAGTCAGTTGCTAACGATCAATATTTTTTCTCCATATCTTTTTCATGTCAGCTTTCCATTTATATAATAATTTAACCCATATATGTGTGTGTGTGTGTGTATGTGTACCATGGTAGTTCAAGTCCTAATCAGCTCCATCATTCTTATTGTACATTTGACATTTATTATACATGTAAAGTCTTGCAAAATATATTTCCATATTAGTCATGCTGCAAAAGAAAATATAGATCCCTCAAAACCCAAGAAAAATAAAAAGTTTTTAAGAAGTATGTTTCAATCTTCATTCAAGGTTCATCAATTCTCTTTTTGGAGGTGGATAGCATTTTTCATTGTAGATCTTTTGGAATTTGGAGCCTTGTCTTAATCAGCTCTTTCATGGTTGATCATCCTTATAATATTCTTGTTATTGTGCACAATATTCTCTTGGTTCTGCTCACTTCATTTTGCATGAGTTCATATGTTCCAAGTTTTCTGAAACTATCCTGCTCATCATTTTTTATGGTACAATAAAATTCCACCTCTAATTTAACCATTCTGGAGAGCAATTTGGAGCTCTGCCAAAAGGGCTATAAAATTGTGTATACCCTTTGATCCAGCAATGTCTCTCCTGGGCCTGTATCCCAAAGAAATCATAAAAAGGAAAAGGAGCCATATGTACAAAAATATTGATAACAGCTTTCTTTATAATAGCAAAGAATTGGAAATAGATTGGAAAAAGAAATGATGAGCAGGCAGATTTCATAAATGTCTGAAAAGATTTAGTACATGAACTGATGCTGAGTGAAGTGAACAGGAGCAGGAGAACATTGTACACAATAATAGCAATTCTATGCAATGATCAGCTTTGATAGACTTTGATTTTTTTTTTTTTAATCAATGCAATGATCTAAGACAATTCCAGAAAGGCTCATAAGAGAAAATGCTAGTCATATCCAGAGAAAGAGTTATGGAGTATGAATGTAGATTGAAGCATAACTGTTTTCACCTTTTTTAAAAATTGTCTTTGCTTTCTCATGGTTTTTCTGCTTTGTTGTGATTCTTCTTTCATAGCATGACTAATTTGAAATATGTTTGATATAATTGTATATGTAGAACCTATATCAGATTGATTGCTTCTTCAGAAAGGAGTAAGGGAAGGAGAAAGATAATCAAAATCAAAATATTATAAAGGCTAAATATTGAAAATAAGGGATTAAATTGCCTTAAAGACAATTGTAAGACATGTGTTGGAAAAAATCATTTGCATCCAGAGAGAGAGAGAGAGAACTGTGGAGACTGAATGTGGAAGAAAGCATACTATTTTCACTTTTGTTGTTGTTTGTTTGCTTGTGTTTTTTTCTTTCACCTTTGGTCTGATTTTTCTTGTGTAGATGATTTATATAGAAATATATCTAGAAGAATTGCACATATTTAACCTATATTGGATTACTCTATGAGAGAGAATAGGGAAGAGGGAAAGATAAAAATTTGGAACACAAGGTTTTGCAAAGGTGAATGTTGAAAACTATCTTTGTATGTATTTGGAAAAAGGCAATAAAAATCATTAAAAAGTGAATGCTGAAAACTGTTGTAATTGGAAAAAATAAAATAATATTGAATGGGAGGGAAAGAATTCCATCATAATTATATGTCACAATTTGTTCAGCCATTCCCCAATTGATTAAATCCACTATTGTCCTATATCTCTTCACCCTTTATAGCTAAATGTCCCTCAGACTTGAAACCTAGGAGATTTCCTTGATTTCTTTCTACCTCTCAACTTCCCATATCAAAGCTGTTGCGAAAACTTAACAACTTTACTTTTGAATACCCCATTCCCTCCCTTGAGATTCCCATCACTCCTGCAGACCTGCATCTCCTCATATCTGAATTATTGCAATAGTCCCTAATCCAATTTATTCTCTATTCATTTTCTAGAAGTGGTTTCCCTAAACCATAAGTCTGATCAGGATACTCTCCAGCTCAATAAACTCCATTGGCTCTCTGTTGCTTCCAAGATCAAATACAAATACATGAGCCCTATCCTCTCCAGGATCAAATATGAGACATCTGTTTGATATTCAAAGCTTTTCATAACCTAGAATCCTCCTACCTTTCCAGTTTCCTTAAATTTTACTCTTGGCCATATAGTCGTTCATGGCTATTTCATAAATGAGACATTCCATCTGTAGCATTTGGCATTGTCTCTTGACGCCCCCATGGCTAGAATGGTCTCCTTCTCCAGAACTCCACCTACTGTCTTCCCTAGTTTCCTTTGAGTTAAATGTTTGTTTGTTTGTAATATTTGTTTGTTCTTCCTCCCATTAAATAGTAAATTCCTTGGAGCAAAGGACTATCTTTTGCCTTTGTTAATAATTTCAGCACTTAGTACATAGTAGGCACTAAATAAATATATTGATTGATCATAGAGGCATTTCAGTCTGAGTGGAGGGAGTTGTTATACTAAGAATTTCCCAGAAATCTCAAATCTTCTTGGGTATTTCCATAACCTATTTTGTTAGAATTTTTGTTTTTCTTTTTCAGTCTTTTGAGTTGTGTTTGACTCTTTGTGAGCTCATTTGGGGTTTTCCTAGCAAAGATTTTTTAGTAGTTTGCCATTTACTTCTCTAGCTCATTTGAAAGATGAGGAAACTGAGGCAAACAGAAATAAGTGACTTGCCCAGGGCCATACAGCTGGTAAATGTCAGAGGCCAGGTTTGAACTCAGCAAGATGAGTCTTCTTGACTCTAGCCACTCTACTACCTAACTACCTATTATTAGACGGAAGAATATTAACTTACTATAGTCTATACGATATAGATAAAAAGAGAAATGCAATCTGATGCAAATTTTAAAAAGAAATGGAATATCCAGAAATTATGCCACCTTAACTCAGGATATTATCCTGTCTATTGTTATTGATTATCATATAGCACAATCAAATTCTGATTTTAATTTTGGGTCAGCTACAGAATTCTAGTTTTAGAAGGTGTCTCTAGAGCTAGGCTGGGCTTTGTTGCTTTCATATTTAAAACTCATGGGTTCTGTCAGCTACTTAATTTCCTAGGAGGTTTCCAGTTTTCTTGTTGTTTGTAACACAAGAGAAGGCATCCAAACAGGGATTCTTCACCTTTTTTTTTTTAATGTGTCATCAACAGTCTGATGAAGTCTATGAACCCATCCTCAGAATGTCCTTTTAAAAATCATAATTGAAGAAATTTCTAAATTTCATTTGGGTTAGTGAAAATAAAAATGTAATTATTACATCCTGACATCTATCCATCAGCCCCACGTTAAGAACTTCCACATTAAGGGATTTCTATGAAAGTATCTTCTCTTTTTCTCTCTGTCTATTCTTCCCTATGATAATTTGGCCTGATCACAGCAGAAGGTCCTCCAAAATACGGAATATACATAGACAAAAACTTTTTCCTCCTTTTTCTTCCAAGCAGGATATGCGGATTTGAATGACTACCTTGATTTCTAGGAGAGCAACTCTATTCATTCTCCTCTCGTAAAGTACATTGTTAATTTCTAATGTTAACAGAATGCCCAAACTCAAACAACAAAAATACTGCTGCTTAGAGAAATAAATTTTAAAATATTTTAAAATAATGTAGCTGAAGTTGCATGAATGGATTTGCTTATACTTCTATACTAATTAGAATTTTTAAGTTTCAGAAAACAGTCCCCATTACTAATGTTCATCCTTTGATTCATTCTACCATGATATAGAGTAAAGCATTTCTTGGGAGACAGATGAGCTAAGTTCTGATACAAGACTGTGAAATCACTGAAGTCCAGGAGATCCTCGTGCTTTTCCTTTTGTATTTATGTTTTGTTTTGCCTTTACATCTTTTTTTTTTTTCTGGAGAAGATCCTGGGATGATATTTCCTACATATTTTTTCATGTAAAATATATATAACATTCTATATGTATCCTGAGTCCATCATCTCTCTGAATGGGTTGTATATTTCATCATTGGATCTCTGAAATCAGGGCTGTTCTTTGCATTGATTGAAATGCTAAAGTCTTTCAAAGTTGTTTGTCATTACAATGTTCATGTTATCATATAAAATGTTCTTCTGGTTCTGCTCACTTTAATTTGTTTCAGTTCCTAAAGATGTTCCTAGGTTAGAGTGAAACCTAGGAATTAACTAATTGTTATAAACATTTCATATGTTTATATTCCCTTCATCATTTCTTATAGCACAGTAGTATTTTATTACATTTTGCATACAATAATTTGCTCAGCTATTCCCCTAATTAATGGACATGCTCTTAGTTTCCGATTCTTTGCCAATGCAAAAAGAGATGCTATAAATATTTTGTATGCATATTTTTCCCGTTCCTTTGATGTCTTGAGGTATAGGTCTAACTACTCTCTATGTAGTATAGTCTCTAGACCCCTTCGTCCCTCACTTTCAGCAATTTGAGACTCATGGCTTCACATACTTTACTGTTGCTGTGACTGCAGCTTTGGAGAATACTTAAAAGGAATTAGCTGTGATAAATCTCTACAGCAAAGTTGGCAAAAGCTTCTGCCTTGATGATTCTGAGCTATGTGTTCCCTTTTCAAATAAGCTGGTACAGAATAATAATGTGACAGAACACCAGCAATGGAAATTGTACTATGATTGCAGCTGTTATCAGAAGCACCAGGGAACTGATCTTCTGCACCATAACACCTGTTCCTTCTTGCCCTTGTGATTCAGCAGCCCTGCTTTCCTTAGAGTACTAACTACTTAACTCCTTAGTCCTATAATGCCCTATTGCTTTATTGAAATTCATTGACTCTATTTGAATCTAGTATATATTCATGAATCCTGACTTTTCTCCAAATCTTCCTCCCCAGACTAATCAGAATCAGTTATGTGATGATAGAGAAAAGCAAAAGTACATATATTTAAAATAGAAAGAAAAATAAATAATAGACAATTAAAATCAAGCAACAAACTCTCTCACATATGTTTCACAAAACAACCTCCTATCATTCTTCTATTCTGGAAGGAAACAAGTCCATTGGTGGACTGTCTTATAAGCATAGGATTTAAATAAAGATTGTTAGTATCTATTCATATGTCTTTTTAAATGATACAATCTTGAGTCCTTGTGAAACTTATAGATCAGGGATCCTTAGCTTTTTTGGTGTAATGGACCCCCTTTAGCAGGCTAGTAAAGCCCATCAACCCTTTCCCAAAACAATGTTTTTAAATGCACAAAATAAGATAAATATGATTACAAAGGAAATTAGATTGAAATGTAGTCATCTAAATATTTAAAAAATAAATTTTTGGAACTCAGGCCAGTAATACAATTTGTTTATCAGGTCTGATGTCAAAATAGCCGATTTTCATTAAGAACAAACATTTCTCCGATAACTATACCAAAAGCATTAGTCATTTTCATTGGTTATCTTTATAACTTCCATTTATAATTTCATTTATAATCTCCATTGTTGGAGATGGCTTTGGATCATTTTGAGCAAATTAAATGTTTCTGAAGTCCTGGGATGTTTTCGAATATGTTGAACAAATTGGAACATACAACCTAAAACTAAAAGAAAACTGGTCAGAAAAATATATATAAACTTACTCATTAATTTAAGCAGAATGTCTATCTAGGAGTCACTGGCATCCTTGGCTATCACATTTACACATTTTATCATTTGTAATTACTGCTTGTTGCAGTAATTTTTAAAAATGGAAAAAGTTTTCCAACTATTTAAAAATAGGGAAGAGAGGGAGTATTTCAACATATAAAATATTTTTAACAATTAGTTAATTCCTTGAATATTAATATTCCCTTTGCTTGTTAGGTATGTCTTCCCTTTCACAGAGTAGTTCATGTGAATATAACTTGAGTTCTGTTTTCTTTGAGCTGCAGCATTTCATCTTTCTATATATTTTTCATCCACGTCTGTCTTACCTCCTAAATTAGATCACTAGCTCCTTGAAGCCAAGAGTTATTTCTTCTCCCTCTTTCGGATCTCCCCATGGCATTTAGTACTTGATCTGTATATACATGTTGCTTTTATTGACAAACTAGTACTTTTTAGTCAGTGACAACTCCACCCACTGTACTTGCTTTTTACTCCCTTATTACTGATGGGAGACATAAATTTATGCTTTCCTTTAAGGTGACTTGAAGTTCAGAAATGGTACATTTAAAAATACTAAAACAACAAAAGAAACAAAGGTGCTTATTTAGATGTCTCAGAGACATTCTATTTGTGGAAACTTCTTGAGTAGGATTCTGGGGAAGGGGAATTGAACACATAAGTACCTACTGAGAGCCTCATTTGCACTTTATTCATACTTCATAATTAGCAAAACTAAGGAGAAGTAAGGTACTGGGAGGCTCTGTCATAGACCACAGTGAACAAAGTAGAGATGTTTTTATTTTTGCAAGCTAATTCTTCTTTCTCTAAGAGCTCCTCCTATGTCAGCTGAGACAATAAGGTTCTTGTTCATAGTGAAAGACCTAGGTTTCCTGCCACTCTGTGAATAATAACCTTTGTTGATGGATAACCTTTCTGGTAACTTGAGAGCACCATCTCTAAGCAGGCTAGTAACGAGGCTGATAATCTAGTGCTATGGATCTAAGAATCCCAATGAAGTTTCCAAGGTCAGACTTCAGCAACTATTTAAAAAAAAAAAAAGCACCTCAGCAGATGAAGTCAGAACAAACACTAAGTTACCTGGGCTGTGTTTGACTAATGTAATCTTAGATACACAATGCTAAAGAGATCAGATTCAGCTTATATAACAGGGGAAAGAGAAGGAATGAGGCAGTTTATGTTGAATTTTCTTTTGGAAATTCTTCCATGGTATATCCACCTACACACAAAAGCACTGTGAAATGCACCAGCCCACTCATACACGTGTATTAACAGACTGGATGGAGATTAGTGGAGCAATAATTTTGGAAAATACTTTGCAACAACTAAAAAGGACTGTTCAAAAGGAAGTCATAACCCCAGTCAATCTATAAGATTGCTGACTAAATCTTTTTTCAAAGATACTTAAGGAAAAGGAATATAAGAAGTGTATGCACAGAAGAATGAGTGAGTTGGGTGGATGGGGCTCCCAGTATATGTCTAGAGATTAGTGCACTATTAAGCTCATAAAGATTGTTGCTACTCATAGCTCGTTTGTATAGTCTACTAAAATCATATTTTCCTGAGCTGAGAATTGTTATTTTTTCTTTCAGTTTAGAGGTAGTTGTGAACAAATACTAGGTAACTTTAAAGACATTTTTGAGTTTTTTATTCAAAACATAAGATAAGGGCTTTGACTCCAAATCCAGTGACCATTCCACTATATAACATAATTTCCTAGGGTACAATAGACTTCTCTCTGAAGATATATTTAAGAAGACATTTTCTTAAGACCAGGCTAATTGTATGTTAGTAAGCTCTTATCTAGAATGTCTCGAGTGATCTAGTAAGAGAGTTATAGTGACCTTTTGGTACAACATTTAGTCTTCATCTTTATGTGTGATAGGTGATTGCAGATATGGGCAATGCATGACTGAATAGCACATGTCAATGGGTGAAACTATGTCATATTAACCTCTGGAAACCTAGACTAAACTTATTGACCTAAGGAATTCCTGAATTGTGACAAGCAAATAAAATTTAGTCTTAAGCAGTATGAACACATTGAAGACTAAGACTTGGGTCTCTCTTCTTCACTATTTTCACTTTTCACCACTGGCTATTCAATACATATTATGTTCAAGAATTTAGGAGCTATCATAATAAAGATATATATGTGTGTGCTGAAGAGGAGGCTTGGTGGGAATTGAGAGGAGGGAGAGCTAGAAGTTTAATTTTCAGATCTAGGGACATTATATAAGTCTTTTTTTTTAAAGAAATGAAATACTTTAATTTCCTCCATATATTCTACCATTTAAGGATACTGGTCTCTTTGATATTATTTTCACACAATAGTCCATCTTGCTGTTATATTATTCCTTTTCATGACTGTCCCTTATGACATTATATAAGTCTTAAGGACCAGTTCTCAATTGAGTTGTTTGCAGCTCTGTCAAGATATTGATTAATTTTAAGAACTGATATGTTTTTGCACTCATTTGAATAAGTTTGAGATGCATATGTTCCTTCTGTGCAGATAGAGACCTTAAACCTGTCATTAGTTTCTGTTATCTTGACTGAAAATGGGCCTCTGTGTGTGTATAGCTGCCTTTCCCACAGTCCCTGCTTCAGCGCTGTCTCAAGAAATCAGTCAAAATATATGTAGTGTGGGCTTGTTTAAGATGGCAGGGAGCCCAGAATTAGTTCAGCCATGTTTCAGCAAGGCTTACAAACGTGGAGTGGTGGTCAGCTTGCCAAGCTGAAATTTGAGAAACTGGGCAGCTTTGAGGGAGACCTGTATAAAGAGTGCTTCCAGTTCTCAGATGCCAGATCAATCCTTGTGAGTTTCATGGAAATCCTACCTTTATTTTCATTTTCTTGAAGATGCTCTTGTATAAAATGATCAAGTTATATCCACAAGGTAGTGTGGCTCCAAATGAACCCAATCCACTTTGTTCCTGGCTAACAAGAAAAACATTTGGGTGGGACCCTCAGATCAAAAAAAGAATAATAATGTTTGAGACCCATGGCACAGATTGGACAAATCCCAGAGTTATGGCAACCCTAGTTCTTGTACTTGAACTATGTTCTATTAGGACAGGTGGTATGTAATTGACTACAATTTAATGCTTTGATTCTATCCAAATAATAAATAATGTGTCTCCATCTCTATTTAGAATGCTTTTATACATTATTTTGTATTGTCATCTAAAAATGTTGGGATTGGAATCACAGTCCTAGGAGATGGGCCTAACTACTCACTACTCAGACACAAAAACCATCAAGAATTCTTTGTTTATTTAATAAGAACCCATGACTATGTACACAACCCTGCTTCAGGTGCTGGCTTGGACAAAGATGAGTAAGATGCTGTTTCTATTCTTATGGAAGTTATACTCTAGTTGAAGAGATAAGAAATGTCCACAAATAACTCTTAAGGCAAATTAGAATATAATGGGTGTATAAGAAAAGCAGATATAAAGTGCCTTCAGAAAACTAAGGAGATGGGGTGGAAAGAGGCAGACAGACCAAGATAGAGAAACAGAGGGAGAAAAAACAGAAAAAGAAGGAGGAAGAGAGGATAAAGAGAAGAGAGAACAAGGGAGGGAAAAGAAAGGAGAAATAGAAGAAAGAGACAAAAAGAACCAAGATTGATTTTGTGTTTGAGGGAAATCAAGGAAAGTGTTATGGAAAGAATATGACACAAATTGGTCAAGGTAAGTATTTTATAAATGTATGTTATCTTGATTCTTATTGTAATTATAACAGCAGCTAAGAGGGTGGAGTGTATATCAAGCATAGTGTGGAATGAGTAGAGAGGTAATGAAGAGCATTGTACATTGAAGATTATTAGAGTCCATTGTTGAATTCAAGAAGATCTGAGTTCATATCCTATATCAGACAGTAACTATAGAACATTGACTAAGGTCAGATTACTTCCTCTCTCTCAGACTCAGTTTCCTTATCTGTAAAATAAAGGTAATAATGGCTACAAGATTTCTGTGAGGATTAAATGAAATAGCACATATAATGTACATTGTAAAACTTAAAGCATGATATAAACACTGTCTTAGAATTATCATTAAATAGTGCTAGAATCCTTATTGGACAGAAGCATAGTTATGAATTGTGTGAGAAAAAGCTGAAATGACAGAGTAGACTAAAATTGTGCAGCATCTTAAATGCTAAAATTTGTTGATTTTATTTATTTTTCATTTAATTAACCAAATTCAGTTGTCTCTTTCTCCCATCTCTCACTCTTTTCACCACTCTTATTGAAAAGAAAAATATGCTTAGTCAAGCAGAATAAATTTCCACATTGTCCATGTCTAAAAGAATGTATGTATCTAGAATCCATCACCCTTTTATCTGGAGATGAATAACATATACTTCTTTGTTGGCCCTCTAGAACTGTGATTTGTCATTGCATTGATCAGAATTATTAAATCTTCCAAAATTGTTTGCCTTGAAAATATTGATATTTTTCTATAAATTGTTTCCCCAATTTCTGCTCACTTCACTATATATCAGTTCATACAAGTCTTCCTAGATTTCTCCAAAACTTTTGCTCTCATCATTTTTATAGCCTTTGAATAGATGAGAGAACTTCATAGATTTCATTATCTATACTAATTGGGACATAATTGAAATAAATATTTACTATGTGTTATACACTCTGTTAAGTACTATATAATTGTGAGACAATCTCTGCCCTTGGAGATTATATATTTTAATTGGGGGATGGAAGGAAGAACAATGACCAGGAAAGAGAAGTCAGTTCTGGAGAGTCATAAAAATAGTGACCATTGCTGGACAGAAATTAATTTTACTCTTGTTCCTAACTCAGGAAGTATAAAATCAAGTAGGGGAGAAAAGTGTTTATGGCATGTTAGAAAGCAAAAAGTCAAAAATGGAAGGCAGCATGAGGTATGAAGCATGATCTAATCTGGTAAAATGGGTTAGGTGAATTCTCATTCACTCACCAAAATCAATTCAGCTTACCTCTAGGGTAGGAGTTTCAAAGCTGAATAGATTAGCTGAACTTATTCTCAAATAGAGATTTACCCCAAAAGTAAATATGTAGCACTTTATTTCAAAGAAGAGATCTACACATCACATAGTTTTTAAAGTAAGCAGAACTAGTAGCACTATATTCATTTTAAGTAAGCTAAGTCGGAGGGAAATTGAATTTTTTACAATTGAATGACAAAACCAGAACTCTCACCTCCTTTGTACTTTTCTTTTTATTTAATATATTATGTTTATATGTACATGTATAATTGACCAGTCGATTGCAAGTCTCTTGAAGACAAAAACTATCTTATTTATATTTGTATATCATGCTTGGTGCCTGATACAAAATGTATACAGAAGAGACTTAATACATATTTAATGGATGAATAAGAACCATGATTCCTCATCTATTGCTGTTTCTATTATACCATGTGGTTTCTGCCTATTTTCTGAATTGTACTATTAGGTTATGCCATGTTAGTCTCACTAGGTATTCCATAGTCATGTTCCTACTATAAGTAGGTCACTCACAGTAAATCTCTTGACCTTGAAAGAATCATTTGAGAGAAGAAAAATCCTAGGTTATCTCCTCTTTAGCATTGTCTTTCACATAGTTATTTTATTATTTGTTCTTTGACCTACTTATTATTCCAAGTCTTATTATTAAATCTCCATTTAAGTCTGTCTTTTACTTATACTACTTTCTGACCTCCCTGAGGAGTCAGGGATGGCATGACCACCTGTGTTTTAAAACAAAAGAAAGTGGGAGATGTAATGGGCTGAGGCTAAATATTGAACTTGTCAAGAATGGGCATGTGAGGCTAAATAGTAATTGGACCATACTCTATTAATATGCAAGCTTGGAGAAAGAATGGCCCCTGCCCACTCTTTGTGCAAGTCCTGATGTGTTGTATAGGAAATGACGATTTTGGTGGGTGGAGGCAGGGGAGTGGAAAAGGAAGGGGAAGGAGAGACTGCTTGCATTGCCATTGCGATGGCTCTTCAGCTCAGGTCTCTCTCTGCTAGCTGGCTTCCTGTCGCAGCTGCCCATATTGCTATCACAATCTTTTTTCGCCTCTTCACTTCAATAAAGATTGAAGATTTTTCCCTTAACCTGAATTCCTGACTCCGGCTGATTTTAAATACGCGGTCATTACACTACTTGAATTGATGGCATTTTTTATTGTATTTTAACTTCTAAAAGATGAATTTTGTATTAGAATTTTTTTACATTTACAACTTTTCTATGCCTTAATATATATGATCATTTTTTAAAAAAATACCATGCAGAAGCACATTATTTAACAATTCTGTTCAAAAGATGCCAAAAATATTTTACATAGTTTTCTTTCTCAATTAAAAAAAAAATCTGTATTTTCTTTTTTGTTGATATTTCTGTTAGACTTGTCCAACTCTGAAAGAGAAACATCAAAATCTCTTGCTATTACCCATATTACTGTTACTTTCTATGTCTTTTTGTCATTTTCCTTAATTTAAATATTATACCATTTGATGCATGTATGTTTAATATTGATATTGATTCACCACCTATATAGTTCTTGTAAGCACAATGTAATTTTCTGTTTGTGTCTGACAAGTAGCATAGAAAGAAATGTAGACAATACTAGCATAGGGCTCAAATAACTTGTTTATAGTTGTTATCAAAATTAAAGAAAGCAATAATTTTTTATGTTTGAAAGAAAGAAAAACAAGAAATAGGGGTGTGGAAAAATCTATGTTAAAGTATCAGTTCCTAACCTCAGGCTGAGACTTAAATTATTATCACTGAGGAATATTGGAGGATTTTGAGGATTACATGGAAAGATTAAAAAAAGGACTGAGGTGGGTGGGGATGGGAAACACATGGTATGACAGCACATCCAGCCAAATTTTAGTATATATAAAGATATAATGGATTTGGAGCCCAAGGGCCATAGTTTAAATCCCATGTCTGCCTCTAATCAATAGTGTTACATGAAGCAAATCATTTTGCTTCTCCAGAGTCCATTTCCTCATTTGTAAAATGTACATATATACCCAAGAATTTATCATGTGCTATATTCAAGGGAAACTAAAGCCTTATGGCCAATACACTGTTCTCCCTTCTGATCTAAATTTTTACTTTCCTTTCCAGTGAATAGAGTGGAGTCCAAATAGAAATATGCATGCTACATTTTGCCATGTTGGAATGGCCAGTTCTACAAACAATTTTTTTTTCAAATTAAAAAGCATTATGATATAGTGAGAGGAGGATGACATTGGGAGAGACTTTGGTTCAGATTCTGCTCATGACATTGACTAGCTATATGATTATGAATAAATCCCTTATACTTTTTGAGCCTGTTTCTTGATCTATAAAATGGAGATATTATATTAACTTTTTCATGGTATTGTTGTAGTAATCCATTGAGCATACTTTGAACATTGAAAACTTTATTATATCACAGTGTATTAGCTATTATTCTGAACCTGTCATTGGGATTTCATAATTTTAGAAAACTCCCAGCATAGAAACTTCCTACAGAGATATAACTGAACATTTCATCTGTAACTTGTAGTATTAGAAAGTTGCCTGTGTTTTTAGCATGTTGTGTCTTGTTTAGGGTTAAACAGCCAGTATATGTCACTCTTCCTGATTCTGAAACTGTATTCTATCCACTATGCCTTTTCACCTATTATTAATAGCATCAACATAAAAGTTCTTTTTTTTTATTGTAACTTTTTATTGACAGAACATATGCCTGAGTAATTTTTTACGACATTATCCCTTGCACTTACTTCTGTTCCGACTTTTCTCTTCCCTCTCTCTACCCCCCCCCCCCACTAGATGGCAAGCAGTCTTATACAACATAAAAGTTCTTGTGTAGGGCTATATAGCTATAAAGCACTTTATATTAGCTTTCTAATTTGATCTTGACTATAGCCCAGTGGTATCAATAGTAATATAAATAAGTATTATTATCTGCTTTAGACGTGGAGCTATTAAGGGACTAAGGTCATCCACTTATTAAGTAGTCAGAATTTGAATCCAGGGCTTTTGACTTTAAGATCTGTTTGCTTGTCATCCCATGCAAATGTGCATGAGTTTGCCCATATTATTTGAATTAAATAAGATTATTTCAATAATACTAGATGCTGCAGTGGAATTCCTGGATATCATGGCAACTTGGTACCCAAGATTTGTTATCTGTTGCAAAAATCTCAATCGACAGATAAGAAAAATGAGTCCTTAATAAAGTAAATGAAAATATAATAATTTTAATCTCAGACTGGTTTGGGGAAAAAAATGAAGAAGCCCAAAATACTAATATTTTAACATTAAGATGTCTAGCAAGAGAATATCTGTGATTGAATCTAAGGTAGCTAAACTTTGATACTGGCAGAATTTGGAGTTATAATTATTGAGCTGATATAATTGCTAATTTTTTTAATCACAGAAAACAAGAGATATGTCATAGAACTGGTTTATGGGATGGGTCACTTTTTGGCTCTGGAGCCAGAGTTCTGAGTGTAAATCTTGACTCTCATGATTTCTTACTGTATAAAAAATCTTGGACAAGTCAATTAGGTATTGGTTTCCTTATGTGTAAAATGAGGTAGTTGAACTAGATGGCCATTGAGATACTTAACTCCAAATCTATGATTCTATCATCAGAGATGAGTAAATGTCTGTCTTTAAAAAAGGAAGATGGGATGCTCAACTCCCCACTCTTATTCTTCATACCCAGTCATTTGTCAAGTCCTGTTTATTCTATCTTCATGACACTTCCACATACACTCCTTTTTCTCCTCTGACACTGGCCCCCATCCAGGTGCAGGCTCTTATCACCTCATATCTGGACTATTACAATACCCTGAGTTGATAACCTCTGGTCTATCAGCTATTCTATTGAGCTTCTTAAAGTGAAGTTTGACAATGTTATTCCCCTATTCATTGAACTCTGATGTTTCCTTATTACCTCCAGGACCAAATATAAAATCTTCTGTTTGGTTTTGAAAACCCTTCCTGGCGAATTCCTATGTTTCTAGTCTTTTTATACCTTATTCCTTTCCAAGTACTTTGAAATCAAGTGACACTGGTCTCCATGCTGTTTCTTACACGTGATACCCCATCGCCTGACTGAGAGTCTTTTCTTTGTCAATGCCCCATATCTAGAAGTCTTTCCTCCCTTATCTGCCTCCCATATTCATTGGCTTTCTTCAAGCCCTAGTTAAAATCCTGTTTTCTAAAACAAGGCTTTCCTCATCCACCTTAATTATTGCCTTCAGTTCCAATGTTCTTGTGATAGAGAGACATCTGCACCCAGAGAGAAGATTGTAGGGACTGAGTATGGATCACAACGTAGCATTTTCACTTTTTTCTTTCTGTTTGTTTGTTTTTTCTTTTCTTTTCTCTCTCTCTCATTTTTTCCCTTTTTGATCTGATTTTTCTTGTGCAGCATGATAATCGTGGAAATATGCATAGAAGAATTGCACATGTTTAACATCTATTGGATTACTTGCCATTTAAGGGAGGGAGTGGGAGAAGGGGGAAAGAGAAAAAAGTTTTTTCAAGGACAAATATTGAAAACTGCATATTTTTTAAAATAAAAAGCTTTACAAAAATGCTATTTTCTACCAGACCTAAAACTGTATTACAAAGCAAAGGCCATCAAAATCTCTTGTTACTGACTAAGAAACAGAGTAGTCAATCAGTGGAATAGATTAGGTTCATAAGACATAATGGTTAATGACTATAGAAATTTAGTGTTTGATAAATCCAAATATTCCAGCTTCTAGGATAAGAATTCATTATTGTTGAGAAATTGGAAATTTCCCAAATTGTTGGGACAAATTGTTGGGAAATTTGGAAATTAGCATGGCAGAAACTCGGCATTGATCCCCACCCAACACCTTATACCAAGATAAGATTGAAATAGGTTCATGATTTAGACCTAAAAAGTGATACTTTAAGCAAATTAGAAGAACAGAGGATAGATCTCTCTCACATTGTGAAGAAGGAAGGAATTTGTGGTCAAAGAAGAGTTAGAGTACATTATGAAATACAAAATGGATAATTTTGATTATATTAAGTTAAAAGGTTTTGTACAAATAAAATCAATACAGACAAGATTAGAGGGAAAGCAATAAACTGGGGGTAAAATTTTCCCCCCAGGATTCTGATAAAGATTTTATATCTAAAATATTTAGAGAACTGACTCAAATTTATAAGAATTTAAGCCATTCTCCAATTGATAAATGGTCAAAGGATATGAACAGACAATTTTCAGATGACAAAATTGAAACCATTTCTAGTCACATTAAAAAAAATGCTTTAAGTCATTATTGATCAGAAAAATGAAAATTAAGACAATTCTGAGGTACCACTATCCACCTCTCAGACTGGCTATGATGACAGGAAAAGATAAATGTTGCAAGGATGTGGGAAAACTGGGACACTAATACATTGTTGGTGGAGTTGTAAACTGATCCAATCATTCTGGAGAGCAATGTGGAATTATGCCCAAGGGGCTATCAAACTGTACTTACCCTTTGGTCTGGCAGCGTCTCTACTGGGCCTGAATGCCAGAGATCATAAAAAAAAGAGAGAAAAGAACCCACATGTGCAAGAATGTTTGTGGCAGCCCTTTTTTGTAGTGGCCAGAAACTGGAAACTGAGTGGATGCCCATCAGTTGGAGAATGTCTGAATAAGTTATGGTATATGAATGTTATGGAATATTATGGTTCTATAAGAAATGACCAGCAGGATGATTTGCTGGGGGGAAAATTTTGTACCTGGACTGGAGAGAGTTATGCGAACTGATACTAAGTGAAGTGAGTGGAACCAGGAGAACATGGTACATAGCAACAGCAAGATTATACAATGATCATTTCTGATGCACGGGACTCTTTTCCACAATGAAGTGATTCAGGCCAATTCCATTAGTCTTGTGATGAAGAGAGCTATTTACAACCAGAGAGAGAACTGTGGAAACTGAATATAGGCCATAACATACTATTCTCATTTTTTAAATTGTTGTTTTCCTTGCATTTTGTTTTCTTTTTTACTTTTTCCTTTTTATTTGATTTTTCTTGTGCAGCATAATTGTGGAGATATATATAGAAGAATTGCACATGTTTAGCAAATATTGGATTAGTTGCCATCTAGGGAGGGGCTGGAGGGAAGGGAGGGAAAAAATTGAAACAGAAGGTTTTTTGTTCTTTTTTTGCATCATAAACTAAAATATAAACTTTACTTTATTTTTTCTTCTTTCTTCTTTTTATTTTCAAACATATATGCATGGATAATTTTTCAACACTGACCCTTGCATAGTCTTGAGTTCCAAATTTTCCCCTCCTTCCCCTTCCCCCAGATGACAAACAATCCTACTATGTTACACATGTTAAAATATATGTTAAATCCAATATGTGGAAACATAGTTATACAGTTCTCTTGATGCACAAGAAAAATCAGATCAAAAAGGAAAGAAAATAAGTAAGAAAACAAAATGCAAGCGAACAACAGTAGAAAGAGTGAAAATGCTATGTTGTGATCCACCCTCAGTTCCCACAGTCCTCTCTCTGGGTGTAGATGGCTCTCTTCATCACAAAATTATTGGAACTGGCATCAATCATCTCATTGTTGGAAAGAGCCATGTCCATCAGAATTGATCGTCATAAAATATTGCTGTTGCCATGTACAATGACTTCCTGGTTCTGCTCATTTCATTTAGCATCAGTTCATGTAAGTCTCTTCTTTGAAATCATCCTGCTGGTCATTTCTTTTTTTTTTTTTTAATTTTAATTTTTATTATTATAGCTTTTTATTTACAAGTTATATGCATGGGTAATTTTTCAGCATTGACAATTGCAAAACCTTTTATTCCAACTTTTCCCTCCTCCCCATCCTCTCCCCCAGATGGCAGGTTGACCAATACATGTTAAATATGGTAAAGTATAAGTTAAGTACTATATATGCATACATGTCCATACAGTTATTTTGTGTACAAAAAGAATCGGACTCTGAAATAGTATACAATTAGCCTGTGAAGGAAATAAAAAATGCAGGCGGGCAAAAATAGAGGGATTGGGAATTCTATATAATGGTTCATACTCATTTCCCAGAATTCTTTCGCTGCGTGTAGCTGGTTCAGTTCATTACTGCTCCATTGGAACTTATTTGGTTCGTCTCATTGTTAAAGAGGGCCACGTCCATCAAAATTGATTATCATATAGTATTGTTGTTGAAGTATATAATGATCTCCTGGTCCTGCTCATTTCATACAGCATCATTCATATAAGTCTCTCCAGGCCTTTCTGAAATCATCCTGCTGGTCATTTCTTACCGAACAATAAAATTCCATAATATTCATATACCACAATTTACCCAGCCATTCTCCAATTGATGGGCATCCACTCAGTTTCCAGTTTCTGGCCACTACAAAGAGGGCTGCCACAAACATTCTTGCACATGTGGGTCCCTTTCCCTCCTTTAAGATCTCTTTGGGATATAAGTCCAGTAGAAACACTGCTGGATCAAAGGGTATGCACAGTTTGATAACTTTTTGAGCATAGTTCCAAATTGCTCTCCAGAATGGCTGGATGTGTTCACAATTCCACCAACAATGTATCAGTGTCCCTGTTTTCCCACATCCCCTCCAACATTCATCATTATCTTTTCCTGTCATCCTAACCAATCTGACAGTTGTGTAGCAGTATCTCAAAGTTGCTTTAATATGCATTTCTCTGATCAATAGGGAACACAAGGTTTTACAAAGTTATGCATATGTTTTGAAAGTAAAAAGCTTTAATAAAAAAAGAAAAATATTTATTGCCTTCCCTCTGTGATTCCCTCCAATTTATCCTGTTTGTGTAGATATATTTGAATTCAAATTTATAAATGTAGTAAGTGGTTTCATCCCAATGGATCTAATGCAGTGCAAATTCAAATAATGTGCCCATTTCATAGGAGTAATTATTTGTACTAATTGGGATCTAATTGTAATTGTTTGCAGGTTATGCAGATTATCTCCCCCATTGGACTATGAGCTTCTTAAGGGCAGGGACTAATTTTTACTTTTTTTTGTATTTCCAATGTTTAGCAAAATTCCTGAAACATTTTTGTTGTTATTAGTAGGTGTGTAATACATGCTTATTGTCTTTATTCAGTTCCACTGTTTTTGACCAAATTTGGGATTTTCTTGGCAAAGATATTAGAGTGCTTTGCCACTTGCTCAGCTAGTGTCAAAAGCTGGATTTGAACTCAGGAAATCTTCCTGAATCAATATCACTATGCCAGCTAGCTGCTCCAAAATGCTTCTTAATTTTACTCTATACACAGTGGCCCTGCCTTAGATTCAAGAAAAAGCTCATAAAACAGATATTCTTAAATGGATGATCTGTGAGCATCTGGTGCTCATCTGTGTCCCCTTGGGTTCATCAAGAGCAAGTCATGCTAGACTAATCTTAAAGATTATTTTTAAGGTTAAAGTTATTAGACTATTGGTACAGTGGATAGAATGCCAGGGATGCAGTCAGTAAAATCGGTGTTCAAATCCAGCCTGAAACATAGTAGCTGTGTAACCTTGGGAGTCACTTAACCCTGTTTGCCTCAGTTTCCTTATCTGTAAAATATTTTGGAGAAGGAAATTGCAAATCACTCCAGTATCTTCACCAAGAAAACCTCAAATAAGATCATGAAGCATTGGATACAACTGAAAAAACAAAAAAAAACAAAGAAAAAGATTGAACAATTAGACTAGTAATCTAGGCATGTAGCATATCTGGAGTTAAGTAAACCATTGAAATAAGTCTCTTCTGATGTCCTCTGTATAAGGTGAAGAAATGCTGATTTAATAATAGTACAGTTGATTGAATTTGGAACTGGTTGAAGGGTCACACCCAAAGAATGTTGATAAATGGACTAATGTCAACCCAGAGAGAGGTCTCTAGTAGAGTATCTTAGCTAATTATCAGTTTAATCAATACTTTATATGAAGTCATAGCTGAAATGTTTATCAGATTTGCAAATGACATAGCTCAAGTACTTACATACATTTATCACCTTATTGATATTAGTATTTCCTATACCAATAGGATACAGATAGTAAGCCATATATGCCCACCTAGTTTGTATGACTCTTGTCCACATCTTCCCATAAATTCCTCAGAATTAACCCATCCCAACTCAGACTTTAACATAGAAAAGATGCCAGTGGAGTTATGTATAATAGCTTTTTATCTTCAAAATATATTCATAGGCCTGGAGAGACTTACATGAATTGATGCTAAGTGAAATGAACAGAACCAGGAGATCATTATACACAGCAACAAGACTATACAATGATCAATTCTGATGGTCGTGGCTCTCTTCAATAATAAAATGATTCAAACCAGTTTCAATTTTCCAGTAATGAAGAAAGTCAACTATACCCAGAGAGAGAACCATGGGAAAGGAGGGTGGACCACAACATAGCATTTTCATTCTTTCTGTTGTTATTTGCTTGCATTTTCGTTTTCCTTCTCAGGTTTTTTCTTTCTTTCTAGATCTGATTTTCTTGTGCAGCAAGATAACTATATAGATATGTATACATATATTGGATTTAACATATACTTTAACATATTTAACATGTATTGGACTACCTGCCATCTAGGGGAGGGGATGGGAGGAAGGAGGGGAAAATTTGGAACCGAAGATTTTGCAAGGGTCAGTGTTGAAAAATTACCCATGCATATGTTTTGTAAATAAAAAGCTATAATAATAATAAAAAATAAATTTAAAAATATATTCATAAATAGTTTTCAGCATTCACCCTGGCAAAATCTTGTGTTCCAAATCTTTTCTCTCCCCCTTTCTCTACTTCCTCCCTCAAGCAATCCAATATATTAAAACATGTGAAATTCTTCTATACATATTTCCAGTTATCATGCTGCACAAGAAAAATCAGATCAAAAAGAATAGAAAAGGAGAAAGAAAAATAAAGCAAACAAACAACAATAAAAAAGGTGAAAATGCTATATGATCCACATTCAGTCCCCATAATTCCCCCTTTGGATGCAAATAGCTCTCTATTGGAATTAGCCTGAATTATGTCATTGTTGAAAAGAGTCATGTTCATCAGAATTGATCATCGTATAATCTTGCTGTTACTATGTACAATGATCTCCTGGTCCTGCTCATTTCTCTCAGCATCTGTTCATGTAAGTCTCTCCAGGCCTCTCTGAAATCATCCTACTGGTTGTTTCTTATACAACAATAATATTCTATAACATGCATATATCATAACTTATTCAATCATTCTCCAACTGAGGATCATCCACTCAGTTTTTAGTTCCTTGCCATTACAAAAAGACCTGTTACAAACATTTTTGCACATGTAGGTCCTACTGCTGGATCAAGTATTATGCACAGTTTGATAGTCTTTAGGGCATAGTTGCATATTGCTCTGCAGAATGAATTGAATCAGTTCACGACTCCACCAACAATGTATTAATGTCCCCGTTTTCCCACATCCCTTCCAACATTTATCATTATCGTTTCCTGTCATTTTAACCTATCTGAGAAGTATGTAGTGATATGTCAGAGTTGTCTTAATTTGCATTTTTCTGATCAATAACTATTTAGAACATTTTTTCATATGACTAGGAATGGTTTCAATTTCTTCATCTGAAAATTCTCTATATTCATATCCTTTAACCATTTATCAATTGGAGAATGGCTTGAATTCTTAAAATTTTGATTCAATTCTCTATTTATTTTAGAAATGAGGCCTTTATCAGGACCCGTGGATGTAAATTTTTTTCCCAATTTTCTGCTTTCTTTCTAATCTTATCTGCATCGGTTTTATTTGTACAAAAACTTAAACCAAAATTATCCATTTTGCATTTCATAATGTATAATAGTTCATCTTTGGCCACAAATTCCTTCCTTCTCCACAGGTCTAAGAGGTAGACTATCCTTTGTTTTTGTTTTTTTTTAATTTGCTTATAGTATCACTCTTTATATTTAAATCATGAACCCATTTTGACCTTATCTTGGTATAAGGTGTTAGGTGTGAATCAATGCCTAGTTTCTACTATACTGTTTTCTAATTTTCCCATTATGTTTTGTCAAATAATGAGTTCTTATCCTAGAAGTTAGGGTCTTTGGGTTTATCAAACAAGTACTAAACTACTATAGCTATTGACTGTTATGTCTTGTGAACCTAAACTATTCCACTGATTGATTATTCTGTTTCTTAGTCAGTACTAAATGGTTTTGATAATCACTGCTTTGTAATACAGTTTTAGGTCTGATATAGCTAGGCCATCTTCATTTGCATTTTCTTTTCATTAATTCCCTTGAAATTCTTGACTTTTTGTTCTTCCAGTTGAACTCTGTTATTTTTTTTTTTAGCTCCATAAAGTGACTTCTTGGTGGTTTGATTGGCATGGCACTGAACAAGTAGATTAATTTAGGCAGAATTGTCATTTTTATTATCTTAAATCAGCCTGCCCATGAGCACTTGATATTCTTCCAATTGTTTAGATTTGATTTTATTTGTGTGCAAATGTTTTGTAATTGTATTCATATAGTTCTTAACATTATCTATAGTTGTTTTAAATGGGACTTCTCTTTGTATCTCTTGCTGTTGGACTTTGTTGGTAACATATAGAAATGCTGATGATTTATATGGATTTATTTTGTATCCTGCAATTTTGCTAAAGTTTTGAATTGTTTCTAGTAGTTTTTTAATTGATTATCTAGGATCCTCTTAAGTGTATCACCATATTTTGTTTCCTTACTACCTACTCTAATTCCTTTCATTTTTTCCTTCTCTTATTGCTAAAACTAACAATAATGTTGTTAATATTGAATAGTAATAAAATAAAATATTGAATAGTAATGGTAATAGTAGGCAACTTTGTTTCACTCCTGATTTTATTGGGCATGGTTTCAGTTTAGGAAAGATATTATTTTAAAAGATGAGTCTTTTTATAATTCATTGATAAAAATGTTAACAGTGCCAAACAGATTCTTGGGTTACTTTATGGGAGATATCTTTCCATATTAACATAGAAATATTATGATTATTTTGGGGGTCAACCATTCAACCAGTTTTGAATCTACCTTATTGCATCTGTTGTCAAGTTTGCATCTCACCATCTTATTCAAGAAGACCGTGAGAGACTGTCAAATGTTTTACTAAAATCTAGGTAAACTATATTGTTTTCATGAGGAAGTTGGTGGTAACTTTTTCAAAAAGATGTTATAATGGATAGAGCACAGAACATGGTATCGGGAAAACCCATCTTCCTGAGTTCAAATCTGGCTTTAGACACTTACTAGCTGTGTGACCCTGGGCAACTTACTTAATCCTGTTTGCCCAGTTTTCTCTTCTGAAAAATAAGTAGGAAAAGTAAATGGCAAGCACTGAAGTATTTTTGTCAAGAAAACCCCAAATGGGGTTATGAATAATCAGACTCAACTGAAAAATGATTAAAGAACAACAAATTATGTCTTTTAAAGTATACTTCAGAAATTTATTGGGTAAGTCACTGACCTGAAGTGGGCTCCTTCTCCTTCTCTCTCTCTCTCTCTCTCTCTCTCTCTTCTCTCTCTCTCTCTCTCTCAGAATAGGGACACTATTTTCCCTTCTCTAATCCTCTTCTCCCATTCTCCATGATTTTACAAAAATAACTGACAATTCAGTAGTCCTATTTACTAATACTTCCAGTATCCTGGGGTATAGTTTACTTGGATCAGATGATTTTGTCAGGATTTATTCATCAAAAGTAACCAGGTGTTCTGTTGCTTTTCCCTTATTAATTATATTGGTAAGTTAGGGCTACTTTGTAGCAGCTGGAATGAGAGATCTTTGAATTCAAAGAGTAAAAATAAGGCAATTTGATCAGCTTTTCATATTCATTTAAATTGTTTCATTTGGTTGCAAATGCCTCTCCAAATGAGTGATTATGTGATATCATCATCAAGTGTCTACATTAGGGAGAGGAAAAGGAAATTCATGCATAGGGCTTGCATGTCCAAAGGAAATTTATTTAAAAAATATTCTTTATAGACAACAGGAAATGGAATTATTATATTGTTTCATCCATCAGATATGCATTAAGATTCAGGTGTGAAAATTCCTTAGATTGGGGTGATATGGTATTTTCAAATGTAGCTTCCCACTTTTATATAGGAAAAATTCCATCTCTAACATACATTAAAGGTGCTTTTCCTTTTCAGGGGTTCCAGATGGTTATGGTGGGGATTAAGATAAAAATCTGCTGTTTCTAATTCTTCATCTGTGCTTTGGGATCTCTGAGTACAAGAATTGATAGTGGTGGTGGTGAGAGAGTATGGGAATGGAATGCATTCTTATTTATTCAAGTTAAAAAATGACAATGAGAGTTTTATCTATAATTTCAGATGCTATGGGGTTGTTTAAGCTCAGATAAAATTTATGCTGTTGTTTATGGGAAAAGAGGGCAAGACCATCCTTACTGATTTTAGGGGAAAAGCAAAATTCAGAAAACAAGTATCAATGAAATATACATACCAGTTATCTGGGAAGTGCCAGGTTGGCCTTGGATTTTTTTTCTTTCAAGTGAGGGATCACTTAAAATAAATGTTTCTGGTCCTACCCATAATCTCACATCTTCAACCCAGAGATTCTACATATGAAAAACTAACTCAAGTTCCATAAGGAACTTATACTATATCAACATCATAAAAAGGCTTTACTTATTAATAAAACTAGATATTCTAGAGTAGGCACTATTAATCTAATTAATTAATTATTAAATCAATTCATTTATTTCCTTATCTAAGGATAACCATTGCAGTTTAAAAATTCTAAGGAAAAAAATCATATCCTTGTACCTATAATAGTGAGGAATCTTAGAAACCAAAGTGATCAGATATTATGGAAAGCATGTCAGAAGACAAAGTTTTTTTGCCCCTGCCATGATTGGGTATCATCCTCTTTTTAGCAATTTTTTTTTCCAGCTCTTGCCAATACAAAGATTTCCTTGGTTAGAATACAGAAGCAAATTAATAGTTATTCAGTTATCATTGCCTCATCTGTCCTGAACAGCTATATATCCCCTTTTAAACATCCCCTTTTCTCAAATCTCAAATCTTTTGTTATCATTAGCTCTTCACCAGTCTCAGCTCATTCTGAAATGTGACACTCCTGATACTATTCTCATAGGACTTCTGTATTTTTCTTCAGTTGGGGGAAGAGAAAGGAATAAGTATTTTTATAGCACTGACAATGTGCCCAGCACTATGCTAAGTACTTTTAAAAATATTCATTCAATCCTCATGACAGCTTCGTGAAGTAAATGCTGTTTTTTTTTTTTAAATCCCCATTTTACAATCGAGAAAACTAAGGCAGATATAGGTTAAGTGATTTTCTTAAGATCATATAGGTATGAAATGTCTGAGACTGGATTTAGAGCCAAGTCTTCCTGACACCAGTCAAGTCCAGCACACAATTCATTGCTGCTCTGTTAATTGTCTTGCAATTATATTCTGTATATGTACTTTAAAAGTCAAAATTGGGTCAGCTAGGTGGAGCAATGGATAGAGCACCAGCCCTGAAGTCAAGAGGACCTGAGTTCAAATTTGGCCTCAGACACTTAACACTTTCTAGCTGTGTGACCCTACGCAAGTCATTTAACCCCAATTGCCTCAGCAAAAAAAAAAAAAAAAAAGTCAAAATTAATGAGTTTCCTGTGCACATGCCCACATCAATATTTTTAGTACAACTCCCATTTTCTTTTTCCAGAATTATTTCTCTTTGTGTTTTCGGAATTTCATTCATGACATTCCTTCCTAGGCTGACTTTTTTCTTTTTCTTTTTTAAACTCAACAGAATATATTTTTTATTCCAACAGATGTGAATTGTCATACTGTACAACTTTAAGTAAATACTAGCCTTACATTTTATTAAGAGCTCTGATAAACACTTTAAAGGAAAGCACAATTTACATGCCTTCTCATCAATTAGGTTGACTTTTTTTTTTTTTTTATAGAATTATAGTTTATGGGATTCTTTCTGGTCCCCTCTCTCTAAATGCTTTGAAATCTTCTTTCCTCAAATTTAAGATAATAGGCTATTAGTACCTTCCAATCCTTTCTGATCACCAAATTATAGGAAGAATCAGTCACTTTCCCCCAAAGTTCTTATCATTTTCAATTTAGTAGATAGAATTCCTTTTTCGGTGAGAATCCATTCCTGAATAGAAATGCCCACCGCTGGTTGATTTCCCTACATTTTTGGGGGATTGGGGGTGAGGCAGTTGGGATTAAGTGACTTACCCAGGGTCACACAGCTAGAAGTGTTAACTGTCTAAGATTGGATTTGAACTCAGGTTCTCCTGAGACCAGTGCTCTATCTAATACACCATTTACTATGCCCCCCCTGCCTACATTTTTAAAGATGAAATTATTATTGAGAGAAGATCTGCTTTTGGCAGACAGAGCATGCTCCAGCAAATGTCCAGGTAATTAAAGTTCCCCCACTATTACTAGAAATAGGAGCAATGTGAAGTTGCCAAAATAAATTTAAACTTGATTTAAGGAAAAATTTTCCTAACACTCAGATTTTTTTAAAAATGGAGAGCAATTTGGAACTATTCCCAAAGAGTTATCAAACTGTGCATATCCTTTGATCCAGCAATGCCGTTGCTGGGTCTGTATTCCACAGAGATCTTAAAGGAGGGAAAGGGACCTATGTATGCAAAAATGTATGTGGCAGCCTTTTTCATAGTGGCTAGAAATTGGAAACTGAGTGGGTGCCCATAAATTGGAGACTGGCTGAATAAGTTTCTGGTGTATGAATATTATGGAATATTATTGTTCTATAAAAAATGATGAGCAGGATAATTTCAGAGAGGTCTGGAGAGACTTACAGGAACTGATGCTAAGTGAAATGAGCAGAACCAGGACATCATTGTACACAGCAACATCAATATTATATATACAATGATCAATTCTGATGGACATGGCTCTTTCCAGCAATGAGATGATTCCAATGATCTTGTGATGGAAAGAGCCATCTATACCCAGAAAGAGGACTATGGGAACTGAGAGTGGTTCACAACATAGCATTTTCACTCTTTTTCTTATGATTTGCTTGCATATTATTTTCTTTCTTATTTTTTTCAGTTTGATTTGATTTTTCTTGTGCAGCATGATAATTGTATAAATATGTATACATATTTTGGATTTAACATACATTTCTACCATGTTTAACATATATTAGACTACTTGCCATCTAAGGGATGGGTGGGGAAAGGGGAGCAAATTGGAACACAAGGTTTTGCAAAGGTTAATGTTGAAGAATTATCCATGTATATGTTTTGAAAGATAAAAACTTTAATTTAAAAAAATGGAATGGACTACTGTAGTAGATACCATATTCTTCTTCTCCTTGATATCTTTAGATCTTTAGTTTCTTTAGCAAAGAGGCTGCTTGATCTGTTATCAGAATGTTAAGGAGATATAAAAAATTCTCAGATTTAATAATCCAAGCTTTTAATAACTGTATAAAATGCTCAAATTGTTATTAATAAAAGAAGTTTAAATTAAAACAACCTTGAGGTTTTATCCCACACTAATCAAATTGACAAAGATGACAAAAAAGAGAAGAAAATGACAATTGTTGAAGGGGATGGGAGGAGACAACTACTCTAATATGTTATTGGTGGATAATGTGCCCAGATTATGCTAGGTGCTTTTAAAAATATCCAGCTTTGTAAAGTAAATTCTGTTTTTTATCCTCATTTTACAATTGAGGAAACCAAGGCAGACAGTGATTTTCCTAAAATCATACAGCTCGGAAGCATTTGAGGCTAGGATTTGGAGCCAACTCTTCCTGACTCCAACCAAGTCTGGCACACAATCTACTGCACTCTCCATTCTAGAAAGCAATTTTGAATTACTGAAAAAAAAAAGTCACCAAATTGCTATACCCTTTGATATAATGATAGAAATATCTACATGCCAAAGAAATCAAAGAAAATAGAAAAAAAGACTCATACATACAACACAAGTCATAGCAGTTATTTTTGTTGAAAAATTGAAAACTAAGACAGTGTCCATCATTTGGGGAATGCTAAGTATATTAATATAATGTAACATATTTGTAATGTGAAAAATGATGAAAGGGAAAAATTCAGAGAAGCCTAGAAAGGCATATATAGACTGATTCAGAATGAAAGTAATAGTAAATATTTCTTAAACTTATGATATATACCCTACAGGCATTATGCTAAGTACTAGGAATATAAATAAAGGCAAAAGACAATCCCTCTTTTCAAGTAGCTCACTATCTAATGAGCAAAAATAATATTTAAACAACTATGTACAAATAAGCTATTTACAGGATTAATTGGAGATAATCCATAGGAGGAAAAGCACTGGCATGGTGGAAAGCTCTAAGGGAGATTGTCAAAGGCTTCTTATAAAATATAGAATGCTGATGCTTAGAAGAAACCAGGAAGCAGCGATGAGAAAGGGGAGAATTCCAAGAATGGCAGGGGAGAAGGAGGAGACAACTAGTGAAAACGAACAGACTATTGTGTTTTTTCATAAAACTAATTCCTAGTTTTATGTATTAATAAAAAGAAGAAAAAAGGGAAAATATTTTACATGAAAATTTTATTCTATATTTAAAAGGAATAGCAAGTTGTACATAATAGATTTACAATCATCTTTTTTTATGCCATGTTATGAAATTGCTTGTTTTATTCCATAAATGAACAGAGCCTATTTTATTTTCTGTTGTGTTTTTTTTTTCATAAAACCAATTCCTATTTTTACTTATTAATAAAAAAAATCATGGAGAAAAAGGGGGGGAAAGATATTTTACATGAAAATTTTATTATCTATTTAAGAGCTATTATGCTATTTAAATAGCAGATTATATATAATAGATTTACAATCATCTTTTTTATTATATCATGTTATGAAATTGCTTGTTTTATTCCATAAATTAAAAATAAAATATAATTTTAAAAATAAATCTGAAAAAAAAAAGAAAATGCATAGAGTTTAGAGTAATGTCCTGTGGGATGAACAATAAGGGGCTAATGTCAATGGATCAGAGAGTATGGGAGGGACTGTAAGGTGTAAAAAAAACTGGAAATTTAAGAGAGGATCTGATTATAAGGGCCTTGAAGGCCAGCTAAAGAGAGATAGAACCCGGATTACTATTTATACCATAATTGCAATTTTTTTTTAAAGAAAAGCAACTTTGAAAGACTTAAGACAATGACCTATCACAATTCCAGAGGACCAAAGATGAAGTATATTTCCTACTACCTATTATCTACTCCCTGACAGATGTGGTAAGACATAAGATGGCAAAGCAAGATACATATTTTTAGACTTGGCCAATATTTGTATTTGTTTTTCTTGACTATGTTTATTTGTACAAAGAGGACTTGTGTTTTAACTTATTTGTTTGGTAGAGGGCAAAATTTGAGAAATGAGAGAAGACCTAGGGATAATAATGCCACAGAGAGAAAGAGAAAAAGAGAGGAGAGGGAAGGAAAGGGAAAAAAAGAGGGAGGAAGAAAAAAGAGTAAGAAAAAGAAAAAAAGGAGGAAGAAGATAAGAAGAAAAAGAGGAGAGAGAAAGAAAGAGTATTTGAAGCATTTTTTTAAATGCACAGAAGGGAACTGGAAGAAGTTCTGACAAAACAGGACAGCTTTGAAACTGATGTATTGAATTTATTACATACTTAAAAAAATAAACTGTTTATAATAGATTTGGGTTTCATATAAATTCTCTTCAGTTCTTTATTGTATATGGAAATATTGATGTTTATTAGTATTTGTCAAGTTCGTAATAACAAAATAAGAGAAAATGTGGCAAAAGAGAATCTTTTTGGCTATAGGTTGGACTAGATGGCTACTTTAAACTCTGAAATTTTGTGTGATTTTGTCCTCTTGAACATGAGTACATAATTGTAGACATTATTATTTGGGGGAGGAAGCATACAGAGATCACATAAAATATGGTTGGTACCCTCAAGAGGTAGATGGCCTTGCTGAGATGAAACATATGTGAAACAATAGAGGAAAATACATGTTGTAGATAAAACAAGCACAAACAGAATAGCACAGGAAGCCAGGAAAGAATATATACTTATTAAATGCCTGTTATTTCCAAGTCACTGTGCTAAATGCTTTATAAATATTATCTCATTTGATCTTACAACAATAATTCTCATTTTACATTTGAGAAAAATGAGGCAGACAGAGGTTAAATGATTCATCCAGATGTAGACCTAGTAAGATTCTGAGGTTGGATTTGAATTTAGGACTACATGATTCACAACACTATCCTTTGTGTCACCTAGTTGCCTAGTAATCCCAGTTACAGCGAAGAGAAGTAATGTATGTTAGTGAGATTAATGTACAGTTAGATCCTGATTAGTGTGAATAATGAATCCCATGAATGGTCATATTATTTGAACTCAAACTGTTTATTTTCTCTGGGCTGGGAACCAGTGACCATATTTCACATAATTATGATTTCAAATAGTACATATCCAAATATATATAACCTCTTCTGGGGGTTCATTATTCACACTAGTTGTGAACTAGCTGTAGTCAAGTTGTAGAGGCAATGGAAGGAGTAGATGTGAGTTCAAATTCAGCTGTTACTGGATCTCAGTTTCCCCAACTGTAAAATGAAGAGCCTAAACTAGAATTTGTCTGAGGTCCTTTTCAGTTCTAAATCTGATAATACAAAAGAGACCTGCATGTCCTATACAGTAAACTTCTCACCAGAAAAGAAAAATTAGGTTTGAGGTTAAATAAAAAAAGACAATTTGGTGTCACAGTGGTAGACATATAAGGTTAGGGTCCTCCCTGTAACCCTGTTATTGTAAAAGCCTGGGGTGTTTTTGTGGAGGGGCAGCTTTGTGCTGCCTATTGAATCTGGAATAGCTGAATGTTTAATAATAATCCAGCGGACTTCTTTAATTTACTGGGATACTTTAAAAAAAACACAAAAATACAAGAGAGGAACCTCCAGGGAAGCAGTTGAGGAGAGACTTTTTGAATAATGGAATTATTATGTATTAGACATGTATGGAAGCAGTCCCCACCGTGTTCTTTGATCTCCAAGGTTCTAGTCAGATATCCAAAAAGCTTTCTATCAATTGCCTTCTTTGAGATTCCACTCATAGTGTGTATCTCCAAAGTCTCTCCCAAAGTTTCTGGAACAAATTAAACTGTTTTAGCATTCCCTCAACCAATGAGACAAAACTTCTCCCTCCATACTTGCAAACTTCTTTAAAGTTGTCCTTCCATGAAACCTGAGGCATGGAGGCAAACAAATAAAGAACCTAGTTCAAAATACTTGTGACATGATCATGTTAAACATCCTGTGTAATTTTCAGATCTGTTTATAACATGGGAAATAAAAGCACATTCTTTTCCAGCTTAGGAGAATTAGAATTCCTAAGAGCATGAGAGAAGGAATTGGGTACCACATTATGAAGAAGAGTACTGTTACTACTTACAAGATATTATCACAGGCAGGTTTCATTTCTCATGAGTGGCTGATAACTGATCAAATGTGTCAGATTCCTACTTCACACTAAACGAAATTACCCCTTTTTAGAAGACTGCTCCAGTCCTTTCTTTAAGCACTTATGCTGTTTCATTATTCTTTGACCAGATCAGTCACTGGTCTATTGGATCTTTGTGGCCAAAAGAATCAACCTGTACTCCTGTACCTTATTAATTAAGTTGGATGCTTCAATAGAGGTTTTGGGAGTTCTTAAGGTGGTAAATTGGACCAGGATAGTTTATCCTGGCTGAAAATAGTGGGGAGAGGAACATGGGAAATGATCGAGGGAATTCAGGAGGTTCAGCACATGTTGGAAATTTTTTTTTGTGTGTGTGTGTGTGTGGGGGGGAGTGTTTGTGTGTGTATGTGTGTGTTTTGTTTTGGTTTTTTGAAGCCAGCCCACTAGGAGGATTGATTAAATCTGGGCATTAAATTTCACTGTGTCTTGGAACATGCATATCAATGACAGGAATATAGAGTGGAGAAGGAATTCTGAATTACTTGAGGAATACTTGTTCATATAGGGGAGGCTGAGATGTCTCATGATCTATCTAGTTAGTTTATAGGTGTAGATTTTTATGAAAGATTATTTGGTGAAAGTCATTTGATTCTACTCTTCTTGGAAAAATTTCACAGTTCCTCAGGTATTCTGTATCTCAAAATTAGTGACTAATTTTCAGGAATTCAACAGAGATTTCTCTCACTGTTGTCCCACTTCTGCTCATGACTTACAGCAATTACCTTGCACAGATGTTAAGTATAATTTAAATGAAATTGAAATGAGAACAGAAGACCATAATTTAATAAGAACCTCTTCAGAAACGGATGAAAGCTCATACAAGAACAGGACATGGAAAGGAAATTTAAGAATTTGCTCCCACTATCTGGTGCATTAGAATATTAACTTCATGATCCAACCATCTGGAGAGCAATTTGGAACTGTGTCCAAAAGGTTATAAAACTCTGCATACCCTTTGACTCAGCATATCACTAGACGTGTCTGTATCCCTAGGAAATCATAAAGGAGCAAAAGGACTCACTTGTGCAAAAATGTTTGTAATGGCTCTTTTTTGGTAGCAAACAATTGGAAAAATAGTAGATACCTCAATTGGGGAATGGCTGAATAAGGTGTGGTATATGAAGGTAATGGAATATTCTTGTTCTATAAAAAAAAAAAAAAAAAAAAAAAAAAAAAAGATGGACAAATTGATTTAAAAAGGCTTGGAAAGATTTACATGAATCAATGCATGGTAACAATAAGATTGGCAATGATTAACTGTCTTTGACTTAGTTTTTCTCAGTGGTTCAAGTAATTCAAGGCAATCCCAATAAACTTTGGATAGAAAATGCCATCTGACAGAAACAGCTACACCCAAAGAAGGAACACTGGGAAATGAATGTGAACTATTTGATTTTTGATTTTCTTCCTGAGTTATTTTTACCTTCTGAATCCAATTCTCCCTGTGCAGCGGGAGAACTGTTCGGTTCTGCAAATATGTATTGTATCTAGGATATACTGCAACATATTTAACATATATAGGACTGCTTGCCATCTTGGGGGGGGGGGAAGGGAGGGAGGGGAAAAAACGAAACATAAGTGATTGCAAGGGATAATGCTGTGTAAAAATTATCCTGGCATGGATTCTGTCAATACAAAGTTATTATTAAATAAAATTAAATTAAAAAAAATAAAAAAGAAAAAAAAAGAAAATGCCATCTGCATCTAAAAAAAAAAAAAAACTATGGAGACTGAATGTAAATCAACACATGCTACGTTCACTTCTTTTTCTTTTTTTTTTCCCCTTCCTCATGGTTTTCCCCTTTTGTTCTGATTTTTCTTTCCCAACATGATTCATAAAGAAATGTTTATTTAAGAAGTTAATATATATGTATAACCAGAAAAATAAAGCAATTAAAAATATTAATTTCAATAGTTTCAGTAAGACCTACTATTTTGTTCCAGTGTTTAAGGAAATGCAACGGTGGTCTTTTATTTATGTTAGAACTATTTGATTTTTCTTCCTATCATCTCTACCTTATGTATTTATCAGTGAATGTCACCAGTAAACTCCCATATGATCCTGTTTCAGTATATGAAGCTTATTGTTGGAAGCATGTATGTTGAAATAGGCAAAGTAGTTCTCCTAGTTCTGGTCATTTCACTTTGCATAATTTCATGTAAGTCTTTCCAGGTTTTTCTGAAATCAATCTGCTCATCATTTCTTACAGCACAACTGTATTCTATTTACATTTATATGCCACAACAAATTCAGCAATTTGCTAATTGATGGATGGCCATCTCCTCAATTTCCAATTTTTTGCTATCACAAAAAGAGCTGCCACAAATATTTTTGCACATGTGGATTCTTTTCCTTCTTATATGATCTCTTTGGGATATAGACTGCTGTATCAAAGAGTATGCACAGCTTAATTGTCTTTTGGGCTTAATTATCTTAATTGTCACCAGAATGGTGAGATCAGTTCACAACTCCACCAACAATGCATTAGAGTTCCAATTTTCCCACATCCATTTATCATTTTCCTTTTTTGACATATTAACCAATCTGATAGGTATGAGATGGTACCTCAGAGTTGTTTTAATATTCATTTCTCTGATCTAATGATTTTGAGTAATTTTTTTAATATGGCTATAAATAGCTTTAATATTTTCATCTGAAAATTGCCTGTTCCTATCCTTTGACCATTTATCCATTGGGGAATGGCTTGTATTCTTTTTAATTTGACTCCATTTTCTATATATTTGAGAAATGAAGCCTTTATCAGAGATAAAGTGTAAAATTATTTCCCAGCTTTCTTGTTTCCTTCTAATCTTGCTTGCATTGGTTTTGTTTGTGCAGAAGAGGAGGAAATTATCCATAGGAAATATGTTTAGAAGAAATATACATGTTTAACCTATATTGGATTATATTTCTCTTAGAGGACAGGAGTGAAAGGAGATCAAGAAAAGTTTATAACACAAGGTTTTGCAAGGGTGAAACGTGGAAAATTATCTTAGCATGCATTTTGAAAATAAAAAGCTATTGTTGAATTTTTATAAAAAAGGGGGACAAAAAGAAATTATCCGCAGGAATAGACAGCTAGTTAGTTAACAGCAGGGATGAAGTAGAGAAAGTCTCATTTCTCCTAATGTGTTTTGTATAATCCAGCATACTTTTCCCCTTTTCCCTTCCTGAATAACATAGAAATCCTACCTCTCCTCATTTCTATCTCTGACTACATCCTCTCCTACTCAGTCCTTTTCTACTCAGACCTTTAAGTCCATTACTCCCCTGACCTTATACTATAGAGTAGAAGTGTACTAGGCTCTCCTGGTTATTCCTATCTGCTCCATAGTTACTTCCTTACATTCTCTTGGCCCTTCTATGAACCCTTCAGCTGAACCTTTTTGCACAGGTTTCTACTTCATTTAGCATTAGAGCTACGTAAAAGTAAAGTTTGTTTGGATTTTCTATTCACATTTTCAGTGCTTAATACAGTGCTGAACACAAAACAAATACTTAATAAATACCCTTTCATTCATTCTGAAGAGTCCTGGTAAATTGCTATTGCTGAATGTACATAGCATTGCAGTTTCCCAAATCAGTTTTTCAAATTAGCAAGAGGCCCCTGTTTCAGACCTAAAAATCAATCAATCTAGGCCTAAGTGAAATTGGGCTGCAGCCAAATAAGAATTTTAATGAAGATTGAAAGTCCTCAGTATGATTTTTTTTTTTTTTGGGACTGTGATATTGGCAAGTGTGGGAAGAGTTAGAGAAAATCTGTGGGCTGCTAAACCATCCTTAAATAGTCTCCAGCCTATTCATCCCAAGCTGATTTCATTTACTTAGTGTCTCTGGGACCTCTTAATGGGAATTTGAGCTGATGAGGTGAGTTGTTTATCTATTTTGGATGAACTAATAAATTCTTTCTACTTTTTCGCAATCTGTTAGGTTGAAAGATTTCTGAGTCTATTCCCCCAGTCTACCGAAATAGATCTGGAAGTATATATTTAGCCAGCCCAAAAAATATTCTTTATACCTCCTTGTTTTAACGAAAACTTGGCTCTCCCTCAAGAAATTTACATGTTTGGAAGTCCTTAACTTGCTCTGATCTTTTAATCTCAGACCTTGGTAGTAGTATTGCACAATTTCTCTACTGTCCACTGCTACCAAGGCTTGCAAACACTGCCTGTATTTTACCTCTTGATCTGGTGTAGAATCTCACAGTCTTTCCCTCCCCCCCCACTTTAATTTGATTTAAACCCTTGTTTAGCACCTAAATTCCTAGTTCAGCTCCTTGGATTTTGGTGTTCTGAAGATTCCCAATCTGATTTGACCTTTTGTTGTGCTCTTTTGGATCAATATTTGTACTCTGCCTCTTATATGTTTTGTTTTTACATTACATTTATAGATTACACCAACTTCATGAGAAGTCTCTAGTAACAAAGTAAAAGATTTAAATAAAATGAAATAATAAATAGTTTAATAATACAGTTGAAAAAGCAAGAGACATAAATTGCAATTCTTTCCAGTAAAATCAAGGATGAAACAAAAACATCCATTGTTATCCTTCTTTTGACACTAGAAATGCTGGCTACAACAATAAGATAAGGAAAAAGAGATTAAGAGTAAAGCTATAGATGAATAAGAAACAAAATTATCACTGTTTTTTGCAAATGACATAATGATATTAAGAACTCTAGAGTGTCAACTAAAAGAAATGTGCAACATACTTCAACAAACTTACAAAATACAAAAGAAATTCACAAAATTTCATCAGCATTCTGTATAATATTAATAAAATCGAGCAGGAAGTGATAGATATTCCATTTCTAAATTATGACAAATATCCTTTGATCTAACAGAGCCATTACTGGGTTTGTATCCCAGACAGATCATAAATCAGGGGAAAATATCCACATGTGCAAAAATATTTGTAGCACTTTTTTTGTGATGGCAAGGAATTGGAAATAGAGTGAATATCCATCAGTTGGGGAATGATTAAATGAATTGTGATATATATATATAAATGTAATGGAATATTATTGTTTTATAAGAAATAATGAACAGACTGATTTCAGCAAAGCCTGGGAAAACTTACATGAACTGATGCTGACTGAAGTGAGTAGAACCAGGAGAACCTTGTACACACTAAGAGCAAGATTGTGTGATGATTGACTATGATAACTTAGCTCAACAATGTGGTGATTCAAAGTAATTCAAATATACTTGGGAGAGAAAAAGCCATCTGAATCCAGAAAGAGAATTATGGAAACTGCATATTGATTGAAGCATAGTATTTTCATCCTTTTTGTTTGTTTTTATGATTTTTATTTCTTGTGTTTTTTTCCCTTTTGATTTGATTTTTATTGCATGATATGACTAATATGAAAATATGTTTTAAATGATTGTATATGTACAACCTATATTAGATTGCTTGGTGTATTAAGGAGGAGGATGAAAGGGAGGAAGGGATAAAAAATTTGGAACTCAGGATCTTACAAAAATGAATATTGAAAGCTATCTTTACATATAATTGGAAAAAATAAAATTATTGTAAAATGTGTAAAATATTTGAGAGTCTAATTTCTAAGCACACTAAAAACTCTGTAAATACAAACATATCACAACTATTTACAGAAATAGACCTAAAAATTGGAAAAAATACTAATTGCTCATAGGCAATAATTTACTTCTTCAATGCCATACTAATTAAACAACCAAAAGATTACTTTTTTAAAACTAGAAAAAGCAATAATGAAATATAAAAGGGGGAAAAGGTCAAGTTTGTAAAGAGAAATAACAAACAAAAATGGGAATGAAGAGTATTTAGTAGTGCCAGATCTCAAATTAAAATACAAAATGTACTTTTTAAAATAATAATTTTTTATTTTCAAAATATATGCAAAGATAGTTTTCAACATTCATCCTTGCAAAATCTGGTGTTCCAAATTTTTTCTTTCCCTAGACAGCAATAATCCAATATATGTCAAACATGTGTAATTCCTCTATACATATTTCCACAAATATCATTCTGCTCAAGAAAAATCAGATCAAAAAGGGGAAAAAAAAGAAAGACAACAAAAAGCAAGCAAACAACAACAAAAAAGGTGAAAATACTATGTTCTAATCCACAGTCAGTCTCCCATAATCTTTTCTTTGGATGCAGATGGCTCTGTCCATCATAAGTCTATTGGAATTGGCCTGAATTAATTGTTGAGGAGAGCCACGTCCATCAGAATTGAATATTGCATACTCTTTTTTGTTGCTGTGTACAATGTTCTCTTGCTTCTCCTCACTTCACTTGGCATCAGTTCATACAAGTCTCCCCAGGCCTTTCTGAAAATATCCTGCTGAGTACAAAACAAGTAATTATTAAAACAATCTTGTGCTACTTAAAGAACAGAGGGATTGATTAATGAGTGGATCAGATTAGATATATAACACATGAAGCAAATGTATTTCATATCCTAGTATTCAATAAACAAAAAAAATCAATTTTTAGGTAAGGACTCACTATCTGATGAAAATTGGATTACATTATGGAAGAAATAAGATTCATTTGTCAAAGATTATTGATTCTATATCTGGCATATAGTTCTAATTTGTACTTTTAAGACAGATTATAGAATGTTTATTCAAAGTGTGGATTTTGAATCAAAGAAGGAATTCACATTTACCATTCAGTTAATCAAAGTTATATATTGATGAAAATAAAGATCCAAAACAGGACCTGTGATTGAACTGGTATAGGGAAAAGTTAAGATTATCAAGGCAGATTATCTTATACTTTATATTTTAAGTTGCTTGGAGTCTGAGAATTGAGTCTATAAGTCAAATCAATTCATTAAGCACCAATTATGTGCCAGGCATTGTGCTAATTGCTGCTTGCCAAGAATCACTATCAATCTTTGATGAAATGAATAAAAGCTCAATTGAATGGCTAGCTAGTGTTGGCTTGATAGCACTGGACGTTGTTGTAATTTTCAGGTTTTATAGCCCCTCAACATATTGTAGCTCTTAACTCTATGCAATGTCATAGCTTGTCACATTATAGAAAACTTTAAAAGCCAACAGGGGAGTTAGCATTTTAACCTAGAGGCTAAACACAGTCATTCAGGTTAGTTTGAGAATTCTCTGCCTATGATCTGTTTTGGAAACCTTTGTGTTCAAGGGATTGTGGGCTAGTAACGTGTGAGATTTTGATAAAGTTTACAGAAGCATGTGGCAGCCAATATGTTATAACCTTGAATCACTTTTGGTCTTTCTCATTACAAAACTCTTTCTAAGCAAAGTATTATAGAGCATTTCAATAAAGGTACAAGCATTAAGACAGCTAGCTATATGGATAGTTCAAGGGATAGAGCACCGGGCTAAATTCAGAAAACCTAAGTTTAAATCTGGCTTCATACTCACTAGCTGTGTGATCATAGGCTAGTCACTTAACTTCTTTTTACCTTAATTACCTTAATTCACTGGAAAAGGAAATGGAAAATTTCTCTGGATCTTTGCCAAGAAAATTCTATGAACAGTATTGATGTCCATGTGGGTCAGTGAATTTAACAACAAGCATGAAAGAATTTTCTCATGGGACCTGTCAAATAAGGATATGTATTTATAGCAGCAATACATATAAGCCTCTTTGGGCATAAAGCATCCCTCCGCCAAGGACTGTCAAGTACCATCTGCCTTGGAGGGGGGGGGTTTATCTTGACCAGATATGAAATGCAAATGTAATAAAGGAACAGTTCCAGGAAATGGCAGAGTTGTTGTTTCATGAGTTGGGAGTGGGAGAAGTAGATTAGGTCTTGCAACAGGATTGTCACAAATTGTTGTTGTTTTTCCTTTGTTCTTGAAAATTGCTATGACATCAGCAAGGTGATGTCATGACATGTAAGAGAATTGGATTTAAGTGAAACAGGAATGTGCAAAGTCAACATCCTCACTCTCTACTCAGGAACCATCTAGGTACAGTGGCAAGATCAGGACTATTGGAGATGACATGGGATGCAGTGGAAGACCTTCACTTTTTTCATTGTTTTGTTTCAGGGGTCCTCAAACTTTTTAAACAGGGGGCCAGTTCACTGTCCCTCAGACTGTTGGAGGGCCGTATTATAGTAAAAACAAAAACTTTGTTTTGTGGGCCTTTAAATAAAGAAACTTCATAGCCCTGGGTGAGGGGGATAATCATCCTCAGCTGCCGCATCTGGCCCACCGGCCATAGTTTGAGGATCCCTGATTTACATGGGTAATTTTTCAGCATTGACAATTGCCAAACCTTTTGTTCCAATTTTTCCCCTCCTTCCCTCTACCCCCTCCCCTAGATGGCAAATTGACCAATACATATTAAATATGTTAAAAGTATAAGTTAAATATAATATATGTATATATAAGACCTTCACTTTTTAAGCCAAGTTCTTTCCAGCTCACTTTGTCTGAGTTAATTCCCATTTAGTCTAGGTAAGAAATGAAACCAAAAATGGTCTTTTCTATGTAACCAAAAAAAAAAAATCATTTTTGGGAGAGGAAAGCTCTCAGAGTTTCTGGCCAGAACAGAAGCAATTGCTATTTACATTCACTCCATGTAAATTGCTATTTACATACACTCAGTGAGTATGAAGCCAGATGAAGCCGGCCAATCCAAACAATGATCAAAGTAGACTCGGACTGGGACCTATTGTGGGTCAATCAGTGAGAGTCAGTGTGATTTAGATTTAAGATATGGTCCTTAAAAAAGAAATGTAACCTGTAAACCTCAAGAAACACTGCAAGGTTTCCACAATGAAAATTTATATTACTTTGGGCAGAGTACCTGGAGGTAAGGGTATGATTCCCTTCTCTCCACACAGGACACACAAGAAAGGCGGGAGAAAGGAAGGGAGGGAAGATGAAAAGAAGAAAAGAAGAAAAGAAGGAAGAAAGGAAGGAAGGAAGGAAGGAAGGAAGGAAGGAAGGAAGGAAGGAAGGAAGGAAAAAAGAAAGGAAGGAAAAAAGAAAGGAAGGAAGGAAGGAAGGAAGGAAAAAAGAAAGGAAGGAAAAAAGAAAGGAAGGAAGGAAGGAAGGAAGGGAGGGAGGGAGGGAAGGAGAGAGGAAGGAAAGAGGCAGAGAGTAAGGAAGGAAAAAAAGAAGGGAGAGAGGGAGGGAGTAAGGAAGGAAAAAAAGAAGGGAGAGAGGGAGAAAGGAAGGGAGATAGATATTTAAGATTTCAGGCCTTCTAATGTATATTACTACCTTCATAATCCCCTGTAGTCATATTATTACAATCATATCAGTTCTCTGTTTAAAAAAAAACCAAAAGTGCCCCCTTGCTTAGTGAATAAAGTATGCAGTCAAGGCATCCCATGTGTCATTCTTCTTAATCTGCAGTTCTCCAAAAATCTCTTGACGGTCTCTGAGATCCTTTCAGAGGCTCCAGGAGATCAAAAGTGTTTCCATTAGTAATATTGTTTTAATTTCTAACAAGGCGTATACTGATAGATAAGATAAGATAAGATAAAAGCTCTTTGGGGATTCTCAATCATTTTTAAGTGTAAAGGGTTTCTGAGACAACAGAATTTGAAAACTGCTGATCTTTACAATAAATTTCATTGGTTCCTCATTGAATAAAGTAAGTATTCAACATATTTCATGTCTCCATCCTCCCTTTTCATCCTTTTCTGATGCAATGTATGCTCTAGAATCTCAGGGATCCTCAAACTTTTTAAATAGGGGGCCAGTTCACTGTCCCTCAGACTGTTGGAGGGCCAGACTATAGTAAAAATAAAAACTTTGTTTTGTGGACATTTAAAAAAAGAAACTTCATACCCCTGGATGAGGGGGATAAACGTCCTCAGCTGCCGCATCTGGCCTGTGGACCTTAGTTTGAAGACTCCTGCTCTAGACAAACTGATTTATTCTTTTTAAAATATCTTTTTATTTTCAAAATATATGCAAAGATAGTTTTCAATATTTACTCTCAGAAAATCTTGTGTTCTAAACTCTTCTTCTTCTCTTCTCTCCACTCCCTCCCCTAGACAAAAAGTAATCCAATATATGTTAAACATGTGTAATTCATCTATACATATTTCCACATTTACAAACTGATTTATTCTTAATCCCCAGTTTTTGCCCTGATTCTCTCTTTTCACCTTTTTTCATACTATTGTCCATCCCTAGAACTTAACTTTTTTCCTGCTTTCAAATCCCTACCTTAGCAACATTTATTGAAGTTTTTCTTTTTCTGTTGGATTCTAGTTCAGGTACCAGCTCCTCCATAAAACTTTCTCTGATCCCTCTTGCTAGTCAAGACTGACATTTTCCTCCTCATAAAAGTACTTTGCTTAGACTTTTCTCTTCTGCTTGAAACATTCTCTTTTGTATTATAGCTGTTTATATCACTGTCTTTGATTTTAATAGTTTTGTCTTCATTTTTTATTATCATTCCATCTATTTGAACCAAGAAGAGAAGACCATTGATGAAACATTTTAAAATATAGTAGGGGAACAGGAAAGTCAGGATAGTTCACAAACAGGACAGTATGATGCAGTTATGTCAAATTCCATGTATACTTTAAAAAACAAGTTGCATATAATAGAGATTCATAGTTTCATATCTTGTTTTCCTTTTCCTTGTATATGTATATATGTATATTTCTTAATATTTGTTGATCTTTGTCAAGCTCCTAATTTTAAAAAAGGAATGTTTTTAATAATGTGGCATGTTAAAGTCATAGAAGCAAAGGATGGTAGCTATGAGTGCCAAGTATTTGAATAGTCAGAAGGGTAACCACTACGCATTGGGTAAAAGCTCAGTTCTCTTCTCTTTCTTGTCAGACACTTTCATATTCATATCAGAAAAGGAGAGAAAATAATAAACATCCTTCTCAGAGGAGAAACTAACCCATCCCTGACCAAAAAGTGCAGCCAGATCATGCTTCCTGGAGCAGACGTGGTGCCATCAGTGGAGATTCTGAGCCAAATGAGTTATCAGATAGCAGATGTACTGATTATGGAAAAATGGGAAATAAATGATTCTAATGAGTGAAAGGACTCATGATACCTGCTATAGATACAAGGCACTTCGAGAGGGCTTAGAATGACAAGATGAATATAGTCCATGGGAATGGTGAGATAAATGCAGAACGTGCTGCTTCATGGAAATAGCCATTTAGGGACACTGGCAGGAGGAGTTTGGGGCATTCTGGTAAAAATGAATAGCATTTGTAGTAGTTTGAAAGAAGGCTATTAAAACTTTGTCTAGATTTCTTGCAAGTTATGGTGCTTGCCCAGTAGCAAAAAAAGTAACTTAGATTTCACCTAAAATAGTAATAGCAATAATAGTTAACTTTTACATAGTACTTTAAAGTACTTAAATGCTTAAATGTTATGATGCTTTATTATAAGATAGAAGGATGCTACTATTATCTTCATTTTATAAATGAGAAATTATGTGATTTTCCAAGGGTCACACAGGTAAGTATCTGAGGCAAGATTTGAAATCATGTCTTCCTTACTCCAAATCCAGCACTCTACCAGTGTTGTTGTTGTATCCATTGCTTTGTGACTTTGTAGACCATGCTGTTCATAAGAGTTTTCTTGGCCAAGATACTAAATGGTTTGCGTTTCTGTTCTCCGATGTACTAAGGTTTTTATACCCCATTTGGGAATTTTCTTGGCAAAGATACTGGAGGGGTTTGCCATTTCTTTCTCCAGCTTTGTTTACAAATGAGGAAACTGAAGTAAACAGGGTTATTAAGTTCCTTGCTTAGAATCACATACCTAGTAAGTATCTAGGATCAGATTTGAACTTAGGCCTTCCTGATTCTAGACTCACTGAGTGATCTAGCTGCGTCTATTTATTATTTTAGATTCAGGAGGTCTATTCTGGAGCCCCTCACAATATTCACCTTTTTGGTCTTGGAGAGATTATAGTTAAAGTAATAAAGATAGTATGTTTCTTTTTATATGACTGAAGCTACCCTCTAAAATGTAAGAATGCTGGTTTGTTTTTCTAGTCTAGGGGTTGTCTTTTAAATATTTTTTAAAACTTTTATTTATTTTTAAAAATATTTTGATATATTTTGGTACAATCTTCTTCATAAGCCATATATTATGTTTTATGCATTTAAAACATTATTTTGAGAGGTTTCTCCAGACTACCAAAGGAATCTATGAAAAAAAAAATTTAATTGGAAGAAAATGCAGGATGACTGGTATAATATAAAAATTATTAATAATGACATGGTCAGTATCTTGATTTGTTTGCTTTGAATTCACAATTAAAAAAAAAAAAGATTACTGGCCTAGAAGTCCTAAGACCTGAGTTCTAATATTACCATTGTCCATGACTTATATGGTATTGAGCAAGTCACATAAGTTTTCTGTTCCTTTGTTTTCTCTTATATAAAATGGGTAAGTTAAACTAAATGATCTCTGATGTTCCTTACTAACATTCTCTGATTCTAAGGGAGAAAAAAATGTTAGTTCAACTGGCTTATTATTTTTCATACCCATTCCACACTTGCCAGTAGTAATTAAAAAACTAGAGGATAATTTTAAACACTTAGGAGTGCCAAAAGGATGATTTCAGAATGCTTATGTATGTATGCATGCATAGGCAGTCAAACAGATGGTTATTAACATTTTGAATACATCACCAGGAAAGGTGATGGAGTAGGAGAGAAAGAGATGATACTATAATAAGTTTTGAAAATAAACTTATCTCAGTTTATCTTGAACCCTTACCTGTGAACCCTTTTCAATTAAAAAAAAAAAGTTTTCTTTTTCCTACTGGATATTCTGGGTACCGAAGGTGATTTTTCTTCAGTAATATCCACACTGCTCATTCAGTGGGAATTAGACTAATTGACTGGTTACCATTCAGTTTGTTGAGTGACCACTGCCTAATCCAAAAGGAGGATGGTTGGGAGATTATCCAGGAAGAGAGAATATTGGGCTGTAATTGAAGGGTAGATAAAATTATGTTGAAGATAATGATTGGCTATTATTGGGACAGTAGAAACCTTTCTATCTTTTTACTCTCTGATGGCTCAACACTCATCTCCTGGAGTTAGACTACAATCCTTCAGGGGTGCCTGGATCCCACTAGGAAAATTACTATTCTCGAAAATGTGTAGTACATTGAAAGTAATTCTAAAACTGCCTTGGTTAGAATACCATTCCTTAGAATAAAACCCTCCAGTATTCCCTAAACCAGAAGTAATTGATCTTTCCTTGGAACTCTCCTAAAACTTTGTACTGATGATTTCAAATCTATTCACAGCATACTTGAAATTCTAATTTGGGAAGTAATTTTATCTTCTCTATTACACTATAGGCTCCCTGAAGATAGGCGTGTGTCTTATACTGTTTTGTATTCAAACTCTACATTATAGTGCTTTGAATGCAACAGATGCTAAATGAATGTGCTGAAAGAAGAAAATTGGATGAAAGAATTGAGATCACCCTTTTCAAGAATGTGAGGAAAAGAAAGATAACAAAGTTAGCTTTGCATTTAGTTCTGATGATCTTAAAATATACTTTTCTCTCTTCACTGTTCTTTAAACATGACCTTTGACTTTCCACTCATAAGCATTTCTAAAATGTGTCAAAAACTAATGCTTTTGCACAAAGCAGGGCACAGAAAATAAGAATAGAAACAAAGAGTAATTAAGACCTTTTAATGTGAAAATTACAAATCTTGTTTTACTTGAGTTGTCATCTTTTTATTTCTTATTTTTTTTTTTTTGTAGATGTCAATTGTAATGCATTGTGGTTAAGACTTGCCAAAGATTTTTTTTTAAGTTCATTATCTGAATCAAAATCCGCAGAAGCAAGACCTTTGATCCCCAGACCAGCTCCATAAACAGCAAGACATTTCCCAGCCCACATAAGGTATATAGGGATACACATTGGGGGCTGTTGTTGGAAAAATTATTGCTTTCTAATAGTTGATAGCATATACAAAGGAAAAATAAGTTCTGACATGTAACTAACATATAAATAATTATTCAAAACAATGTTTAGAAAGCTCTCCAAGTTAAAGTGAACCATTTATTACTGTATATGATTTTAAAAAATTTTTAATATTAATAATTTCTACTCTTTGAGAAAATCAGTTTTTATGTACCTTTTAAAAATGTTTCTAGCTCCATTAGGTAGACATGGAGAAATTATTGATTTGATGTTTTTTCTTTGTAAGAAATCTTTTGTGAACTTTTAGGCCAGAAAAACATGGACAGAGAGACAGAAGGGTCTAAGATTTTTCTCAATGATGGTTTGTTTTCTGTAATGAGAAATAATTGGAGAATTAAAGGAAATTAACGACAGAAACAGAGGTCCAAAATATTTATAGAATTCTTTGTAGAAGCAATCACCTCTAAACAAAAAAAATTTTGAAAACAAAAATTTTAATTCAATACTTTGTTCTGGAGATTTAACTGAGACATTCTTGATTACTTGTAACTGTAAAAGAGAAAGCATATCATGGAAGCCTCTCTCTGAGTTATAGCAAGTCTGAGTTCTGTAATGTTTTCTGTTATTAAAGAAGGGACCCCGAAACTCTAAAACTTCTTGAAGGAGAAAATCTCCTTCAACTTTGACTCAGTGAGAGATCGCCCCAAGGTATCAGATAAAGTGGTTTATCTAGGTGGGTTTGGTTTAGTCCTGAGCTTCAAGAATTCTGACCCTATGAATTAAAGAGACTCATTCAATTCTATTCAAATTCCAGCCCAAGCTAAAACCCCAGCTTGTAGATAAAAAGAGCCAATTTAGAACTACTCCTTGCAGAGAGGTCCTAACATGCTATGGCATGCTATGTCATGCTATGCCATGTTATGCCAAGGAATCCTCTGCTCACCGGAATTATATTCTCTTCTGGTGCTACCCTCTCTTTATCCTTACCTATTTCCCTAAGGGGACTTTATGCCTCTCTATCAGGATTTCTCTATGCCTCTCTGCCAGAACTCCTCCACTGGGGAATTCATCCTTTCTATTCTTGCATAGTAAAGGCTGACTTTGCAGTCCTAATAATAAACTTCTTTTTTCAGTCTAACCTTTTCGAGTTTGTAAATTCCTTTATAGAGAATCTCTGCACCACCAGAAGGGAGTTCCCCAAAAGTCCCTACCCTTGTGCCAAATCCCAAGGGGATGTAGAGGAATCAAACTTCTCCATCTGGTTCTCTGAACCCTGAAACTGCCACTAGACCTTATCATTTAACTCCCTGACCACTAGGAACCCTCATTTCATTTTGGTTCTCTAAATCTAAACCTTATCATTTGGTTCCCTGACAGAAGGGAACCCCAAAACCTAAATCTCATCATTATGTTTTGTTCCAAAGAAGGGTTTAGTCTAGAGAGGAAGAATTAAAAGACTATGATATAAAGACAAAGAATATGAATAAAATATGTTTTTATTCCTTGAAAGGAAATAGAAAACTCTTCCAGGAGTTACAGTATTGAAAGTTCAAGTTCAAGGAAAACAAAATCAATTTTTCAACAGAACTGATCCATACAATGGATGAAATTTCTAAAAGATAGTTCCCTCTGAATATTGGATTTGATAAATTTAAAGAATATTAATGCAGAATTTCAGAGCAAAACCTAAAAGGATTTTTTTTAAAGAACATTGAAGAAGTCTTGAGCTTTCCTACTCTTTTCTTGCCTTTTGCTCCTCAAGAGATTATTTCTGATAGGACAGCCTTCTCTCTTACCTTTTGTGTGTCATAGCCAATTAGAGTGATCATATCCACAAAGTACAGAAGAAGAGATTTAACAATCATCTACTTATAACTAAGGATTGTTGTATTTCTGCAATCTGTGCCTAATTTTATTATTATATTCCAGGCCATTGGAGGCAAGGAACAGATCAAGTAACTTATCGATCCTGAATTATTAGGAACACATTCCCCTGGTTAGCCCCTGCTCATGACACCCTTGAGTTTCTCTGAGGTGAGGTTGCAATTAAGCACCACTTATTAATACATTAAAACAAGGAACCCAAAACAGTTGTTACATTCATTCATTCAATAAACATTTGTAGTGTCCCTTATGTGTTAGATATTCAGGAAGATACAAAGTTTAAACAATACACTGTTCTTGCTCTTATAGAGTTTATTATTAGTAGAAAGATGCAGATATTTGTAGCATTTATATCAATATTCCAAATAATACTTTGTGATTAAATTGTTAGGGAGCCATCTTTCTGTAAACAGAAAGTTCATTTTGTCCTAACAGGCAGTTCTTGCGAGGAGAACTGTTGAATATCCTGGGATAGATTTGTTAAGGCAGTCATTAATACTGAGATGATCAGTAAAGCAGCTTGTAACCAATGAAGAAGATAATTTTAAGATTAGGAGGTAAATGCTAGACCATAGACCAGGAGGTGTGATATGAGATCCTACCATAGTCAATGAATAAGATTCTGTCAGTGTTTATTCAGTATTGTTCATAGGAGATGTTCCAAGTCTTCTTGTTAGACATATCCTATGAAATGGTAATGGGGCATCAGACTGCCTTGACTTGATAGGACTAGCAATTTTGATCATTTAGCGTCCCTTATTCAGACACAGAGAACCACAAGTAACTTTCCGTTATTAGTTTGCTTTCCTAGATAGATTTTTCTAGTAGGAAGATAAGAAAATGACCAATTAACTTCATTGTTTAGTCCAGAACTATGAAACACACATGACCCCCAATACTCTCAAGTGCAGCTCAAACTAGATTAAAATGTAGTTGAAAAATAGTTGTCAAAATAAATAAAATGCTAATAAAATGTTAATATGTGGTTTTTAAAAAGAGCTGAAAGAACTGTTACATATTTTATGTTTCATATATTTTTTATTTTTTTATGAGGCAGTTGAGGATAAGGGAATTGCCTAGGATCACACAGCCAGGAAATGTCAGATGTCTGGAATCAGATTTGAACTCAGGTCTTCCTGATTTCAGGGCTGGTGCTATCCATAGCACCATCTAGCTGCCTCTATCTGATATATTGTCTTTAAGTCAATATGAAGCCCACAGAAATTCTTTCTATTTGTGTTCAGCACCACTGATGTAGTCTTTTCACCAGTTGTTTTTCTTTCATTGTGAATTATTAAATTGCCATCTTGGTTTTCCAACAACAATAAATATTTTTTTTAATTTTATTTTATTTAATAATAACTTTGTATTGACAGAATCCATGCCAGGGTAATTTTTTACAACATTATCCCTTGTACTCGCTTATGTTTTGTTTTTTTCCCCTCCCTCCCTCCACCCCCCCCCCCAAGATGGCAAGCAGTCCTATATATGTTAAATACAACAACAATAAATATTAAGCACTTATCTATACATACACTATCCTAGGTACTTTGGAAACAAAGGAATGGAGGAAAGAAGATGAATCATCAAACAAAAAAAAATTTTTTTTTTTTTTAGAGAAGGAGGGGATTTTGGTTTATCTGAAGTCAAAGAGGGAAAGAATATCTAGGAGGAATGAATGTGTTCCAACAAGATCATTATTGACTCGAGAGAGAGCAGTTTCATTAACAGAGCATAGACATAAAGAACTCTTGGAAACTTAGGAGTAAATGGTAAGAAGGAAGGAATAGGAGTTATACAAACTAGAAGGGTCCAGAGCAGCTTTTTTGTTTGTTAGTTTAAGCTTGAGGAATCTTAAGCATGTTTATAGGAAAACTGGAAATAGCCAAGTGATAAGGGAGAGACTAAAGATGCTTGAGAGAAAGTGGATCATTCCTGGAATGAGATCCTAGAAGAAGCAGAAAGGAACTGAGCAAAAAGATCATCATTAGTGAGAAATAGGGGTACTTTTCTTGTTGGGCAAAAGTATTAGAATTTAAGTGATAATGCTGAAACATTAAAAGAACTAGAGAAGGGGAGCTTAGTTCAGATAATTTCATTCAAAAAGGATGTTTTTCGTGTCATATTTGTAGCCCTAGCACCCAGCACATAATATGTGTATAACAAAAGTTTTTTGGATTGTTATATATTAGAAAAAATTAGATTATTTGCTAGAAAGTATGAGAAGGAATGTGGGTGGATTAAGAGAAGAAAGATAGGAAAAGTTTTGAACAGTCATCCTAAAGAATGAGACTAGGGAATCAGTAAATGTAGATTAGAAGGATTCTTAAGCAGCAACAAGGGCTCATGTAGTGAAATAATTGGGTGAAATCTATTCAATTTCATGACTCCAGTAGGTTTCAGTTCCTGTGCAGGAATGAAATAAGCATGGAGGTCTTCTAAGAATTTGGATTTGTAGGTCACAAATAGTAGAGGGTCACAGAGATTCTATAATAGTAGCTAGTCAAATATTAAAGAAGCTCATCATGGGCTAAATATAGAAGCAAGACAGACTAATAAAAGGTAGGGATGGGTCCAGGGACCAGAGACATGATGAGGTAAAGAATGCATATAGTCTTCATGAAATGGAAAGAAGGACAAAAGGTTGTGGACTGAGAGTAGAATTTCAAAATTCCAGATCTTGGATGTAGTGCAAATTAATGAAATGGCAAGGATTGAGGTAAAAGTGTGTTTTTAGCTGTGTACTTCCAGTAGAACGAAAAAGAAAGATTGGATTTGAAGAGTTTAAGGAATTTTGTGATTAGTACTAAAAAGCTTTTTAATGTGTACTATAGTCCTCAGGGATAATGGAAGATAGACGTGATAAAATTCTGAGACTGATTCTAAGCTTAGAGAATTTGAGATCTGTAGGAGGACAATATGGGGAAAAGAGTACATAAGATAATTGCAAAGACCTCATAAGAATTGTGATTTTAATTAGTAAGTATCAATCTTCCTCAAGGCAAATCATTAACAGAACTGAGCTCCTGAAGTGGCAAAGCTCAGAACCAGATCCTGAATCTGTGATGGTTTTAGTAACTGATAACCTTCAACCCAAAGAGGCCAAGCTTAAATCAACTCTCTTTAACCCGGTTTTTAGTTGCAAAAGAATCCATCTGTGCACTCATCTTCACTTGCTGGGTGCCCCCCTTTTCTCAGGAACAAGGGATCTGGCAGGTCTAACTAGTAATCAACATGTTGTTTGGTGAGCAATGAAGCCAAATGCAAAAGGAGTGGGAAGTCTATAAGGGATATTTTCATCAAGCTGTCCCAGCCTGATTAGTCACCCACCTCCAGAACTGAGATCTAGCTATCGAAAAAGGGATACTCTCAAAGAGTCTCCTGCTTTAAGAAACTTCTTTCTCATTTAGTGATGGAAATAAACTGACCAATTTTTACCCTTCTCTCAATATATTCTCATTTTTCTAAACTTCAAGATATCTTTTTGTTTCTGAATTTGACTTAACTTAATCTCCTTCATTACAACTCACTTCCATTACGTTATAGGTCCAGAGTTAAAGATTATTTCTCATCAGCTACAAATTAGCTATATTTTGATCTAAATCAATAAAGTTATATCAACTTTACATTCTAGGATAAACTATTTTTGAAAAGGATTCCTGTAGATCAGTAGTTCCATCTTGGGTTCTGAGGACTCATGAAGTTATTGCAAATCCATAGGTACATGAAGCCTTTACCACTTTTACATTTATTTAGATCTAACAAAATATACAATATGACTCACTATAATAAGTAAGCCATCTCAATTCTGTGAGAAAGCAAGGGCTAAGGAATAATTATAAAGGTAGATAACTGAAATGGGAGGGGAAAGGAAGATATTGGGGTAGAGGAAGTTAAATCCTATGATTGCAGCCTCTACTCATTGCTCTGAAGTCAAACAGCAACCAATCACTAATTCCTCTTCCCCCTTGACAACCTTTCATAAGTATACAACTTATTCTGTCTTTGTCTTATCTTATCAAGCAAATATGCATTTAAGCCCTTACTATATGTCAGTTACTTTACTAGTTTTAGATATACAAAGAAAGTCTTCTCTTTTCTAGACTAAACACCCCCAAGTTCACTTTCATTTCTAGTCCTACTATCCTGGACAATCTCCTCTAAATGTACTCACTCTTGTTAATGTCCTTCTTAAAGTATGATGCCAAAGACTGAGTATTTTCAAGTAGTATTAAACATTAGTATTCTTCCTGCATTCTATTTTCCAACCAGATGTATAGCAGCTATTACACACAAACATATAACACTTCTCCCATGCTTGGAATCCACTCCCTCCTTAGAGCAATTCTAAGAGGTATTCTTTGACTCTTATAATATCTTTTCCTTAAATGAGCTCAAGATTCACCTACTACAGAAAAAGCCTTTCCTGATTGTGAGCTGTTCTTAGTACTCTACCAAAATTACCTTGTATTTATTTAGTACGTATTTTGTATATATTTATTTAACAAAATTAATTATATTCTTTATTGTGTTTGCAATCCTAGTTCCCATTATAATACCTGGCACATATTTAATAAATTGATTGATTGAAGTCTAAAGCCTAGACCTCAAGGAGTTTTTCAGATGATGTAATAAGATATGTAAAAAATTTTAAAAATGAAGAAATTTCATCTGTGCCTTAAGTGCCAAAATGTGTATTGTAAATAATGTTATATACATGCAGAGGATAGCAAGATTAATATGGGCTAGAGGTTGGGGTGTGTTAAAGCCAGCTCATACTAATTCAGATTATTAAATTTTTCATGTGATCATTTACATCACAGAAATTACAAATTAGAGCTTGATTGTTTGTTGATTGTCTACATTCAAGGAAATAATGAAGAAAATGTTAATAATTCAAATTAACCTTAAAAGTGTGCCTTATGTACATTTTCACTCCAGATAGTCAGTTGCTAAATATTTATCAGCACAATTCTGGCTAGAGAGGTCAAGAAATGTTACTTAAGTTACCAAAAAAATTTAGAATCAACATCTTTCTAATGTCAAAAAACTTCTCAGGCACATTTATGTTATTTATATTATTAGTCTCTATGAGTTAAGAAAAATACATGATAAAACTTATTATTAATTTATTAATCCTTTAAAATGCTTTTTTTCAAAATAGCATATAAACACTTTAAATAGTTATGTAAGTGTACATATGCATGTATATGTGTGTGTATATATGTATATGTAAATTCATTCTGTACAAGGAATGTTTAAATCACATAAATGTAATTTGGAGCATAGGTTAATACTTGGAGGGAATTAGTATGGAATAGTGCTGGAAACATAGGAAAGGAAGAAATTGAAGAGAGTCTTGATTTCCAAGCTAAGTTGTTTAACTAGGAAGTTGGATTAAATCATCTTTTATGGTTTTTTGCATATATAAATTCCCTGATCCTATAAACACTATCCTGCTGACAATAGGTAGCCATGGAAGACTTCTGAACAGAGGAAAGATTTAACTAGAGAGATCAATTTTGTGTACAAGATTTCATGACATATTAAACATGTTGCAAATGCCAATGTTGAAGCAACAACCTTAAAAAAATCATCTCTTAATCCTACCACTTTGCCCATTATTCTATATCTTCCCGGCCCTTCTTGACTAAATTTATGAAGAAAGCAGACTAAATTAGGTACTTCCACTCTCTTCTAAACCTTTATAATTTGATTTCTGATCTCATCATTCAACTGAAACTATTCTCTCCAAAGTTACTAATGAGTTCTTAATTGCCAATCCTAATGAGTTTTTTCAATATTCATTCCTTACTATGTAATTCTTGACATTGTTGAACATTATCTCCTTCTGAATATCCTTGCCTTTTCAGATTTTCATGATATTATATAATAGTTCTCTTCCTACCTGTCTGATTTTTCCTTCTCAATCTCCTTTGCTGGCTTTGTATCATGTCCATTAACAATGAGTGTCCCACGTGGCCTGGGTCTTTTTTCTTTTCCTTCTTTATTTCCACATTTGATGATCTCATTAGCTCTCATGGGTTCAGTTATTATCTCCATGCAAATGATTCTCAGATCTCTATATCCAATCCTTATCTCTGATCCTACATCACCAATTGTCTTTTGAACATTTCAAACTAAATTCCTAAATTCATTCAAAGAGAAACTGGTTTATCTTTTCCTTCCCTCTTCAGAACTTTCTTGTTATTATTAAAAGCACTACCATCTTCCTGCTTATCCGCTTATCTACTTAATATCATTCTATCCTCCTCTTACTCCACATATCTAATCCATTGTCAAGTATTGTTTATCACAATATTTCTTGGATGTGTCACCATCTCTCCACTCATACAGCCACTATCCCAGTTGAGGTGATGAGACTCAGTTCTTGCCTAGCCCATTACAATAGCCTACTTATTGGTTTGGGGAAGTTAGGTGGCTCTGTGGCTAGAGTGACAAAAGGCTTCCTATTTTTACTAGCTATATGACCTGGGCAAAGGCATTTAACCCCATTTGCCTCAGTTTCCTCATCTGTAAAATGATCTGGAGAAGGAATGGCAAATCACCACCACAAATATCTTTATCAAGGAAATCCCAAATGCAAGTCAGATAGAATTGGACATAACTGAATTGGTCTCCCTGCTTTTAGTCTCTCCCTACTGAAATTCTTCTTCTAGCAAGATGCCAAATGATTTTCCTAAAGCACAGGTCTGACCATGTTAAACTCCTACTTTATACATTTTAGTGAATCCCCATTGCCTCCAGAATCAAATATAAAGTTTTCTGATTGGTTAAAGCTTTTGTGTTTTCTACCTTTCTGACATTGTACTCTACTACTTCTGTAATTTCTCTACAAATGACCTGACTTGCCGTTTCTCAAATATGACACCTTATTTCCCATTTCTATGGCTTTGTACTGGATGTCCCCACCTTCATATCTCCAACACTCCTGTCATCACCTCCAGTTCTTACTGGCTTCTTTCACAACTCAATTTGTACATCCCACCTTCTGCAGGAGGCCTTTTCCTGTTCTCACCAACTGCTAATTACTTTCTTTCTGGCATTACCTTCCATTTGTATTCTATTCCAACTTGTACATATATAATTATTTACATGTTGTTTTCCCCATTAGAATGTGAACTTGAGATTGGGACTGTTTGTGCCTCTCTTTGTATCCTTATTGTTTAATGTGCTGCCTGGCATATATAATAAGTGTTTGATAAATGCTTGACTAACAAATTAAATGACATAAAACCTCTTTAGTACTATATAGGTATTGATTCTGAGCTGACCTAAAATGAGTTTAATTAGAGCTGGAAATACATGTGGGCATCTCAGCTTTTGTTGGAAAATCTAAACAGTATTTGCAGTTCTTAATTGTATGTGTTGATTGTCTAGTTTGTGAGTATATGTGTTGAATTTAAAACCCCTGGTTGGTTTCCTCCTACGGCCCAGCATGCTTCTGGGCTGCCTGCCTCTATTGACAGCTGGTGTATGATCAGGGAACAAAAACTAATTTTAATATGAACCTAAGCAAGACCAAAATTAGGAAATCTAAATGTGCTGCAAAAGAATAACAAAATACATGGAAAAATCAAATAGAAATGATTTTTAGATCATTTGTTATTTTGATTTATTTACCTTGAGGACAGACTGGTTTCTCATACTTACTGACCATATGACTGCGATAAAATTACACTGACCATATAATGACTAGGATAAAATTACACACATTATAAATTCTCAGTAAATGTTTATTGAATGAATTGCAAGAACTGGTATTGGATCAAATGAGTACTAAAACTGACCCTTTTGGGTTAGTGCATCAGTTCTCAAACTCAAACTTTACACAGTTAAAAATTAGTAACAGCCACCACAAAGAACTTTTGTTTATGTGGGTTCTATCTATCAAATTTGAGTGTTAGAAATTAAAATGTCTTAGTATTGGCATGAAAACAGTTTTGACTTCATGGATCCTTGAGAATACTCTGAAAGAGTCTCAGAGAACCACCCCTTTCATGGTTTGAAAACTTGTGACTTAGTAGGATGAGAGAAAAGAATAAGCATTTATTAAATGTCTATTGTGTTCCAGGAACTGTTTTTTACAAATATTATTTCATTTGATCCTCACAGCAACCCTGTAAAGAAGATGCTATAATTATCCCCATTTTACAGTCAAAAAAAACTGAAGCAGACAGAGCATAAGTAGCTTGCCCAAGAACCCATAGTGTCTGAAATTACATTTGAGTTCAGGTCTTCCTGATCCTAGTCCCAGTACTCTATTTGATAAGGTAAAATAGGCACCAGAAATGGTAGACAGAAATAGATTTGGGAAAGCAATTTATTGTATAAAAAAAGAATATATAAAAATAGCATAATAGAGATTCATTTTACAACATGGAGCAATCATGATAAGACATCTATTACAGATACAAAAGAGTGCTATTTATTATGTGACTTAACACAGAGAAGTTAGCAGGTAAAGGGATTTTAACAGTTAACTAAGAGAAAACATGTTCCCTAGTGGAACTCACAATTCACTAGAAGGAAGACTCCATTAAAAAGAATATGCCATGAGGTGGGAGTATGGCATTGATTGACAGGATAAGTCCATAGAGGAGTTTAATAAACGAACTCCAAAAAGAGTTTAATAGGGAAAGGGGATTACACCATTTATTTACTGATGGGATAATTGTAAAAGCACATTAAAAGAGTTAGCTATAATAGGGAAAAAGATACCATTAGGCAACGGGAGATGGGGAAGGAGACTGAGAAGAAAGACACTATGAAGTAGGACTCTATGGCCTCCTAACTCTAAAAAAGATTGAGTGAAGATCTACACCATGGGCTGATGTTTTATGAGGGAAATAGAACCTCATGGATTTGACATCACAACTCAGTTTTCTGACTGGATATTTGTAAAGTGGGATTTCTAAAGACCTCCACCTGAGATGGGATTGTAATTGAAAATCCACTTGTACAAAAGACCTACTTAACAATGAAAGGCTCTCTTTAAAATCCCATCAGAGCCCTTCTTGCTTATCTCTGGGAGTATTATAATCCTATCAGTGCTTCAGGATTTCTCTGCCAACATCTTCCTAGCTACCCAGGATCTCTTCATATTCACTATATCTTTTAGCTAATGTTAGATAATTGATATACTAGATGACAGTCCAGATCTATGAACATATTGACTGGACTAGAACATTTGAATGAATTGCATAGATGCAATTTAATAGGGATCAATGTCAAGTCTTACATTAAATGCATGTGTTTAGATAGTTTATCTAAGAAGTGTCTTGGGGATTTAGTATAATGCAAACTTAATTTGAATCAACAAACAAATATTACAATCAAAGAAGTTAATGAATGACTTCCAGAACAAAAGAGGTGATAATGCTCTATCCATGTCTAATCTTGTCTTGAGTATTGTTTTTGTTTCTGGATACCACAGTTTAGGAAGGACATAGGTAAATATTAGGGAGCATCCAGAAGAAAACCAGGCCTTAGATCTGTGATATAGAGAAATAAATTAAGGAGAACCATGGATGTATAGCCTGGGAAAGAGAATGGAGAAGGAGAGAGGAAAGGAGGGGAAAAGAAAGAGGACAGAATAGTGAGTGAAGGAAGGAGGTTGGTGGGGAGAAAGAGATGAAAGAAAAAGAGAGAGAGAGAGAGAAATGGACAAAAAGAGAGATGGAAAGAGAGATGTGGGAGAGAGAAAGAGAGATCACTAGGTATTTAAAGGGCTGTCATATTGAAGGAGATAATAGTTTTGGTTTTTTTTTCTCTTTTGCTTCTGTGATAGAATCAATATTTATCAGTGTTTCCCTGACACAGTTTGGTGGCTCAGTAGACAGAACATTTGGCCAGGACTCAGAAAGACCAGAGTGTGTATCCAGCTTCAGACACTTATTTCCAGGGTAATCTCGGGACAAGTCATATAATTGCTGTCTGCTTCAGGTTCCACTGAAACTTCTATGTGTCATTTAGTTTATCTTTCAAGTGAAATTGATTTTTAAGGAACAGGTGTAAGATTTGACATTTATTCCTATTAAACTGAATTCTATGCAAATCATCCAAGTGTTCTAGCCTGTCAATATGTTTATAGATCCTGATTGTCATCTAGTGTATTAGTTTCCACTTACAGCTAGATGGTACAATGAATAAAGTAATGGGCCCAGAATTAGGAGGACCTGAGTTCAAATTGAGGTTCAGATACTGCTAGCTGTATGATTCTAGGCAAGTTACTTAAACTCTGTCTTCCTCAGTTTTCTTGACTATAAATGAAGATAATTATAACAACTATTTCATAGGATTGTTGTGAGAATCACATTAGAAAATATTTGTAAAGTACTTAGCACAGTGCCTTGAGCACAATAAATGCTTCCTTCCTTTACTCATAACCTAGACCCCTTCTCTTTGTACAAAGCTTAGGAATTAGCTTTCCCTAAAAGAAGATAATATTTGTAATATTTGTAAATATTTGTAAAGCATGTGTAGCACAGTGCTTGATACCTAGTAGGTGTTATAAATGTTTATTCCCTCTCCTCCTTTTACAGAGATTATTTTTTTATCTTTTCAACAGTCTTGGAAGGAATATGTGGTTATCCCCATTTTACAGATGAATAAATAGAGGAGCAGGTTAATGACTATGTGTCTGAGGCCAGATATAAACTCAGGTTTTTCTAGCCCCAAGTCCAATGCTCTTTCTATTTTATCACTTAATTAATTGACCCTGGCTTCCCTGATGTAGCTTCCTTGTGACTTAAAATCATGGAGGCGAAAAGTCACAGGCATGAGTGTTAAAGACTTTTGAGACTTGGTAGATAATACCAATAATAGTAACATTTATATAGTTTCCTATGTGCCAGGCACTATGTTGAGTGCTTTATAATTATTATCTCATTTGAACCTTATAGCCACCCCAAGAGGTAGTTGCTATTGTTATTCCCCTTCTACAGATGAGGAAACTGAGGCAGAGTTTAACTGACTTGCCCAGGGGTGTATAAGTAGTAAGTGCCTGAGGCGATCAGATCTTCCTGATCCTAGTGCTATATTCACTGAATCAGTTAATTGATTGGTGGTGACTTTCTTGATGCAACTTTTTGGTGACCCAAAAATCTTAAAAAGCCTAGGTACCTTGCTGAGTCAAATCCAGAAAAGTTAAATACTATTTTATCCTGTGCCAGGTGGATTGATTGAAATGATGGAGGAAATAAAGAATCAAGCTTAAAAGCAATTTAATAAATTTAAATAAAATTCAAAACCTTGTTATGCCAATTGCATGACAGATTAGGACCAGTTTTTTTTTTTTTTTCATTTTTTTTTTTTCGGCTTGGCACTTAACCCTGAATTCATGGGAAGATAGATTTTTATACATTAAAAGAAAACAATTAACAGGATGTAAACCGGGATACAAGATTAGGTAATCTGCTTTGTGATTGGAGGGAAGGTTAAGGACTCTGCAAATTGGGAGGGGAAAAACAAACAAGCGTAATTCCCGGAAATCAGAAAAAGAGATGTTCCACTCCCTCCACGTGTTTGTATTCCTTGTGTTACAAGGAAACAGTAACTAATCGACCAGCATAGGACTAGTCTTCAGATTAGAGGTAAGTATTACTTGAGATACAATTGTGAGAAAACTCCTTGCATCAATCTTTGGATTTGATGAAGTTTTCGGTCAGCATAAGGGTTTCTAAACAAGGTGATGTATCTTAAGATGCCTTCTATTTCTCAGATTCTGAAATCTTTAACTCTAACAGTTTATGGTTGCTTAACAAATGAATTTGTATCTTTGTTGTGTTTGGTCATATTTGAATGGAAAACTAATAGAAATAATTGAAATTTGGTTATATTACCTAATAATTTTCAGATAATTAATACAAGGGCTAATCCTTCTCTTGTTAATTAATTAATTTTACATCATTGTTAATGGGTAGAACCTACTTTTAGAGCAAATAATTTTCATAGTCAATTAACAAGCATCCTCAAACTATTCATGTGCCACACATGTGCTAAGTGCTTTGGATACAAACATTAGCTAAAAGAAAGATAAACTCTATATTCAAAGAGCTTATATTGGGGGAGCAGGGTGGGGGGAGATGACACCACCTTTGCAAAAGTGGGAGAAGATACCGAATCAGATCAGATACCGAAAAGAGACTTGAGAAACTATCTTGTTCAGTCTTATATGACAAAGATGTTTGGTTCTGAGAAAAATGTAATTACCTACCCAGAGTTATAGAATCTAGTGTTAATACCTAAATTAAGAGAAATTAAGGCCCTGAGATTTTAAGTGATTTACCTAAAGTTACAAAGTAAATACTGGAATTCATATTATAATACAGTTATCTGACCATTGAATTCAACAAACATTTATAGGATCATTCTGTCTAGAGCGGGAATTGACCATCTAGTCCAACTTCCTCAGTTAAGCACAATACAAAGTACAATATTGGAAGCAAAAATGAAATAGTCCCTGACTTCAAGGAGCTTATATTCAAATGGAGGGATGCAACATGTACCCCACTAAGTATATTGAGAGTATAAAAGATAATTATTTGTATGTTCATCTTTATTTAGCAAAATAATTGAGACACAGATATAGAGAGGTCCTGTAACTAGAGTTATGAAAGGACTCTCTTAAGGATAGGCATTTTAAATGTGCTTTGAAAGAAACTAGTGTTTCTGTGAGGCTAAAGGTAGGAAGGAAGTACATTCTAAATATTTTTCCAGATACATGCAAAAATAATTTCAATGCAAAACCTTGTGTTCCAAATTTTTCTCCCTTTCTCTCCTCTTCCCCTATTCCCTAGACAACAAGCAATTAGATATAGGATAAATGTGCAATTAATTCTTCCACAAGCAGATTACGATATTTATCATGCTGCTTAAGAAAAATCAGATCAAAGGGGGAAAAATGTGAGAAAGAGAAAAATGCATACAAAAAAACAACAAAATGTGAAAGGATTATGCTTTGATCCACATTCAGTCTCCACAGTTCTATCTCTTGCTGGATGACTCTATCCAAAGTCTTTTGGAATTTGCCTGGATTCATTGTTGAAAAGAGCCAAGTCCATAACAGTTGATCATCACATAATCTTGCTGTTCTTTTGGTTCTACTCACTTCACTCAATATCAGTTTATGTAAGTCTTTCCAGGCTTTTCTGAAATCAACCTGTCCATCATTTCTTATAGAACAGTGATATTCTATTATATTCATATACTATAGCTTATTCAGCCATTCCCCAATTGATGGGCATCCACTCAATTTCCGAAGTTCTTTGCCACTAACAAAAAAAGGGCTGCTACAAACATTTTTGCACATGTGAGTCCTTTCCCCTTTTTTATGATCTCTTTGGGATATAGTTCCAGTAAAAACACTGCTGGATCAAAAGTTATACTCAATTTGATAGCTTTTTGGTGTAGTTCCAAATTGCCCTCCAAAATGGTTGGGTCAGTTCACAACTCCACCAACAGTGCATCAGTGTTTCAGTTTTTCCACATCTCCTCCAACGTTTATCATTATCTTTTCCTGTCATCTTCACTAATCTGATAGATGTGAGGGGTACCTCATAATTGTCTTAATTTGCGTGTCTCTGAGCAATAATGATTTAGAGCATTTTTTGTTCATAAGGCTAGAAATGGCTTTCATTTCTTTAGTTGAAAATTATCTGTTCATATCCTTTGACCATTTGTCAGTTGAAGAATGGCTTGTATTCTTATAAATTTGAGCCAATTCTCTATATATTTTGTAAATGAGACCCTTTATTAGAAACACTGGCTGTAAATTTTTTTCCCCCCACCATTCTGCAGGAAGTACATTTTAAATATGAGGAACTGCTTATCCTTTATATTTATTGAGATGAGATGCAGGGTCCATCCATTCATGATATAAAGGATCAGCTTTGACTCCCATGTAAGAAGAAATTTAGATGTTGAAAGAACAAGGAAAACATAAATTTAATTAATATCGTTTGTTGTTTTGTGAGACCTAGGACAGAATTAAATAATTGCTGAAAAATGGACTAAGGTCCTTATACATTGGAAACATCTAACTTTATATATACTAAATCCCAGAACTGTCCTGCTTTATCTTGACCTTAATTTTTTTTTTTCAAAATCATCATAGCTGGAAATTTTCAGGACATTCTGAACACCCAAGTATTAGTTTTTCTTACCATGCAGTAATTGGACTAGGGCTAGTAATTCTATCTTCCTTTTCCCTTACCTTTCCATTGGTCAAATGAATAATTTATTATGGGATATTAACCACTTTAGCTTTAAGATATTAACCATTTTAGCTTTGCAGAGCATTCATCAACAAACAAAAGAATATATTTACTGCAAACCAAGTTTGGGATTTTTTTAAGGTGGACAGTTAAATACACCTAAATTTTGGGTTCAGTGGCTGGTCTTTATGCAGAATCAGAATGGTAGAATTCTTTAATTATGTTCTACCACTCCTGGCAGTCTTTCTGAACCATTCTTCTGTTGACTTGGAGAGGTTATTTTTGTTAAATCTGAATAACAATTGACTGAAATGAAAATGGCAGGGTTGCTTAGTTACTATGATTCATCACTGTGAATCAGTGTTTTACTCAGTTCCTTCTAGGTCTGAGCAGACTGGGGGCGGAGGAGGCTGGCATTAGAAGTCAGTGTGAGCAGAGTGTGCCCACTGGAGGGGCAGAAAGGAGGGATTACTATTTTTATGGAGCATGTAGGACTATGATTGATTTGCTTGATTGTTTTAAATATATCCCTTGAATTGAATGTCTGAATGTATTTGACCCTTGAAAAGTAGGACATGGTTTTTAGTGAGTCTGAATCTTTTTTTGCTTTTCCCACTGTTTATTTGCTCAGCTGCTTTTTAAAAAATAATATTTTTGGCCATAAATGACAAATTTAGAATATTCATATCTTTTTTAATAATTTAGACTTATGTCTCCAAAATATATATATGAAATGCATCTCTGAAATGCTCTACATCATTCAAAGAGACTCTTATCTCCCATGTCCTTAGCACAGAGGATGCAAAAATAAAAATGATCTCTGTCCTCATGGACCTACAGTCTATCAAACTAATACACAGAAAAAAATTAAATTTTGGTACTGATTTCAAACGCCATAAGCAATCACAAAAGAATATTTAGGGCCAGTTAACTTAGAGAAGGCTTCATTGAGGAAGCAGGCTTTCAATGTATCCTTGAAGTAGTTACGTAATATAAATATGGGTTATATATCCAATACAGAGTAATTGGCTCTAAGTATGGAGAGATATATAATATGAGACCTGTCACTATCATTGAGGACCATTGTAGCAAAAAGAAAGAAACTTTGATTGTACCAAAGTAGCTTATGGAAGATGGGCAGAAAAGAGATAGGACAGTTATGATGACCCCTAACCCTTCCCAATCTATCACTGTATTTGTTATCTAGGGATATAGTGTTCTCTTTTGGAATAAAGCTTACTCTCCATGATTACTCTAAAGGATAGAGTAACATTTCTCATCAGATTAATTCTATATCATTAACTGTATGAAAAGTTATATAGATTAGTGTAGGCAATATAATTCACAAAAGTAAATGAGCACATGACTCATAGAAATTTGTTTAAAATAAATGTACACATATAACTTGTATCAGTGGCTTGCTAGTGTGGGGAGAAGGGAGATAAGGGATGGAGGTGAAAACTTGAAACTCAAAATTTTTTTTTTTTTGGGGGGGGGGTGAGGCAGTCAAGATTAAGGAACTTGTTTAGGGTCACACGGCTAATAAGTGTCAAGTATCTAAGACCAAACTTGACTTAGGTCATCATGACTCCAGGGCTGGTTCTCTAATTACTGAACAACCTAGCTGCCCAGGAACTCAAAATCTTATAAAAATGAAAGATGAAAACTCAATTTTTACATGTAATTAGAAAAATATATAGTATTAAAGAAAAAAATTAAGTGAATAAATTTTTGGAATCAGGAGGCAGATAAATTCCTGTCTCATCAAAGAGGACCAAAAATCTGGTCTTAGTCTCTGGAAGTCAGAGGACATGTTAAGAAGGAGAACTTCAGCACATGGCTGGGGCTTAGGGAAGATCTCCCATCCAATATTCAAAAATTTGTGCCTCTGTTGTACTCCTGTTAATGCCCAGATCTCTGAAGTTTCTTTTTTAAACACAAGGGCCCAGAAATCTCCCAGACAATCAAGAAATGCCTTCTCCCAAGTATATACATAGCCTTAAAGGGCTCTCTTTCAGGGCACCACCCCAAGCTAACTTTGGTCAAGATTACCACAGGTATAATTTAAATAGGTTTTTAAAAAGTATAAAATAAGGTATTACAGACAGGAGAAATAGTGTAAGAATGAGCATGGAATGTTGGGGTAGGCATTGAGGAAATTGGCTTCACCATGGATGATTAGGTATTTATGGAAAGTATTTGTAATACAATAGTGAAAAGAAAGGTTGTTAAGATGGGATGGAGTCAGATTATGATATACCTTGACAGCTAAGAAGAGGAATTTGAAATACTGTAGATGTTTACTATCTATTCATCTGCCTTTTGTCAACAGACCAGAGACTTTTCTCAAGAAGATTTAACTCTTTCACTTTCAGAAATCTTGTCTTGGTAAATGCCTTCTGTGATTTATTGTATCTAGGTGGCCCCAGTTTTTGCATAATTTTACCCCAATATTGCATATATTTTCTAATATCCCATTCCTACTTCCCAATTTCCAATTCTGGAACTGAAATCTACTATTAGAAAATGTGTCAATCTATGATTTTACAATTCTTTGTAAATTTTCAAAATAAAAGATTCCTCCTTGGCCATCATTTTTTTATATGAGTGTCTCTCCCATTGAAATGCAAGATCTTATAGAATAAAGACCATATCTCTTTTTATATTTGTGTCTTTAGTACATAATATAGTTTTTTATACATAGTAAATGGTTAATAAATGCTTTTTAATTCATTCATTCTGTAATGAAGTGCTGATGCATTCCCAGACTACCTGACATGACTTCTTTTCACATGAAGGACACTAGATAACTGCTTCTGGGAGAAATGAAATAATGTCTATGGAAAGTACCTTGGAAAGACTGGTGCATGCTTAGACATTCCATAATTCCTTTTAGTCATCTAATCATGTGAAAAGGAGGTTTATTGAATGTCTGTGAAGACATTAAAAATGTTTCGTATTCCTATTTTTGCCTCAGTCTTGTTGGGAAAGCTTGAATATAGTTGAAAGAGTAGAGTCTATTAGCCTGTGAACTTGAAAGGTCCAAAGGCTTCCATGATAGGTCATCATTCCTACTTCCAGGATTTCTCAGCCATCTCATCCTCAGTGCCTTGAGGGACAAAATCAGCCTGTGGGAATAACTTTTGGTTCCTAGCACCAGAGGAGCTGAGACAAGAATTCATTCACAGTGAGATCTGGGTGGAAAACTGATGAGACCAGTACAATACAGAAAATGAGCCAAGTTTTGAGCATACTCCCCTAGAGACCAAAGGGGAGAGTTATGAATCTAGGTGTTGATAAAAGAGGGGGAAATGTTACAATGTTCTTGTTGTAACTTTGAAATAAATATTCCTTTGTAAGAGTTAATCAATGTCAAATAAATTGAGCTGAGGTGCTAATCTTTGGCCCCCTAACATGGGGAGGGAGGGAATACAACTAGTAGCAGTCCCTCCAGAGTGGGTGGAACATTGATGAAGAATGTGCAGCCTGCTTGACTCTGGGAAAGAGAGCCAGGAGATCTATGCTACATACTGTTTGTTGATGACAATATGAACTTGCGATGGATTCTTGATCAGAGGAAGAGGAATTGGCATTTATATAGAACTATAACATTTATTTTATATTTTTTATTAGATTTAATCCTTACAACAAACCAGCAGGTAGATGCTATTATTACCTCCATTTTTATGATTGAAAAAATAGATCAGAGAGGCTAAATGATTTGTCAAAGATTATACAGTTAACAAATGTCTAAGACAGAATTTGAACGCAGATTTTTACCTAAATCCAAATTTGCATATCATCTCCTGGATTAGTGATCCTTTTTATCTTTATCACCTCTGTCAGTTAAAAAAATTTTTGAGCAAGTACTCCAATACTTGCTTATGCAGTAATAAATGAAAAAGGATCAGATAAAGATAGAATAATATTTCATTAAGAAGCAATAGAGAACCACTCAAGTTTGTGGAGAAGAGAACTGACATAGCCAGACCTGTGCTTTACCAAAAAAACAAAACAAAAACTTTAACTGTTTAGTGAATGAAGAATAAATTCCAAAGGGGAGAGACCTGAGACAAGATCAATTGGGGAATTGTTGGAATAGTCCTAATGAGAAGAGATGAGGACCAGAATGTGGGTGGAAGCTATATAGAGAAAAGGGGACAAATGTGAGTTAAGGATAAAATAGAGGTTTGACAACTAATTGGATATATGGAATGAAGTAAAATGAGCAGCCAAAGGTAATATTGATTACATTATGAGAATGTGCATTACTGATTTAAAAAAAAAGTGGTCTCCTCAGTGTCCATGAAGTGATGTGGCGGGATTGAGAAAGGGATGAAGGCAGAATTTTAGCATTTGAGCAGCTGGTATGGTGGATGCCTAGGAAGATTAAACTGATACCTAGCTCATAAGAGAGTTAGGTTGGGAGTTCTCATAGTAGAGAGAGGTCACAGATTTGGGAAATAGTGTGGAGGGATAAGAATAAGTATGGTTGGGTTGGCGACAAGCCCAGCAATTGACTATCTCAGCAAGAGTGGGATGCAACCTATCCTCCTAGGTACTGATTGGTTGATCACATATCCCTTGGGGTCAGTCCATAAATTCTTCTTTAGGATGCCTGGCCTTCCTTCTCAATCTCTCTGTTATATATTACAAATGATGATGGTATTTGGGGAGTCTGCCAGTGGTATGTAGAATAGATTAAAATATCAATGAATAATAGCAAGGAAGATTTTGTATTATTCGAGTCATGAATATAGACTACAGCAGGAGAAATTGCTCAGGAGAGGCAGATAATAGAATCACATAATCTAGAACTGAAAGGAACTTTATAGGTCATCTAGCTTAACATTCCCATTTTTTAAATAGCAGTTTTTTATTTTCAAAATATATGCAGATATAATTTTCAACATTCACCTTGCAAAACCTTTTGTTCCAATTTTTTTTCTCCTTCCCTTCCCCCCCTCACACCTTCCCCTAGACGGCAAGTAATCCAACACAGGTTAAACATGCAATTTTTCTAAACATATTTCTGCGTTTATCTTGCTTCATAAGAAAAATAAGATCCAAGGGCAGCTGGATGGCGTAGTGGATAGAGCACCGGCCCTGAAGTCAGGAGGACCTGAGTTCAAATCCGGCCTCAGACACTTCACACTTCCTAGCTGTGTGACCCTGGGCAAGTCACTTAACCCCAATTGCCTCAGCAAAAAAAAAAAAAAAAGAAAGAAAAAAAAGAAAAATAAGATCCAAAAGGGAAAAAAATGAGAAAGGAAAAAAAAGCAAGCAAACAACAACAAAAAGGGTGAAAATACTATGTTGTGATCCACATTTATTCAGTCCCCATAGTTCTCTTTCTGGATGCAGATGCCTCTCTCCATCACAAGTATTTTGGAATCTGCTTGAATCACCTCATTGTTGAAAAGAGCCACTTGACATTCCCATTTTACAGATAAATGGAGGTTTATGGATTATTTGCTTATTATTCAGGGACTATTTTAGCTTAGTATTGCCGAATTAGTGAAGTGAATTATCCAATGTTGCAAAAGATTTGAAGCCAGGTTAGATTTCAAATTCAGTATTCTTTCTATTTCATCAAGTTGTTTCATGTTTCCTCATTTGAGATCCCTAGTTTGAGGACGGCTAGGTAGGAGGCAATGAAATTATATAACAGATTGTGACTTTAACAAATGAAAGTAATTTTAGGGCATGTTAACTATGTAAAGGAATTCAAATGCTAAATTACATTAATAATGATCTTTAAGACATTTTTCACTGAAAGCTTTTCTAGCTAATTCTTTCTTTCTCCAATTTATTTTTTCTACCTAATTGAAATACTTAAAAGTTGGCTCTCTGACCCTCCTCCAAGTTAGCTAATACATTGCCTAGAATATATTAAACTCCTCTCCCCACTTTTCCTTTTTCCTTTTCTTCTGATACTGAAAGCATTACTCTTTATGGTCTCTCCAGAAGAGCTCATCCTAAATCTCTCCAACTTGGACCTTTTGATTATAACTTATAACACTATTGTTAGATTTTTATACTACATCAGTCCTTAAAAGATCTATAATTTTTTATCTATGTCTTAGTGAACAGTTTTGTGAATTGCTGTGACCAAAAAAAAATGAATAAATTCATTTCCTGGAAGCTAATTTTCTAATGGTGACCTTTTCCATAACTTAGCTAGGATGGTCCCTGGATAATAAACAAACAATCCATAATTAAGCCCACATTGAAATTTTCACTTTTCTGGAATGGGCTTCAAGAATCCAAAATTACTTCCATGTCATTATGAAACATAGGCAAATGGATATTAGTAAAGGTAACCTTTCGTGTCTCAGTGAAAAATCACATCTAATCTAACTTATTTATTGACTCCTGGAATAGATGATTTTAATTGGATTCCTATTGTGTTCTCATCAGCATTAATCAGGTTAGTGTGATTCATAGGGATAGTGATTGATGGCAATTAGTAGTATACCTGCCTATCAATAAACATTGTCAGTGTAATCTTTTTTATAATAGGTCCCCACTTTAAACTACAAGATTATAAATTCACTTGCTTCTTATGAAGTTCAATTTCTTTATTGTAGGAAACTAACTAGAGAACTTCCTTTCTTCCTGTTGAGTAGGGGACCAAGCCCAGTGTGGCAGAGATGATTCAATGATATGGACAGCTCACCAGCTATTTTTGTTGTCCCTTTGACTCTCATCATCCTTCTGTTGCCCAACATGGAGAGATTTCCATGAACACTTGACTAACAAGTGGCTCTCTTTGCTGATCTATAACCAACCTGCATGTCTACCAGCTTATCAGTCCATATGGATATTTTGGTATTTGTTTATGATAGGTCTCTTAAGGTTTGCTCATTAGAACTCATTAGTACATCCTAATCTTAGGTAAATAATTGCTTTGTCAACCAATGGGATTCTGTATTTTGTGTAGAACCTCTTGGAAGTTCAAGATCAAGATCTATCAACCAGTGAGACTCTATATTTTTTATTTTCTTCATCTGATTTGTCTGAGTACCAAATACTATAAAATTAAGACCTTGGAGGAAGAGGGCATCTCAGATCATGACAAAGATCTGAAGTTCCCATTCATTGAAGGATTTGATCCTTTCAATAAATGTTTATTGACTTGGAACTCTGTCTCAATTTCTTTTACTGTAGATTTGATGATATTCAACCCAACAGTGTTCCCTAATTCTCTGACCTGGCCTCTTCTCTCTCTTTCTCTCTCTCTCTCTCTCTCTCTCTCTCTTCTCTCTCTCTCTCCTCTCTCTCTCTTTCTCTTTCTCTTTCTCTTACTTATTTTGTATTTTCCCCAATTACATTTTTGGATTTTATTGCATAAGCTTTAAAAAATTTTATTTTTAAAAAATAGAATAAGAAAAAGACAGAGAAGGAATACAAAACAAAACAAGACAGAACATTATCATGTGTCCTGTAGAACATCAAGGAGGATTCACAATATATATAAGCACAAATTATCAGATCAAGAAAGTGTATATACATGTACAAAAATGTTTGTGATAGCTCTTTTCGTGTGCAAGAAACTGGAAACTGAGGATGCCCATCAGTTGGGGAATGGCTGAATAAGTTATGGAATATGAATGCTATGGAATATTATTGTTCTATAAGAAACAATCAGCAGGATGATTTCAGCGAGGCCTGGAGGGACTTACAGGAACTGATGCTAAGTGAAATGAGCAGAACCAAGAGATCATTGTACACAGCAATATCAATATTATAGGACGATCAATTTTCATGAACGTGACTCTTTCCAACAATGAGGTGATTGATGCCAGTTCCAATGATCTTGTAACAAATAGAGCCATCTACACCCGAGAAGACTGTAAGAACTGAATGTGGATCACAACATAATATCCTTACTCTTTTTGTTTTTGTTTGCTTGCATTTTTTTCTTATTCATTCACTTTCGTTTTTGATCTGATTTTTCTTGTACACCAAGAGAATTGTATAAATATGTTTACACATATTGGTTTTTAACATATAACAAAAAAAGAAAGTGTATACATATATATATAAAGGATAGAAAAAATTAGATTCATGAATGTCCATTTTTTTCTTTACTTCCTTGTAAATTGTTCTTTTGTTCTCTGCTGTTCACTTATTTAATTTATTCTTTTTCCCCTTTTATCCCCCCCCTCCACATCATTTCCAAGGCAGCTATAGTTAAGAAAAGATATATTTATGTATACATATGTAAATATATATTTACATGTACAAATATACACACACACATCTTTCCTTTCCCTGCTGACTTTATGCTCCTTAACTTGCCTTGCTATTATTTAACCTCCCCCCAACCATGGATCCCTCTGTTGTCTTCGTCCTATATCCTTTGCTTCCCTATCTGCACATTCCTCCCCCCTTATTTCTTTATTGATTTTGGAGAGTGTATACTAAACTATACCCTACATGGTATATATGTAGTGTTGTCTATTAAACCCTTTTCCAAGGTGAGTAGGTTTTTAAGAACTAGGAGTCCTCTTCCCCTCTCTAATGCCTCTGTGTCTATTCTTCCTCTGTACCTCATTTATATAAAATAATTACTACTTTTGCCTTAACTCTGCCAGTTTTTCTTTTGAGCTATCCTGTTGTTGATGTGAATCTTAAACATTTAGAATATATTTCCCATGTAAAAATTTGATTTTTTATATTGGCACTTATATGTTAAATTTTCTATTAAGTTCTATATAAGTTTCTATTAAGTTCAGGTTTGATAGAAAGTTCTGAAAATCTGCAACTTCATTAAATGTCCATTTTTTCTCATTAAAGATTTTAGATAATTTTGAAGATATGATAGTTTGGGCCATAGGCCTAGTTCTTTTGATTGTTGGTAGATATAATTCCGGGACCTGTGGTCTTTTATTATAGCTGCTAATAAGTCCTGTACAATTCTAATTGTAGTTATAGCATATTTGAATTGGTTTTTTCTTAGTTCTTGCCAAATTTTCTCTTTGATCTGGGAGCTTGGAAATCTGGCAATAATATTCCTATGTGTTTTCCCATCAAGGAAATTGTTGAAGTGGTGATTGGTGTATTTTTTTTATTTCTACTTTCTTCTCATGTTCTATCACTCCAAGACTATTTTCTTGGATTATTTCCTACATTATTGTATCAAGATTTCTTTTTTGATCATTTTCTGACAGTCTAATTATTCTTACATTTTCTCTTCTTGATTTGTCCTCCAGGTCATCATTTTTTAATGAGTTGTTTCACATTCTGTTTTATTTTTTCATTCTTTATATTCTTTTTTGTAATTTCTTGGTCTCTCATAACTTCACTGGCTTCCCCTTGCCCAATTCTAATTTTCAAAGAGTTATTTTCATCTTTGAGATTCTGTATTTCCTTTTCTAGTTGGTCAACTTTTTTTTTTTCATAATCTTCTTGTTTTTCTTGGATGATTTTTCAAAAAATTTTCCTCAGTATCTCTCATTTGGCTTTTAAATTCTTTTTTGACTTTTTCTATAAATTCTTTCTGGGTGGGGAGCCATTTCATGTTACTTTTTGGGGTTGAAGCTTTTTCTTTACTTCAATTATCACCTCTGAAGATGAATACTGGTCTTCCTGGAATGGAAACATTCCTATATTATGTTTTTATGATAGGGTTCTTTATTTTTTGCCAGTTCATTTATTTTTAAATGAAAGGTATTAGTATAAGCACTTCTAATCATGGAGTGCATGATGGTGCCTCAAGCTTCCCTTCACCAATCCACTCTGACCAGGAATCCTAAAGCAAGAGCTCTACCTTCCTGCAAGTGCCCACAGCCAGCAGCATTCCTGCCCTGCTGCCCCAACCCTTGCTGGCTCTTTTTTGCCCAGGGCCTAGGACCTGGGGTTGCCAATCAGCCGAGGTACATTCAGGCTTCCCTGATTAGACTCTGATTCCACAGTCAGGGAGGTAAAAGTCTTTGTGGGTCTTGCTGAGGTTCCAGTTAAACCTAGCTAGTTCAAGGGGTCCTCACTTGGTATTTCAAATGTTTGCATTTCACATGGGCTAATCTCAGCCTGAGGTATTTCTTCAGATCTTATTGGATTGTACTTGAAAACCCCCTGTTCTGTCCCAAGTCTTCTTGATTTTTCAACAGTCTATGTTCACCCTGAGGCACAAATTTGTTCTATTTGTGGGGGAAGTCTCCCGAGCTTGAAATTAACCAACCTACTCCTCTATCTTCCCAGAATCCTAACCCCCAATTACATTTAAAATAATTTTTTATATTTGTTTTTAAAACTTTTGAATTCCAGATTTTCTCCCTTAACCCCACCTCCACCCTCCATTAAGAAACCACATGTGAAGCTATGCAAAATATTTCCATAAAAGACAAATTGTGAAAGAAAATATGGATCTCCCACCATTAAAAAACCCTCAAGAAAAAATTTTAAAAGAATTTAAGAAAGAGAGAGAGTAAAAAGAGAAAAAGAGAGAGAAAGAGAGAAAGAGAGAGAGAATGAGAATGCTTCAATCTGTATTCAGACACAATCAGATCCTTCTCCAGGTATGGATAGGATTTTTCATCATAAATCCTTCAGAATAGTTATGGATCATTATACTTCTGAGAATAACAAAGTCATTTACAGCTGATCATCCTAGCACATTGCTATTATTTTGTATATAGTACATTTCACTTTTCTCGAGTTCATGGAAGATTTTCCAGGGTTTTTCTGAGACCAACTGCTCATCATTTCCCATAGTACAATAATATTCCATCATAATCTCATAGCACAATTTATTCAGCCATTCCCCATTTGATAGGCTTCTCCTCAATTTCCAATTTTTACCCTGAGAAAAGAACTGCTATAAATATTTTTGTATATATAGCTCTTTTTCTCTGCTTTAAAATTTCTCTTGGGATTCATACTTAGTAGTAGTATTGTTAAGTCAAAGGATATAGCATGAATTTATAGTCCTTTGGGCATAGATCATATCTTTTGATCATTTATCAATTGGGGCATGGCTCTTATTTATTTTTTTTTTTTTTTACAAATTTGACCCAGTTCCCTCTATATTTGAGAAATGAGGTTTTATCAGAGAAACTTGCTTCAAAAATCTTTTTTTACAATTACTATTGCTAATTGTATTTTCCCCCATTTGTTTTATTCTCTCTCTCCTTTTACCCTGTCCATCCTCAAGTGTTTTGCTACTGACCACACCCTCCTCCAATATGCCCTTTCTTTTATTACCTCCTCTCTTCCGTTCCCTATTCCCCTCCTACTTTTCTGCAGGGTAAGAGATATTTCTATATCATATTGAGTGTGTATGTTATTTCCTCTTTGAACCAGTTCTGATAAGAATAAGGTTCACTCACTCACCTTCTTCTCCCCTTCTTTTGCTCCATTGTGAAAACCTTTTCTTGCCTCTTTTTATGCAGATGATTTACACCATTCCGCTTCTCCCTTTCCTTTTCTTCCAGTCCATTCTTCTCTCACTTCTTATTTTTTTAAAAGATATTATCCCTTCATAAAATCAAGCTATCTTTATCATTAAGCATTCCCTTCTTTCTGATTTCATTTCTGTCTGTGATACTTGGTTTAAAAATCCTTGGATAGTCTTGGACTCTTTCTCTCTTGTGTTTTTCATATTCAGTCAGTTTACAAATTCCTAGCAATTTTCACTGAAGCATCTCACAATTGTATTAACCCTCTTCTCTCTGTTCCCAGTGACACTTCCTAGTACCAGCTTTCATTGACATATAAATAATTTTTTGCAATACCCTCCTAAGTCTTTCAACCTCTTTTCTCTGCTTTCCCAATTCATTCTCTACACTGCTTCCAGAATAGTGTTTGCTTTAAAAAAAAAAAAAAAAAAAAAGCATAAATTTGGTTTTATCATCCCTCTACTCAAACCTGGAAAAGCAAAACTTTTGTCTAATCATGCTGTCCTCAGTCTGGCACCATTCTACCTTTCCAACTTTATGTCATTATTCTCCTCTCTGTACTCTGAAGTCTAATTGCATAGACTTCCTCTCCTCATCCTTCATCTCCCAACATACCCTATGTTTTCCCATTTCTTTACCTCTGCTCATGTCGTTACTGCTCCTATTTTTACTCATCTTTGCCTCTTGACTTCAATTCAGTAAACATTCAGATTCAACAAATATTAAGCATCTACTGTAAGCAAAGGCAATGTGTTTAGATTGTAGATAGAAAGGAAAAAAATGAAATAGTCCTTGCTTTTGAGGAACTTACATTCCACTAGGGGAGAGGGAAGCTTAATTCTATCTGTCCTTTAAAGCTCAACTCAAATGGCATCTCCACTTAGAAGCTTTCCTCTTCTGACTTAATGATAGATATGATATGATATATGATTGTGTATTATAGTTACCTATTTGTGTCATCAAAAGCTCTATAAGCATGGTTTACCAAAACTTTTATTTCCCCAGCTTCTAGTACATTGCTCTTCACACAATGAGAACATATAAATATTTATCACATTATGTCACATGAATAAATATTAGATTTTTAATTAATTCATTAAAAATGATAACCATCTATGATACATATCCCTAAACCATGGTCTGGCATTTTGTCATCTGGTACATAAACTCTATTTTTATATTGTCTTTATTTTTTAAAGTTTGTTTTTCTAAAAATTGAAAGAATGATAGTGACAATATATAATACTAAAACATAAGGCCTCCTTCTAACACATAATTAAAAATAACTTAGAAACAATTAGGAACTGCTATATCTCTCTTGGATTAGATTTGGCCTGTGTTTTTGGTGTGAATTTTGCTTTAAAGTTAATAATTTCATTGGAAGTTTTGATTTTGATATGATAACTAGATAAATAGAAAACACTGGTTTGAGTTCTGATTCCAGCCCTGCCTCGAACAGCTTGTCTATGGGCAAGTCACATAAGGTGCTGGATGGGAGAGATAAATGACATGATATCCTTTCTAGTTCTAGCTTTAGCTCTATGATCATAAACATTGTCACATAAAAGAGTCTTATTCAGCTTGTCCCTAGAGAGCAAAACTAGTAACAATGGTAGAAGTTTCAGGTTTAGGTTTGATGTAAATAAAAACTTACAAAGAGCTATTGAAAAGTAGAATGTAGAGATCTTTTCTGCTAGGTAGGGAAACCTGCCCAATTCTGCTAACACTGTGATCCCTTCTTTCCATCAACTTCTTCAGAAAAGTAAAGACACAAACAGAAATTTCATTAATACCTTGTTACATTATTATCCACTTAAAATAGCATAAACTATATGTAACAAATTTTGTCATAAAAAGATAGCAATTAAACACTTGCATTACTACATTTAATGTATACATAAAATAAAAAATTATATAAACAAACCAAACAAAAAAAGTTAGCAATTTTATTACAACTTTGTTCAATTTAATCTATACTTTTTAAAAACCGGCCATATAACAAATATTGGTAATTTCATATGTAATTCTGTCATTTTATATTGAAATGTTTGTATTTGTTGAGGATTAAGTTCAAAAAGAAAAAGAAAAACAAACTGATTTCTAAGATAAAGAGGAAAATGAAAGAAATATATTAGACTAAGATCAATTCTCTAGTAGATATGTGGTCAAAGGATGTAAGCAGCTTTCAAAATAATAATTATAAAGCATTAACAACCATATAAAAATATGTTCTAAGTCTCCAGTAGAAGAAATGCAAATTAAAGTTGCTTTGAGGTTTCACCTCACAACCTTCCATGGGAACATGCTACTCTATGAGAAGCCTATTCTAATGACTTGCCCACCATACATATTGTTGGTGCCTTTCCCTAAGTAAATACTTTGTATTTAATTTTCAGGGCTACCTGTTATTTTTCTCAAAAGAATGTATATTTTTTTTAGGACACTGTTTCCCTTTTGTCTTTATATTTTAAGCATCAAGTTTTATATTCTTGAGCTCAAAGATCATGCAGATGGCAAGACCCTGATTTCTTAGAAAAAAAGCTAGGGCAAATTCAGACAACATACTAAAAAGCAGAGGTCTCACCTTATTGGCAATCAAAGCTACAGTTGTTCCAGTTGCTGTGAGAGTTGGACTATAAAGGAAAGCTTAGCACTGCAGAATCAATACTTTCAAATTGTGATTATGGAGAATACTTTGAAAGTCCTTTAGGCAGCAAGGAGATCAAATCAGTCATTACTTAAAGGAATTAATTCAGAGTATTCACTGGAAGGTCAAATGCTGAAGCTGAAACTTAAATGCTTTGTCCAAAAGAATAGGCTCAAGATCTAGGTGGTACAATGGATAGAACACTAGCCCTGGAGTTAGGGGAAATCTGAATTCAAATCTAGTCTCAGAAACTTGACTCTTAATAGCTGTGTAACCTTGAGCAGATCACTTAATCTCAATTGCCTCCCACCTCCTCAAAAAAGTAGAAAAGACCCTGATGTAGGAAAAGATTAAAGGCAAAAAGAAAAGAGGATGAAAGGGATAGATAGGAGCAATGAATTTGAACATGGATGTGGACAGACTTCAAGAGATAGTGGAGGATAGAAGGACCTGGTTTGCTGTGGTCCTTGGGGTCAAAAAAAGTCACACACAACTGAACACCAAGCAACAACAGTGCCTGTCATCTAGCATGTTTTATAAATGTTTCTTGTATAATGACATAACTAAGTTAATGTGCCTCTGTTCTAATTAACATATCTCCAAGTCTTTTGTTAGTCAGAGTCACATTTCTACATTGCCCGTAGATAGGTCCATTAGACAACTGTACAGACTTCTCTGAAGACCTTCTGGTTGACTTGTCTGTATAAATCAAAGATATCCCATCATCAATTCTAGCTGAATTAGGACAATTGAATTCCATGCACTTCTTCTCTAGCACAAGTATAGGCAATATGCTCTTATATGTTCAGCATTTATCAAGAGCCCTTTTTTTGAGATGGGATAATGGAGGAGACCCTTTCCACTTACCTTTTCACCTCCCATGATTCCTTCTTCTTTCTCCTCTTACTTTGACCCTACTATACAGATTATCCTCCTGTGATTCAAAAACATTCTAAAAATACCAGAGAGGAAAAAGGTGAAGCTGGTGACTCTTCTCAAGATTCCTAACACATATTTAATATACCTTAATTTTACTGTAAGCAATTTACTCTGTTATACATTAGAAACCATGAATATAATGAAAAAAATCACTAGACTGAATCAGAAAATCTGGGGTTTCAATAATGGCTTTGCTACTAATACCCTCTGTGACCTTTACCAAATAATTTCAGTTTCTTTAGTTTCTGCAACATAATGGAGGTGTTGGTGTGGAGTTAAATACTTGGAGAGTGGGGAAACTAACTGAATGGATAAATAAGGAGGACAAATTAAGGGAACTTTGAGGAACACCTCATCACCATAAATAAATAGTTAAAATAAACTGATAAAAAATAGTTAAAATAACAAAATTCCATGCTAACAGGATTATGGAAAACAAGGTACATACATTCATTGCTGATGGAACAACAAATTAAGATTATATTTTTGAAGAATAGACTTGAAATAAACAGCAAAAGTGAGGAAAATGAATGTAATCATAAATATCTCTGGTGATTAGCCTACTTGCGAGTCAAGATGTTTTCACTCATTGCATTTGTATTCCTATCATTTAGATGGGACTGACATGGTTAGCATTACTGTCATTTACCATCATTTACAGGCAATTACTATGTCAGTTGTTGACAAATAAGTATTTGAATAAATACTTATTGATTGAATCATAATTTACTTACTATATCTTACGCATAAGCCACAGCTTTCCAAACTTTCCTAACCCTTTCTATACATAACTTTTCCTCTATTTTCTTGTGAGATGAAACAGAAGCAACAATTCATCACCTGTTTCTAAGATTTGAGTTAGGAAGGATAGAAGATGAAGTTAGATGTCACTTATTTTTTTGAAGCCTAAAATTACCTTATGTTAGTATGCTAATAATAGCTCATTTATTCAGTATGTCCCAAGCAATTAAAGCTTAAAACTACACTAACATTTTTTGAACACCGGAACAATGATTTTTTTTCTTTTTTTATTCATTTTATTAGTATTTTGTTTTTCCAAATATAGACAAAGATAGTCATTGTTTTGCTGAGGCAATTGGGATTAAGTGACTTGCCCAGGATCACATAGCTAGGAAGGGTTAAGTGTCTGAGGCCAGATTGACTTCAGGGCTGGTGCTCTAGCCACTGTACCACCTTGCTGCCTCACAAAGATAGTTTTTTTTAATTAAAGCTTTTTTTTTTCAAACATATGCATGGATAATTTTCAGCATTCACCCTTGCAAAATCTTGTGTTCCAATTTTTTCCCTCCTTTCTCCCCACCACCTCCCTTAGAAGGCAAGTAATCCAATATATATTAAACATGTGCAATTCTTCTACACATGTTTCCACAAATATCATGCTGCACAAGAAAAAACAGATCAAAAAAGAAAAAAATGAGAAAGAAAATAAAATTCAAGCAAATAACAAAAAGTGAAAATACTGTTTTGATTCACATTCAGTTCCATAGTCCTCTCTCTGGCTACAGATGGCTCTCTTCATCATAAAACCATCTCATTGTTGAAGAGAGTCACGTCTGTGAGAATTGATCATCATAATCTTGCTATTGTCGTGTATAATAATTATAAAGAAAGAAAGAAAAAAGAAAGTGTTTTCTTTTATTGAAATAAGAGGTAATTTTTTTTCCTTGTTCCCCCATATTTTCTAATCTTCAAATCACTGTAAGGGACTAGGTTAAGTGCTAGGGATAGAGGGTGAATAGATAGGGATCAGGATAATTATATAGGGAATGGAGATTAGCTTTTATACAAATCATCTGTATTCCCTGTTAGTCTTCTTTTAAATTCTTGAAGGATTGGGATTGTGTTGCTTTTCTATTTGTTTCCTTAGCACTTAGCATAGTTGTTACATAGTACTTACTATGTAAATTCAATACATGCTTATGAAGTTAACATTGCTTACTTCTTAACCCATTGCTTCAGCATCAGCAAAGAAAGCATCAGAAATTTTTTTAATTCTTTAAATCCTTTTAAGATGTGAAATCCATTCATTTTCTTTTCTTTCTTTTTTTTTTTTTTTTTTGGTATATTATTACACGAGACAGAATTGTTTAAACAACCTATATCTTTCACTAAAAAGAAAACTCCTCCTGTCTCAAAGCAAATAAATTAGGAAGAATTTTTTATGAATAATGAGAAGAATGACCCACAGGCTACAAAGTGCTCGGCATGTCATTTATGTAACTGACACCATACGTCTGTCAGTTCCTGGGTTTTGATCTGTCAACTCTAGTTTCCTATTCCCTAGTTTTCTGTTATCAGATACCAGCCTAATTTCCACTGTAACTCCCTTCACCAACTCTATATTCCTTAGCTACAATTCATAGGCTCATAAGATTTCACACTGGGAAGCACCTTCAAGATCATCTAATCTGACATTCTTATTTTATAGATGAAAAGATAAGGCCAAATAAGGCTAAGTGTCTATCTGAGGTCATAAGGTAGGTAGTAAGAATCACAGTCAGATCTGAACCCAATTTCTAATTTTTTTCCCAGTATAATTTCTTACAGTAGGCTAACATGCTGATTTCCATTTCCTACCTTTTAGAGTATCCCCATTGAACATACCCAGGTTAGGATTCCCCACATCTGCCTTTCCCAATATGGTGCACAACTCCCAAAATATCTTGCATCTATTTGATATAGCCTGCAACGTTCTACTTATAGCAATCCACAAAGTCTTGCCAGCTCCCAGTGATTACAGGAACTAGCCCCAGTGAAAAATGCAGGAAACCTCCATAGAGAACTACAGCCAATAAGAAGTTTTCTCTGTTTATATCCCACATAGTGAGGTGGTGTTTTCTTTGGAGAACTGCATGATAAATATATGAAAGAGCACTGGATAGGATTCTAGAATCCTATAAGTCTCTGTGTGACTATGGTCAACTCATTTAACCTCTGAGCTTGTTCCCTAATCTGGAGAGTTCAACCAGAACGGAGTTCACCTAGTCCTTCTAACAAATACATTTATCTCACATTGTAGGGATTAGAAGTGTGGCACACCTACAATCTGGAAAATATGTAAAATGTTTTGATTCTTCCTTTGTACCAGAAAAGAAGTCTGATTTTTTTTTCCTTTTTTTTTTTTTTATGGAATATTTATGATACCATATTATCAAATTTGGGTTATTTGATCCTAGACTATATTCAGATCAACATTAAATAAAAATATTTCTTCTGCTGCCCTTTTCTTCTTCAAAGCTTCCCTAAAATTCTCATTTAATTTCTTAATGCCAATCTTTGATATGTTGAAAGCATAATGGGGAGAGTTGCTGTGTGGAAGGAATAACCATATATCCTTATGTCTCCTAAATTACATTTTGGTTGCTTTAACTGCCCTTAAAACTCTGATTACAATAATTGATCAAAGTCATGCCCCACTTTTTTTTTCATTTTGGTGGAACAACAGAATGAGCCAGCATTTCCTCCAACCCCTCTTCCAAACTTCCCTGTTAGACTCAAGAGCACCACCATCTTCCTAGTCATTCAGATTCTCTATCTGTGTCACCTTTGACTCCTTCCTCTTTTTCTGAGCACACTTATACAATCAGTAGCCAAAACTATCATTTCTTTGTGGTGTTCTGTTGCTTCAGTCATGATTCTTTATGACCTATTTGGATTTTTCAGAGCAAAGATATTGGAGTGGTTTGCCATCCCTTCTCCAGCTCATTTTACAGATGAGGAAACTGAGGCAAACAGGTTTGAGTAACTTGCCCAGGGTCACACTACTAAAAGTGTCTTAGGCTGCATTTAAATTCTATTCTTCGAGTCAGTTATGGCACCCTACTGTACCATTTAGCTGCCTCAGCTCTGCTACTTACTATGTGAATCTCAATTCTCTCATCTATAAAGTAAGTTTAATAATACTTGTTTATGAGGAAGGTAATTTTCTCAGTGCTACCTATGCAGCTGGGGCTGTGGGTGCACAGTTTTTGTTGTTGTTGAGTCATTCGGTCATGTCCAACTCTTCATGACTCCAAGGACCACAGCATACCATTTCCTCCACTATCTCTCGAAGTCGGTCCCAGTTCATGTTCCTTAATTGCATGATACTACCTATCCATCTCATCCTCTGACATCTCCTTCTCCTTTTGCCTTCAGTCTTTCTCTACATCAGGGTCTTTTCCAGTGAGACCTTGTCTCCAATAATAGATTATAATCACTCTGAGGAGTTTAAGCCCAGATCAGAAAAAATATGGTTAGAAATTTATATAGTTGGAGGAAAGAAAAAGTAGAGTGAGTTCAGAAAGGATGATGAGGTGAGATATTGTTGTATGGAGATAAGCCCCTTGGCTGGCTCTCAGTGTAGGTAGTACAATAGCTACTTCATAGGATTTTGAGGAAAGCTCTCTGAAAACTGTAAAGCATTGTGCAAAAGTAGATTTTTTTTGATCATTATAATGGAAGAGAGCCCCCTGCTGGAAGATTTGGGACATTTTTGCCTCAGAATGCAGATCTTTTAGACCAAATCAAAACTCTTTAGACAAAACTGGAATGCTGACAAAGGGAGGATTCCTATGTAAATCACAGTAGACCTCTCTTCTAATAAATTCTTCAAAACTCAATTCAACTCAAAACTCACCTCCTCTAAGTATTCCTTGATCCACCCAGCAATTAGGGACTCTCTCCTCAATTATACATATTTGTATACATGTCATGTGTCCCAAATAGAATGCAAACTCCTTAAAGGTAGGAGCTTGTTCTTGTTTGGCAATCTCCTAGAGCCCAGCAGATTACCTTGATTGTAATATATATTTGCTGGATTAAATTTAATAACCTTCCCCTTCCCTTTTTTTGCTGTCTGAATTGGGAGATCCAAGGCCAGCATTTATTTATTTACTTACTTAATATTTTTCCCCATTACGTTAAAAATAAATATTTTTTATTTTTCTTTGTTTTTAAAATTTTTAGTTTTAGTACTCTTCCTTATCCCCACCCACAATTAAGAAACCACATGTGAAGTTATGCAAAACATTTTCATAAAGACAAGTTGTGAAAGAAAACATAGATCTACCACCTAATGAAAATAAAACCCTCAAGAAAAATTAAGTTAAAAGAAAGAGAAGGAGACAGCCAGACACAATCAGTTCCTTTCTCTGTGTATGAATAGGATTTTTCATTATAAGTCCTTCAGAATAGTTGTAGATGATTATACAACTGAGAATAGCAAAGTCATTTACAGCTGATCATCTCAGAACATTGCTCTTTGTATACAGTGTATTTCACTTTGCTTGAGTTCATGGAGGACTCTCCAGGTGATTGTTGTGGTAATGGTGGTTTTTTTTTTTCCTGAGAACATCCTGCTCATTATTTTCCATTGAACAATAATATCTCATCACAAACATACCACAGTGTATTGATCCATTCTCCAGTTGATGGGCATCCCCTCCTTTCCCAGTTGAGTAATTTTGCTTTTTTAAAAGCATTTTTCTCCTCATTAACTTTTGGCATTTCCTTTTGCATCACTCTCAATTCTTTTCCTAATTTTTCCCTCTTTCTCTTCTATTTGATTTTCAAAGTTTCTTTTGAGCTGCTCCAGTTCTTGTTTTTCTTGGAGGCTTTGGATGTAGGAGCTTTGACTCTGTTATCATCTTCTGAGTGTGTGTTTTGATCTTCCTTGTCATCTTAATATCTTTCAGAGGTCAGAAACTTTTTTTGTTTTCTGCTCATTTCCTTAGCCTATTACTCAGCTTTTAACTCTTTGTTAATGTAAGGCTCTGTTTCCAGGGTGGAGGGTGCTCTCTCCCAAGCTTTAGGGGTTTTGTGCAGCTGTTTTCAGAAATCCTTCCAGGAATCTGACCACAAGCTCTCTTTTCTGCTCTGGAGCTATTAGATGTGTCCCCGTCCTTCTGTAGCTGTAAGATCCAGTATGTTACAGGCCTGGGCTGGGGCAGGGACTGGGGCTCCACTGACTTGGGCTGCATTGATGTGGCCTGCTCTGAGACTTCATGCTGGACTCTCACCCTGATGTCACAGACCTTTTCTGCTGACCTTCTAAGTTGCCTTTTGGCTAGAAAATGTTCTATTCTGTCTTTTGGGATGTTCTAGTGCTCTAAAATTTGTTCAGTCATAATTTAAAGGAATTTGGAGCAGTTTGGGGGAGAGGTTGAGCGAGTTCCTGTCTTTACTCTGCAACCTTGGCTCTGCCTCTGCCAGCAATTTTAGATTGAAGGAGGAGCTCCAAAAGCCAACATTTTTAATATCCATGATGAGGCTGTTTCCCATGTCTTTAGGAGTGGTCCAGTGGTTAGAGCCATCATCTAGGCCAACTACATCTCTCTCCATAAATACTTTTCTGCCCACCCAGTGAAATAGTCATCACACTAATTTTATAAAGCACTTTAATGTTTACAAAGCAGGAGGAAAAGATGGAAGAATGGGCAATTTTGTTGATTAAAAAAAAGATGTAATTTTTTAAATGTTTATCTACAACAGTCTCATATATTCTCAGGATTTAGAACTAAAAGGAAGCTCAGAGTTCATCTTGTACAACTTCATCATTTTATAGGTAAACAAATGGAAGGAGGCAGTAGAACCCTTTGGAAAGAACACTTGATTTTTAAGCAGAAACAGCTTTTCAACTTAGTAATTATGTGACCTTCAAAAAGATACCTATTTTTTCTCAGCTTGAGTTTCATTATCTGTAAAATGAAGAGATTGAGCTTCATGACCTCTTCGCTCCCTTCTAGGTCTAAATCTAGGATCCCAGAAGCTCTAAAGAAAAGACAGTGACATGTTTACACACACACACACACACACACACACACAAAATAAGTGGTGGAGGCAAGTGGCCTATAAGATAAACAGATATTATTAGTTCCATTTTACAGATGAAAAAACTGAAGGTCAGAGAGGTAACTTTTCATAAGATAACACAACTAATTAGCATTAGAGCAACCATTCGAACCCATATGTCCTCGTTCCTCCTAGTTCTGCCTTCTCTCAATTATACCAAACCTATCTCTTGGAAAAAAAAAATGTGTTGCTAAGAGACGGAGAAGCTGACTACACCTGCTTCCAGAACTAATTGCTTCTTTGCTTTTTGCAAAGCTGGAAAATTCCCAGAATGTAGTCAGACCTCTTGTGGAGCTCTGATCTAACTGTTGCTTGTGATTTGGTAATACCACAGGTAGCTACAACATTATCTCAGCCAGAATTGGAAGATTAGTTTCAGTTTTCTGTTGAGAGTCAAAGACTATAAAATCCCTTTTTAAGGGTCATTAGTAGACCAGTAAAAAGAAGGAAAACACCTGAATAAAAAAGGAGATGGTCTATCCCTTTCTAAGGGTCATTAATAGACCAATAAAAAGAAGGAAAACACCTGAATAAAAAAGGAGATGGTCCAAGGCATCAGGTGAGATACTTTCCTTCAAGTGCTCTTCTCTAAAGCCATACATAGGAACTTATTTTATTTTGTAAATACTTCCCTAAACTCACTTTCTTACCTTCATACTATTACTAACTCAATTCCCTATGGATGGAATACCTTCTCCTCTGCTCTTTCTTCTGCCTTTTAAAATTTTACTCATCTTTTAAGACCCAGCTCAAAACATTACAACTGTTGGTTCTGGCCAGAAATTCTGAGGGTCTTTTCCTCCCAGATTGATTCTTTGGTGAAAGCAGACGAGGCCATTTTCTGCCTCAGTACCCAGAAAAACTGGGACCTGGGAAAGATCTTAGCTTAAAAAAGCCAGGATCTCCCACTGCATCTAGGGCCATTTCCAGAAATCCTGATCTATGTCTTGCCAGTGGACCCTGATGACTCTGGAGGGGACAGGAGCGGAGTTTCCCTTAAATTCAATTTACTAGCTAATCAAAACATCACCCTATTGATGTCATTGGTCCTTTTTGAGAACAACAATAAAAACAAAACACTATTTCTGCCATGAATTTTTTTTAATCATCTTTCCGACTCCTAGTTAGAAAGTAACATTCTATTCCTTCCACATAATACTTATTATACATAACCTCTATTATACATAATGTTCTAATTTATATTATTGTTCTCCCTTCTATATACTGTTCAGCAGAGCAGGAGCCATATATTTTTCATATCTTTAGCATAGTTCTCTGTGCTAAGAAACACTAATAAAGTGTTGAATGAGTTCTTATTATTTGTTCATTTAATATGCAGAAATACAAAAAGAGATATAGGATTTAGAACTCAAGGGGACTTGGAAGTCATCTAGTCCTACTTCTTCATTTTATATATGAGGAAACCAGCCAAGAAAGGTTAAATAACTTGTTTAAGATTATAAAAGTAGTAAGTACTCAGATTTACTATACCATGCTACCTTCCTATCTGTTACACAGGTCAAAGTATAACCGACTTTCAGCATGGCCACACTTTTGCCCACAGCTCTTCCAATCCAAGCCTCTCCTTGTACTCCATCCTCAATTCTCTCCTTGCAGATAGAACAAGCATAGAGGCTTTCTGGTTCCCTGTTGTTCCCTGGAAAGCATCCCTCTTCCCTTCTTTGACACAGGCTTGATCTTGGATTGAATTCCTTCTCCTGCTTTTACTCAGCTTCTCCTTTATCTCCCCAGTTGTCAATATAAATCTTTAATTTTCCACCACAGGAGCTCTACTTTTCTCCAGTAACTTAGCAACCCTTCTTCTCCTGACTGGAGCCTCCTTTGCAATCCTAGGTATGTTAAGTTTCTGCTGTAACTGGTACCTCCTCACCCAAGTTGGGGGAGGCAGGAACTTCCTTAGAGGAAGCAGCTCTAAGGATAGCTCTGGAGCCTTGCACTGCCAGATTCATTGCCCGTGGGCAGTGACATCAAAGTAATGCCAAGAAAGCAAAAGGAGTGGAGGATTAAGTAGAATATTGCACTGTTCTTAATTTTAGATTAGTGCTGTTGGGGACAGGTCTCCCTGCCCTGTCTGAACTTCCATGGCTAGTTTTCTAATGAGATAGTGAGATTAAATGAGATGTTTGTAAAACACTTGGCACAATATCTGGCACATAGTAAGTTTTAATAAATGATTGTCTCTTTTCTCCACCCCTGCAACTCCCTGTCTAGTGCACAGACAGGTGATTTCCATGATTTTGATTCACGCTGACACAGAGGGTGAGGTTTAAAAGGGTTGAAGCATTCTGGATAAGTTAATAATTTTATTAATAATCCCAGCATTTTAATAAAAGGTTGATCATTTGTCTGTCTCTCTCTCTTAAACCAAAGGCAATGATGGTTTTCACACTTATCCATTCATTGAAAGAGGGGTGTTCCTGAGTGTAGCAATCAATTATGATTGATTAACAATTAATGAAAGAATGAATATTACAATGAGGGGTTGAACCTATTCATTTGAACTTTAATTTTGACATTTACTTCTAAGTTGCCCCAGTCTTGGACAATCTATTAAAAGAATTTCTCCCCACCCTAGATCTAAGGCACAAAGGCTTCCTGCCTTGGGAGAGGTCTACACAAAACTGTTAATCCAGTATCATTATTATAATGTCCTTCAATAGACTTTTGAACTTTTGAAATCAGGACTTTAGAAAAAGGGAGAACTTCTGGGTCTCCCCAGGTTATTGGTTATTAATAATCATTTCTCTCCAGAGACACCTGTGATGAAACAACTTCAAGGGATTTGGAATAATGTGGCATAATTTAAGTGACCCTGATATAAGTGGCCTGGCCATGATTTAGGGTGTTGGGTATCCCAACAGAGGCTCATTGTTTGAGGTCAAGGACTGACTCATTTGTGTTTATATAGGTCTAGGATCTATCACAATATCTGTCACATAGAAGGTGATTAATAAATATTGGCTTCCTTTAAGACTCAGATAAATGGTCAAATCTGGCAAGGAGTAATCACCCAAGATGACCAGTGTTTTCATTACTAAAGCTGTCTTCCATCTACTCTGTATTTATCTAGTCTGTACTGATTCATGTATATGTTGATTTCCTCATTAGAAACTTATTCTTTTATTGTTTTTTCTTGATGTACTTAACACTTAGCTCAATGCCTGAAACATTGTAAGCACTTCATAAATGCTTGTTGATTAATTGATGGTAAAATTTGTATTATCTCTATTATAATATTGCCACTTACATCCTAGAATACTGAAAATTGGTCTATCACTCAGGTGTCCAAGCTGAACTAAAAACCAAGGCTTAGGGAATGATTGTTCAATTATACAAAATATCAATAGGCAACTTCTATAAGTAGGAACTGAATTTTTTAGTGTCTAGATTCTCTTACTTTTTGTTTCATTTGTTCAGGTTAATGACCACAATTCTACTTTGTCAGTCCCTTTGACCATTCAGCTGAAAAGTCAACTGCAGGGCGAGGGTCCTGGATTTTTCTGACCATACATATACAGCAGCATGAACTGTGCTCAGTATTTGAATCAGTCTGTTGTCAGTAAGAACACTACTCAGCACATCTCTTTTCAAGCAAGAATAGACAGCCACAAAAGTCAGGAATACACTGAATTTCTTTTGAATTATATTACTATTTATTGAATCAGCCTGTTTAAATGGTAAACTGTCAGAACAGTCAGGAAGACTTTGGTACCTGGAAGACTTTCTCCAACCTCTCTGTCTTTTTTCAGAGGATAGAGTGACTTGGTGTCTATCAATCATTTATCCCTGCAATTGTGTCATCTTTCTCTGCAGTCCCTTGGCACCCAGACAGAAATTAGACTGGAACAGAGATATGGAAAAGAAACTCCTACTCACTTGGAGGCTTGTCAAGTTGATCTGTGCTGTGTAATACTGCCACCTGTTTTACATCCTAGAAGACTAGAAATTGCTTTATCACCCAGGGGATCAGACTTCACTAATAACCAAGGCATATAGATGGATTGCTTATTGCATTTTATGAAATATCAATAAGTAACTTATTGTTTTCAACTCTTTTACTCAGTACCCTTGGTAATATATAAAATTAATACCATTCTTAAATTTTTAAATTTTAATTTTTACGTACCATTTCATATGAAAATTTAATTTAAAAAAAAATAAGCCTTTGGATTTCCTTCCCAATTTCTCTTCCCCTGCCCAAATGAACAGCAAAAAAAGAATAACTTTGTGACAAATATACATAATCCAGAAAAACAAATTTTTGTACTGACCATATATAAAATGTATGTTCATTCTGTACCGTAAGCCTATCACCTTTGTAGAAGAAGGTGAATAAAGTGTTTCACCTTTGGCCTTCTGAATTTGGTTTATCGTTTTATTAGTCAGTTCTAAAGTCTTTCTAAGTTGTTTTTCTTATAATGATGTTGCCATTATGCTTATTTTTTGTGTAGTTTTGCTGGCTTTATTTTGTATCAGTTCAGAGGTTTTCCTAGTTTTCTCTGAAACTTTCCATTTGGTCATTTCTTATAGCACAGTAATATTCCATTTTATCACTATGTCTTAATTGGGTTACTTATTCCCATTTAGTTGGGCATTCTCTCATTATTCAATTTTTTTCAATTAGGAAAAGAGCTGCTATAAACATTTTTATACTTATGGGTCCTTTCCCTCCCTCTCCCTTTTTAAAATAACTTTGGGGTATAGACCAAGTAATTATATTTCTACATCAAAGGGAATGAATAAATTAATGACTTTGGAGCTATATAGTTTTTTTTTTTAATTTATATATTAACCAGTATGTTGTCATGTTGATAGTCCTTTATATCATCATGGTCTACTTTGGGTAGCAAACTAAAAAACAGGTAAAGATCATTGGAGGATGCAAGGTTAGAACAAATTCTATGATGCCTGACTTAGTAAATATATATAATTAAGTGGGGAAGTTGTGAATTTTTCATATCTTTGTTTGGCTTATGTAATTTGATTCAGTTTAACAAAAAATGAATGCTATACAAGACTTTGTGCTGGGAACTAAGGCTACAATGAAGATGGAATAGTTTCTGCTTTCAAGCAGTTTAAGATAGTAGCAGTAGCTCTTGAATTAGGAGGACTTGAGTTCAACTGGGGCCTCAAACACTTACTAGCTTTGTGATCCTGGGCAAGTCATTTAAACCTGTTTGCCTCAGTTTCCTCATCGGTGAAATGAACTGGAGAAGGAAATGACAAATCACTCCATTTGTCAATATATATTGATTTTATTTTAGGCCTACAGGCAGCCAGTTCTGATTAAATTTCATTCAGAATGCTTCTGTCTTCCATTTTTGTATATTCACTTTGTTTTATACTTTATATCTAAAGAAAATTTTATTAAGATTTTTCTGTTTGATCTTAGCTGGAATTCTATCACTTCCATTAACTTAATTGTAAGCAGTGCTTCCCAAGGCCTAATTGACTTCATTCTCCAGGATGTCTGGTTCTAATTCAACAATCACACTATCATAGTTATTGGTTTTATTGAAATCTTTCTACAATTCTTCTGTATATTCTTAAATAGAACAACAGGACAGTTCATTTTGCCCTTTCTGGGAGCAATGATGATATTGATTCTGTGAGCCTGAGGAGAAAAAGGGATATTCTCATAATGACAAGGAGATAAATGATAGACAGGATGGATGAAGAGGCTAAACAGTCACTGGCCCTTGGAGTGTTGGTCCAAGATGCTTAACTCCTCCTAGGTATGGCTGCCAATGGTCTAATTTATGCAGATAAAGGTGAAGATAAATGGGTCTAAGAAGTGAAGAGCCTAGTACCTTAGTGCTTCTTAGTCTTATGACATATACATAAAGTATAGAAACAAAAGAAAAAAATTATCTTTATAATGGAACCATTCTATTTAGTTGCCTTATAACTTGTTCTAATTTAATGCTTTGAAATTAGTTATATGGATATTTTGTGTTATAAATGAATTTTTCCTAAGTGTAGAATACTTCATTAATAAAAAAATATTTGTAGGGGTAGCTAAGTGGCGCAGTGGATAAGAACACCAGCCCTGAAGTCAGGAGGACCTGAGTTCAAATTTGTTCTCAGACACAACACTTCCCAGCTGTGTGACCCTGGGCAAGTCACTTAACCCCAATTGCCTCAGGAAGGAAGGAAGGAAGAAATTTGTGATCAAGCATAATTTCTTTTTTTTTTTTTTTTACTTTTTTTTATTAAATTTTTTTATTTTTCAAAACATATGCATGGACAATTGTTCAACTTTAGCACTTGCAAAACCCTGTGTTCCAATTTTTCTCCTCTTCACCCACACCCTCCCCTAGATGGCAAGTAGTCCAATTTATGTTAAACATGGTAGAACTATATTAAATCCAATATATGTATACATATTTATATAATTATCATGCCACATAAAAAAGAGACGCAAAATAAAATGCAAGCAAATGACAAAAAGAGTGAAAATGTTATGTTGTGGTCCATACTCAGTTCCCACTGTTCTTGCTCTGAGTGTAGATGGCTCTCTTTATCACTAAACAACTGGAACTGATTTGAATTATCTCATTGATGAAGAGAGCCACATCCATCAGAATTGATCAAACATGATTTCTTGATTATTGTCAAACCAAGTTACTTAAATTGAAACTATTTTTCCATTGTTGTGAATAAATGAATAACATTTTTAAAAAGCTTTTTGTCTAGTATCTTGCTAGACCCTGTGCTATGCAAAATCACATCACAGTTGTGATGTCACTGTTCCCAAAATCTTTTTGAGAATGGACACAGAGAACTTCAGAAATGTACTCTCTAACATAATAATAAATTAACACTTTAAGGTTTGCAAAGTACTTTACATATATTTTCACATTTGAGCCTCATAAACTTTTCTAGGTCATTTAATTATATCTGAGACAAACGCATCATAATTTATCTCCCCAAACAATCTGACCTACTTAATATAATTTCTGGTGCCTTGCCACTGCTCATAGACAAGCAAAGAAGAGTAGAGCTACTATGCAGGGGATCTCTGATCTTCCAGAACATCAGGACACTCATCAGACTTGACTAGTACCTGAGAGAAGTAAACAAATCCATATAGTTAACGAGTCAGAGCCTTGATCCCCCAGTAAAAAAAAAAAAAAAATTCCCATGGCTTTACTTGAGCTTCCTACCTGCAAAATTACCTTTGTAGTAATTTACCCTAGCTATACTGAGACACATACAACTAGATCAATCAGTCCCGTTCACCCACACAGAAGCATCTTTGATGATGGTTTCTATAGACAACTTGTGAATGGCTTCCAAAAGGAGAGAGCAGTGAGATTTTCCAACGGTTCTACCTGAGTACTTGCTTCCTTGGCTTGTGGTGTTTGCATCTCAACTTTTTATGATCGCCTGGTGGCACTAGTTCTGCCCAGCACGTGTGGTCTGTTTAGCTTTTCTCTGGCTTGTGGATACCATTCTTTGGGACTTAAGCCTCTGATAGAAGTAGAATGGAGAGAGTGGCTTATCCCAAAGAGAAAATAAATAGCACATTTAGGACTTGATGTTAGAAAGGTACTTTAAAATGTAAAATACACAACTTTTTAGGTATTTTGATAAGAATGATTTTGCCTTTTTTATTGTGTGCTTCTTGACTCTTTTTGCTTTCTGACTGTATCAGGTTCCTCCATCTATAATTTTTGAGAGGCTTTGGTGGATGTTTAGAAACAATGTACAGTGTGGCCAACTCAAGAATTAAATGATTGATTGCCTAGATAATTTATAATCATTACCTAAATAAACTATACTTTAAAATATTATACATCAGAAACATAGTTTTATTTTTTTAAAACAACATGGCTAAACATATATTTTTTTTCTTCCTCAAATAATGGTGATTTTATGTTTGTAAAGTACCCTGAAAGAAAAAGTAGCACCTCTTCTTTCCAATTCCTACTCAGGCTGCAAGCTTAGATCCTCCGATCTTACCTCAAATTTCTAGAGGTATTTTTGAGGGAAAGCGATTTCCTAACACTGTTGCTCATAAACCCCTGTCTGATATGTTCCTTGTTATCAGTCAGCTAACCAGAATTGATTAGGTTTTAGAAAGAGGTATTTATTGAAGAAATATAACAAGGGCAATTGTTATAGAAACAACCCTCATCTTCCTGGCTAAATAAGTATGGGATATACTCTCCCAAGTACTTAAAGAGTCCGGGGGAAAGTGGGGGGGGGGAGGTGGGGAAATGGGCCTAAGCTTTGAAAGATCATGTGGTAAAAGGTAATAGATAGCTTTTGATTGGATAGAAAATCCATTTCTCTTTTCTTATCAAGTTCTCCTTAAGAGTAACTTTCTTCTCAGCTTTCAGGGTTGATGCCCCAAGATGAAACTGCCTTTTTTCATTTTATCTATGTAACTCTCAAGCTCCTGATCCCTTCAGCCTCTACTGCCATTATTGAGGCAAGTTTCTGACCTTTCACAATTCACAAATTCATATAATTTTCCCCTCCCTTAAGCTTCATCCCCTCTGTAGTAATAACAAGGATCTCCCTCTTAAGAATTTCCCTTAAACTTGACTAAAGACTCCCTGGAATCCCTTGTCTGATATACTGTAGGTTCAGAGTTGTCCAAATCTTTAAAAATATTTCCTTTGTATCCACCTCAGATTTTATCCATTGTCACTAAGCACTCTATAGTACTTCTTTCCTTGCAAAATGACTAAGGATTTGTTCACACCCAGCTTATACTTTTGATAGATTTAATTGAATTCAGTTGAGGTGGCTAGCTAGTGCTTGTTTATTCCTAGTTTATATCTTTAATTCAAATCAAATTAATCAAAGAGGCATTCCTTCCTGATAAAGAGTTAGTACACAGAGCATCTTTCTAGTTTTATTCATTAGTGTTACAGTTGCTATTTTTAAAAGAATACACAAGCATCTATATTCCACTACCATGCCCATTCCATCACTATGTTTTTTTTGAGGGGACTATATAAAGGGGCACCCTTTAAGATGCCTTATAAATTCCCTTATAATATAGTATTAAACACACCCAGATTTGTTAGTTCTTGGATTGATAGGGGTTGTTTGTACTACACATATGTATTATACAAATATGCTTACCTCACTTTGTTGTTGATGTTTTTCCTTCATTTCCAAGAGGATCATGAAATCAGGATGGTGATGCCATGATATGCAGATGAATTGGATTTAAGTAAGGGAGGGTTGTGCAAGGTCACCAGTCTCACTTTCTCCTCCAGAGCCATTTAGGTCCAGTGGCCAGATATAGATCAATATGACCAGAGATGCCCCAAATGTACTTCACTTTATAAAAACATAAGATCATAAATTTAGAACTAGTAGGAGTTTCAGAGGCCAAGTAGTTAATCTTTCTATTTTACAGATGAGAAAGCTGAGGCCCAGGGAAGTTCAATGACTTGCCAAAGCATATACAGATAAGCATCAGAAGTGGGATGTGAACCTAGAACTTCAATCTCTAGTCTTTCCAGTGTACCACATTAGAAAAATTCTGGTTGGATAAAGATACAAATAAGGAAATAATCACATTATAAAATGATTTTGATTCTACTAAATTTTTCACAACAGTTTTCTTCTTTTCTTTTTCCCTAGGTACATTTAAAATCTTTGATTTAACATGCAGGTTTTTTGCAGGAGTCTATCCATCATGGTAAAAAAAAAAAAATACAAGTACTTGTATCGATGTTTTCCTCTTCAAACTGACTGACTGACAAGTCTGTGTTCTTAAGGTGTTTAGCATAGCTCTCTGCCTCCTATATCCCTGTGGGGAACCTAGGCCTTTCCCAGTAACATCAAACAAGATATGAATTCAAGTCAGGATCTCCCTTCTTGTTTCCTAGCAACTCAAGGACAGTGGTGCTTTCTCCTCCTATTGAATTGTTCAGTGAAAGATTCCAGGATCACTTGGTGAAGGAGTCAGGGAAATGCTAATAACTTTCATTTGCAGAGACTGATCCTGGGATGATGATAGTAGAGGAAAGGTGCTATAAAATTGAAGTCAAAGCTATTACAGATCTTTCTGAGGGATTCAAAATTGACCCAGAAGTATTTCACTTCTTTGAATTGGTCATTTCTTCTGGTGGACTTTCTTTGTAGATATGGGATGGACCTTTGAAAACCACTAGAACCGTCTGTTAGGTTGGTATTTGTTTTGCCAAATCTGCCCATAGATAAGCAAACTGAAAGATTCTTTTTGAATTGTCTAGAGAATGATTTCTCTGTCTGTGCAAGGCAATATTTGGAATTATTTAATGGATCCTGTCAAAGAATCACTCAGATTTCTCTGATTTAAAGATAAAGGTGGATTGAAGGGGAGATGTCTAAAAATGAGGCTAAAAATTGTAAGAAACTGTTTCTTTTTCCTTCTTGCTTTTGCTTAGAAGTATAAAGAAAAAAAATCCTTTCTGCCCTATAGATTATTCTGCTATAAACACAGCTAATGCGAAATTTGCACATTTCTTGGGAAAGCCAGTGAGCAAAGGTGTTGTTTTCCTAACTTTGGTTTGGTGCTCTATCTACTGAGCCACCTAGCTGTTCCTACGCAAAGGTGGTCTAAGGCAGAGTTTCTTAAACTTTTTTCTACTCACAACCCCTTTTCACCTGAGACCTCAGGTATCTAGGTATATAAAATAGGTATATAAATAAAACATTTACTGATAATAAAGATTTATTTTAAAACAATTCTTTGGTATATATACACACACACACACACACACACACACACACATATATACACAATTTTACCATTTATTAAAAATATAAACATACTTGCATACCAGTGAGATGGATGTGCTTGTTTATTTTTTACATAAAGAATTAAATCTTGGCAAAATATTTAATGCCTTTTATTGTTGCCAGATTTTTCTCACCCCCATATGGGATCACAACCTACAGTTTAAGAAGCTTTGGTGTAAGGCAACTTTGTTCCACAGTGGAATTTGTGCAAGAGAAACAAAAGATATCCCTGAGCACATACACCTCCACCCCCTTTCAAAGGGTAGATGATCGGCTACTTGTATCTTCCATGTAAATGAACTTCCTTTTTAGCAAAGTGGAGATGTTTGGCAGACATGCATCCACATTAGTGCATGGACGCAGAGTAAGGTATATTCCAACTATGTATATTTTTCCATATGCATTCATTGCATAGAATCAGAGGAAAATAGGTTTAGAAGTATAAAGGATTGTAGAGGCTATTCCCTTCATTTTACAGATGAGTAACCAGAGGCCAATAAAGGCTAAAAAAATTTATTCAGAATCACATTTCAGATCAGAGTGAAGATTTGAACCCAGGATCTCTGACTTCAAATCCAACACTCTATCCATTACATTGGGCTTGTAATTCCTTTTGGGTGTAGTTGTACCTTTTAAAAGACATGATGGCAGGTTCTATTTCTTTCACAGAGCCCAGAATTCAGAGAAAATTATTGTCAATGCCTTGCACACAGTTTGCATTTAATAAATGTTTGTTGAATTCAATCGACTTTCAGAGATCATGAATAACAACTAGCTGATTTAATGGATTTCAGGAGGTACTTCAAAATTATTATTTACATTTCCCTGACCTTTGATCCAAATAAATAATTTTTAGATGACATCAACTTCCTTTGATATCACCTTCAAAATTTCTGATAATATGCTTTGAATCTCTAACAATGGGGGCACTGGGCATTATTATTCTTGTAACTTTGTGTTAGCTCCTGAAATGACAGCACATTTTTTAAAGTGAATATATAACCTGTTGAAGTGAATTGAAATGGTTTTTGGCAAGCAGGAAATTATCACCAGCACTGTGATTTTTTTTTAAATTCCCCATCCCCATAATAAAACTCAGTGGAAATACATTTAACTAACCAAATGAAGTGCTATTTCTGAGTCAATTCTATTGGAAACCACATCAGTCAGTAGTTTCAGTTAACTTGAATTGATGTTTCTGAGGAACCAGAAGCTACTTTATAGCTTTAAAAAAAAAAATGTATCTTCATTTAATGAATCAAGTAGAGCTGGGTAAACTCAAGGCTTTGTCTTTTACTGACAGTGTAAGGTTACCCCAATTACTAAAATTAAGTGATTTGCCACAGTGACACCAGGCCTAATTCCAAGTCTAGGGCTCAGCTCATTACATCAGTTTTCCTTTCCCCATTTTTTTTTTTTAACAAGAGCTATTTTTTCCCAGATTTTGCCTATTTTACCCTTGATATTTCAAGGGAAGAGGACATTTTCATAGAATAGTTGATTTAGAACTGCACAGAATCTTGGAAATCATTTGATGCAATCCCCTCAAGTGAGGAGATTAACCCAGAGATATTGGATGACCCTACCTACAATCACACAAGTAGTACCTAAGACCATGCTTAGAATACTCATTGCCTGGCATATAGTAGGTACTTAATAAATGCTAGCTGACTAGCAGAGTCTTTATAAAAACTTAGCTCTACTGATTCTAATCCGAAAATGCTTCCCATTGTCTAATTAACTTGGTAGCAACTGCCTAATTAGTTTAATTAATCCACATAAATTGAGGATCTAAATAATTCAGATTCTGAAATGGATTTTTTCACCCAGAATGATTGACTTTATCTTGATATGCAAGTTAAATTAATTTTTTGAACTCATCTCTTATATGGTACAGTATGTAGACAGCCTGAGTTCAAATATCTTCTAAGAAAAACTATTTGTTCTGGTTCTTTAGTCATGTCATTTTTATCTGACCTTTCCTGATACCATTTACCGTTTTCTTGTCAAAGGTAATGGAGTAGTTTGTCATTTCCTTCTCCCACTCATTTTCATACCAGAAAAATGAGGCAAACAGGTTTAAGTGATTTGCCCAGGTACTAAGTGTCTGAGGCCATATTTGAACCTGAAAAATAGTCCTCCCGAGTCCAGGCCCAAAACTCTGCACTCTGGTGTCACCTGGTGGCCAAGATAAACTATATCAACATCCTGAAAATCCCAAATCAGAATATAGGCAAGAGGCTACAGGTAATGGAGGACAAAAATATGATAGATCTTACCAGGTTCTATCCTACTAGCTCAGATACAACTTTAAGTGCCTTTATGAGTTCAAATCTGGCTTCAGACACTTACTAGCTGTGTGCTATTACCCTGAGTTATGTGACCCTGAGCAAGTCACTTAACCTTCCCTACTTCAGTGAGCTAGAGAAGGAAATGACAAACTATGCCAGTATTTCTGCCAAGAAAACTCAAAATGATGTCACCAAGAGTGGGACATTATGGAAATGATTGAAAAATAACAACAAAAGGAGACTATAAGTTCTTTTGCAGAAGGAATTATTTTTCATCTTATCTTTATATTCCCAGTACCCAGAACAATGCCTAAAACACTTATCTCTATTGAAATTAAAACCTGATAGAAAAGAGGAGATAATAAGACAGTTGCAGACCCATGTCTTAAATGAAATAACATATAAATATGGGCTCTCATAAAGGAAATTCATTGTAGACTTAATCTTGAGAGATATGCTGTATTTGGTTAAGTCCCCCAAGATGCTTGCATTTCCGACACTACTAATCGTATCAAGGCCCTGGACATTATAGAGCTTCCTGTATGACATCCAGAATCACTTTAAACAGTTTTTTTCCTAGATATGTTTTGCATGTATAAAATCTATATCAAATTGCTTGTCTTCTTAATGAAGGTAAGTTAGAGGGAGGAGAGAATTTGGAACTCAAAATTTTAAAAGAAAGAATATTAAAAACTTTTCACACATAATTAGAAAAAATAACATGAGAAAAACATTTTTTTCCTAAACCAGACATGAGAAAAAAATAATGTATATGAAGAATGTCTGTTATCCTTTAATTTTTTTTCTTTTATTGCTAAAGACAATATTTCTAATAGTAATGGTAATAGTGGGCAGTCTTGTTTCACCCCTGATCTTATTAGGAAATCTTCTAGTTTATTTCCATTACATGTAATACTGGCTGATGGTTTTAGATAGATGCTTTTTATCTTTTTAAGGAAAGCTCCATTTAAAGAATGTCTCTTCTCTAGACTATGATATAAAGTTAAACAACCCAGAAGTTGAACCATCGGTACATATATATTTAAATAGATATTGCTCACAAGCAATAGTGAAAGACAGAGAGAGAAGGAGGGAGGAGGAGAGAAAGAAAGGGAGATATGGAGGGAGGGAGAGGAAGAAGAGAAGAGGAAGGGAGGGAGAGAGAAAAGAGAAAAAGAAGGAAAGAAGGGTGGTAGATCTAAGGGTTCTAGTGGACTGGAATATGGATTCAATATGAGACAGTAGCCAAAAGAGCTTAAGTGATATTGTACCAGGAGGCTATATCTAGAACAGGAGAAAGGTCATCCCAAGGACAGCTTTCGGAAAAGTAAACCATGTTGGGAAAGAGAGTGGTAAGGGGAAAAAATGGTAGATATTAATCTTTTCATACCATTTCATATCAAGAGAGCTAAAGAATCCCTGCTCCCTCCCCCCCCCCCCCCCCCCCAGTACTTTGGTGTACTACCTATGGATAATTTATAGAAGATAAGTATCACACAAATGTTAAGGTATAATCTGACCCTTGAATAAAATACTGCCATCAACAAGATTACAGATCTAGTAAGCAATAAAATCACATTTATATGATACTTTAAAGTTTTCAAAATGCTTTATATATACATGTACATAAAGCATTTTGAAAGCCTTAAAGTTTATATGTATGCATATTATATATATGTACATATATATGTATGTATCTGTAAAATCTCATTTGATTTTTGCCACAACTCTGTAGGAAAGGTGCTATGGTTTTGCACATTTTACAAACTGAGACAAAAGTTAGATGACTTGTCCTACCACACAATTTGCAAGTGTCAAGGGCAGAATTGGAACTCAGGTCTTTTTGACTCCAGTTCTTTATCCACTATGCTACCTAACTACTTATACTTTTTAAAAGGCCAGAAAGAAAGAGAACAATATTTAGATCAGTTGTCACCTTGTTTATAGTTACACAGTTTTAGCGACTCCATGTCAGGCAGCTAGGTGATTAAATGGATGGAGTATTGAACTATATGGTATAGTGAATAGAGCTGACTTAAAAAGTGTAAGCCACCCTATAAGCTCCAGAGCAAATGTCTAACATTGGCTTTCATTTTTAAAATGTACTGTCCCTGTGACATAGAACCATTGATTATTATCTTCAATTTACAAATGGGACTCTTGAAGCATAGACAAGTTAGATTGGCCTAAGACTGTAAATTTCTTCATTTCTTTCTATGTACTGTCTCTTGGTGACCTCAAATGTTGATGGTAGTTCACTTAGCATCCCTGAATACATGACTTCCAATTTTTGTATCTATCCATAATTCCGCCTCTGAATTCTGTGTCATCAACTTTGTGCTCAATAGTAGTACTAGGAATGCCCTACTTAACTCAGTTTTCCTAAAATATAACTCATTGTATTCCTACTCTAAATCTTCCTCTTCTCCCAAACTCCCAATTCAATTTCTACTACCTTCCTCCCAGTTTTATTTTGAACCTCTTTCTAGAAGAGTAGTAGATAGAGGAAGGTCTCCTTGACTCCAGTTCTTTATCCACTAAGCTACCTAGCCACCTCCAATTAGAATGTGAAGTAGTTATTACAAGTACTATTATCACCTTATCACAGATCCAGCAGTCAGTATTACACACTTGTTATGTGTGAAACACTGGAGTTGCAAAAACGAAATGAAAAATGATGAAGGAAGATTAATCTTAATGAGTTCAAATTCAGCCTTGATGGTTATGTGACTCTAGGCAAGTCACTTAATCGAGATTGCCTCAGTTCCTCATCTGTAAAATGAGCTGGAGAAGAAAATGGCAAAACATTCCAATATCTCTGCCAAGAATACCCTAAATGAGGCCATAAAGAATTGGACACAACTGAAAACAACTCCCAATGACAAAAGGATAAAATTACTCCCATTAAAAAAATAATATTGTACTAATTGTAGTGCAGCAGCTAGTTGATATGCTGAATCGAGTTCTATACCTGGAGTCAGGAAAACTTAAGTTCAAATCCAGTCTCAGATACTTAGTAGCTGTCTGATCCTAGACAAGTCATATAACCCTTTTTGCCTCAGTTCCTCATCTGTAAAATAACCTAGAGAAGAAAATTACAATCCACTCCAGTATCTTACCCAAGAATACTCCAAATGGGGTTACAGAGGCAGATATCACTGAAATGACTGAATATCAGCAGATTCAAAATATTAAAATTATATTTGATACCTTCTCCCTCTCCAATAGCCCTATATCCTATCATTTGTCAAGTCCTGTCAATTTTACCTATATGATATTTGGTATATCTCTTTTATTTTATCCACTCACTACTGCCACTCTGTTTCAAGTCCTTATTGACTTTTTCTTGAACTATTGTTGCCTATTGTCAGCCTTTAATAGTTCTCATTGCTTCCTGCCTCTCCCTTCTTTTTCAAATAATTGCTCAAATAACTTTCCTAATGCACACAACTGAGCTGTTTCCCTTTCTTACTAAAATATCTTGAGGCCAGCAGTTATTAATATTTAATTGGTCATTTTTTTTGCTTTGCATACTAATAAGTTAAAGATTTCCCCAGCCTCCCCTTGCTCAAGTCTTTGGTGTCCTTTCCTCTTTCAAATGCCATGAGAATTAATTCTTCATTTATATCATGACTGTGTTGTATATAGCATAGATCTCATCTGTGATTATTGGTCTGGTCCAATTTTTCACTCTATATTTGTTTTCCTATCTTTTCCTAGGATAACCAGGAAAAAAAAAAAGAATACCACAGCTTTTGAGTCAAAAAGACTAAAGTATCAATCATGAATGCCCCTTTCCTTAGTTTTTTTTCACCTGTAAAATAGAAATGAAAACATTGGAAAGGAACACATAATAATAAGTACCTGCCACACCCTGTAGCTGGAAAGTCCAATAAAGGAGTGAGCTGCAGTTGTGTTTTTATAACATTAAAAATTAGGGCAGTTAGATGGTGCAGTGAATAGAGCACTACCCTTGAAATCAGGAGATCCAGAGTTCATATCCAGCCTTAGACAATTGATACTTACCAGCTATGTGATCCTTGGTAAGTCACCTAACACCGATTGCCTCACACACATACCCCAAAAAAGAATTAACTCTTTAATTAGGATCTTGAATTTACTCATAAAAATGAAAACATTTATTAACATAGTATTTGAAAATCAAAACTTGGTTTCTAACCCCAGTAGTCTAACTTCCTTATTCCTTAATTGTAATGATTGTTTAAAAATTGTTTAAAAAATATGTAAAAAATTGTAAAAAAAACACAAAAAATTTTTTAAAAATTATCTGAATCTTCCTTCCAATACTATGCATGTTGTCTAGAAACTCAGTGACTGTACCTTACCAACAGACTTTGGACAGGGCTGGAGCGATATGACATTCAGGATACTGGGCCATAGAAATTTTATTCTTTTGAAATGGCACATGCAGTTAACACAGAGGGGTGTCTTAAATTTGAATAATTCTGATGTTATGGAGGATGTGGGATACATAAGTGAAACAGACTGAAAATGGTTATCTCAGCTGTGAGTTGGGATTCTTTCATCTATTACATAAAACATCTGACAAAAATTGGAGAAATCGGCTTGTTGGAGCTCACTTCTGTCTCTAGAAGTGAGAATAGAAGATGAAACTACTGACCTACTGGCTAGAATAAATAACTGTCTGAATAAGAGGAGTAATTAGAAGGTTTCAAATAGCATTACCAGAAAAAGTGAAAATGTTTGTAGAAGTATTATGGAAGACTGAGGATAGTATATGAGGGCAGCTAGGTAGTAGTACAGTGGATAGTGCTGGACCTGGAGTCAAGATAACTCATTTTCATGAATTCATGTCTGAACTCAGATACTTACTGTGTGATCCTGAGCAAGTAACTATCTGCCTCAGTTTTCTCATCTGTAAAGTAAACTGGAGAATGAAATGACAAACGATTCTAGTACGTTTACCTAGAAATGAAGTATTGGACAACTAAAAAGCAACTGAATAACAGCAATACAAGTGAGCTAGGCTATGATTTCAGAAATAAAGAGAACATTTGAATGAGTAAAATCTCTTATCAGTTTAAGTCTCTATAACTTAATAATCTTAGCAAATTGTTTAGACCACTGAGAGATTAAATAACTTGCCTAGGATCACTCAGTCACTAAGCATTTAATAAGTCTATTATTTACCAGGCATTGGACTAAGTGCTGGAGATATTTTTTTAAAATGATAAATACAAGATCCCTGCCCTCAAAAAACTTGTATTCCATTGGGAGAGACAACAAGCAAATAACTTCATATAGACAAGACGTATTTAGAGTAGTTGGAAGGTAATATCAGAGGGGAGGAGAATCTCTCTGCAGCCTTTGACACTGCTGATCATCCTCTTGAGCGTTCTTTTAATAAAGTTTTATGGAACACTTATCTCCTAGTTCTCCTAGCTGTTGGACTACAACTTCTCAGACTTCTTTACTAAATCCTATTCAAGAACTTGCCCACTAACTGTGTGTCTCACAGGGCTCAGTCCTGGCCCCTCTTCTCCCTTTAATGTACTCTACATAGTTGATTTCATCAGCTCCCATGCATTTAATTGTTATTTCTATGCCAATAATTCTCAATCTGCTATCCTGTCTGCTGATCTCTGATCTTCCATATCCAACTGTCTTTCAGACACCACAAACTAGCTATGTAGTAGACATCTTTAAATACAACATGACCAAAACTGAATTTATTATCTTTCCCCCTTAGCTGTCTTTTCTCTATATATAACTATGATTCTCCCTATTACTGTTCCTCCTAGTCACTCAGATTTGAAATCTAATGATATCCTCAACCCTACACTATCTCTCACTAGCCATATACAATCTGCTGCCAAGGCCTATCGATTTCACCTTAGCAATATCTCTAAAATTTACCTATTCCCCTCCTTTTAAATTGCCATTAGTTTGATGCTGGCCCTCGGCATCTCACACCTGGACTATTGTAATAGCCTGCTGGTAGATCTCCCCACTCTAATCTATCCTCCATTCAGGTATCAAAGTGATTTTCCTAAAGCACCCCTCAAATTCCACTGAGCTCTTGTCATCCTCAGGATCAAATACAAAATCATCTGGCCTTGAAAGCTCTTCATAACTAGCCTACTCTGACCTTTTTGGTCTTCTACCTTCTCCCCTCCCCCCACATATTCTTTGTTCCAATGACTATGGCCCCCTTACTTTTCCTTGACTGGGACACTCCATCTCTCAGCTCCAGACATTTCTTCTGGCTAACCTTAAATACACACGAACTATCCCAATGCTTGGAACACTCTTAGCCTATTGGCTTCCCTGGCTTCCTTCAAGTCCTAGCTAAAATCCCATTTTTAGAGGAAATGTTCCTCAAGACATTAAAATTAATGTCTTCTTTCTTCTAATTATTTCCTATTTTTACGTATAATTTGTTTATATGCACATCTAGAGACATACATACATATGTGTGTGATTACTTGTTGACCTCCTTAGATTATGAATTTGAATTTTGCCTTTTTCTGTATGCCTAGCACTTAGCACAGTGTCCAGGTACTTAATTAATTGATTGATTAAAGATCAACAAAATGAAGGATGGATTAGAGGAGAGGCTTAAATCATGAACACCAACCAGAAGTCTCTACCAATAGTCTAGATGGGAGGTTATAAGGTCCTACACCAAGTTGGTAGCTCTGCGAATAGAGAAAAGAAAGCACGTGTGAGACTTTTTCTCAGAGCAGAAACACCATGGCTTGACATTAGATTGATTATTTGGAGTGATAGTGAGAGAGGAATTGAAGATCCTATCCTTGGTGATTGACAGAATGGTGTTAACACAAGAATAGGAAAGAAGGAAGAGGGGAAGGAAAATTTGGGAGAATGGATTATAAGACAGAGCCAGTGTCTGCAGTAGGATATTCAACTCAGGTTTTGATTCTGAAGTTGATTTCCTCTCCTCCAACAAAAAGTCTAAGAGTATTGGTAGGAACATTGTGAGAGGTGCTAGAATCAGGAAGCCTTATTTCATGAGTTCAAATCTGGCCTCAGACACTTAGCTGTGCAGCCCTGAACAAATCACCTAATTCTGTTTGCCTCAGTTTCCTCATCTGTAAAATGAGTTGGAGAAGGAAATGACAAACCACTCCAATATTCTTGCCTAGAAAACTCTAAATGGGGTCACAAAGAGTTAGATATAATTGAAATGACGAACAAATCAAAGCTGGAAAGAGAATTTGCAGTAACAAAATTGGAAAAATAAATTTTTTATTCTGTATTTTTACCAGATAATTAGACCAAGATTGAAGTTTATAGTGAAGAGAGGTGGGAATTTGTGTTCTTTTCTGGTAAAGATAAATGAGGAGGCAGAAGGAGTGAGTAGGACAGGTTTGAGGGTGTGTACCCCTTCTCTCTTTTGGATCTCCACAGTCATTAGTTCTTATTTCTTATAGGGATTAGCCCTAGATCAGACCTGGAATGTGACCTCACCCATCACTGTCTCTTACCTTCATTTGCACTGAATACAGTAAAACAAAGCCTGTGTTTGTTATATTTGTGAATGGTAACTATATCAATCCGGAGGAGCTCAGTGCTTAAAAGCAAGGAGCCAGCTGCCTGGAGAGCCACTGTCTTTGGCCCTCTGAGTGAAATCAGGAAGTGCAGAGTATGTTTACCTGGTAGATACTGTTGCCAACACTCTTTCCCCAGGAGATCTCACTGGGCCGGTCAGAAGCCCCATGGGCTGGGCTTGGCTGGGTTTGGCAGAGTCCACACTTCCTCGAGAGTACTTGCAACCTGTGGGCGATGCTGGGTCTGGCTGCTTAGCTTTCTGGAGGAGCAACACGGAAGGAGGACTGTCAATAAGCATGGCCTGCAGTTTGCCAGGAGCCTTCCTTGACTGCTCTGGGGAGAAACATAGCGAGGTCCCCTCTTCTCACTGCTGCTGGTCTCTAGAAGGATGAAGGAGTTGAAGGCTTGGTCTGCAGTCAGGAAGATGGCTACTTTTTACCAGTGCATCCGGGCTGACTCCAGGTTAGAGCTTGAGCTGGCACTTGGGAGCTTCTGGGGTGACCTTGTCAAAAGAAAAGAAAAGGGCTGGTGGAGAGGGAGGGGCTGAGGAGATTGCACAGGAAAGACAGACAGACACTGAGACAGAGAGAGACAGACTAACACTAAGACAGAAGGAGACAGACAGACAGACACAGGGAGAGACAAAGAGAGACGTAGAGAGACAGAGGCAGAGAAATGTTTCAGAACTCTGAGCAAATAGCTATAGATTACCTTGTACATAAGCAGAACCAGTGATTTGTTAAATAGCTAGCTTCAGGCATCCCCTGCCGTTTGTGTTTTAGGTATGACTGACCACACCATAGAAGCCTTGGTGGTCCCTACGTGCATCCCCTTATAGATCACCCTCCATGGTTTTAATCTCTTGCTGTGCTGAAATTCTGGAGAAAAATAATGAGGTTTTTAACCTGTATTATCTTTATAGGACAGATATGCTGGCTAATCACTCAGCTGTTTCCAAAATGGAATCTGCTTTACGGTAGTTTGGATACAAAGACCTGCAAATAATGATTCATAGCTCTAATGTATATATGCTCTTAAACAGGTAATCCAAATACATTTGATTTGGGCAGAAGGAAGTGGAAGGACATTTGGTGCTCCTGTTCCATTCTTTTTCCTCTGGGGGGTATGCCCAGGCTAACTAAATGAGTAGTCTTGAATTTGTAAGGATGTGTTGTTTTTGCTTTGTTTGTTTGTTTATAGTATATAAACTTATTATTTCAAAGAATTAAAGGTTTTATGTATTGCATACAAGGTCATATGTCTCACTATAGGATTATATCAGCCAGATGTTCTTTTCCTTAGTTCACTTTGGTTGTGTGTTCTCAACATAAAGTGAAATGTAGATATCTCTGGCAGGTTTCCAGAGAACTTGATTAATATAAATAGCCAAAAAGTGTATTTCCCACTCCCTCTCTTCCCCTCCTCCCCCTCCCCCCATGGAAAATATTTAGCTCGGTAAGATTATTATATAGTAATTTTTATAGTATTCATTAATTGTAACATTAAATATAGTAGTTGTGTTTTTTTGTTTAGTCATTTTCATTTGTGTCTTATTTTTTGTGACCCCATTTGGGGTTTTCTTGGCAAAGATATTGAAATGGTTTGCCATTCCTCCTCCAGCGCATTTTACAGATAGGAAACTGAGGCAAGTACAATTAAGTGATTTGCCCAGGGTCAGACAGCTTGTAAGTGTCTGAGGTCAGATTTGAATTCAGGAAAATAAGTTTTTCTGAATTCAGGCTTACTTCTCTGTCCATTGTGCCTACCTAATAGCTATGGTAATTGATGTTACTATACCACAAATACTCATAATCTGCAAGTTGGGTGGAATGAAAAATGTTTCAATTTTAGAGGTCAAGCAAAAAATATCAAAATCACTTGGTAATAAGGTGAGCTATATATCGCCTCCATTATACTTTCTGATGCTGGAGTTAGTTGTGTCAGAAATGCTTTTAGTGAACCCATAGGAGATGAACTTATATTTCTAATTATTTATTCAACTACAAAAAGTAGTTACTTTTTGTAATAGTACACAGGACATTAGATAAAAAAGAATTAAAGCAGGATTTGTCAGGACTTTTTGTATTTGAACTCTATCAAATGAGATGAAAAGAATGATTTTTTTCCTATGTAATAACAGCAACAATATTTTAATTTAATTAACTATTTATCTTAAGTAGCTCTCATTGCTATACAAAGAGTTTTCCTTAAGATATTATTGTAAAGTCAGAAGCCTAAGTGATATTATATCCATTAAATAAGTGAGGAAACTAAGGCAGAGAGAAGCAATTTGCCCAAAGTCACATAGCTAGCAAATGACAAAACCAGACCTTGACACAGGCTCCAAATTCATTACTTTTCCTATTACATACACCGTGATCCATGCCAATTTCTTAAGATCATAATATGGTTTAGAGCTAGAAGTAACCCTTACAGATTATCTACTCTCCTTATTTTACAGATGAATAGTTTATATTTGGTAGACCTGGTCTTAGAGAGTGATAGTTCTTTTATTATGTGAGTATAGACACAAAAAATGGGGGAAAGTCTACTTTAGGTCATACAAAATATTACTCTTTTTAGAGGATAAACATTTTCTTTTTTTTCCTTTGGAGGCACTTGAGATTAAATGACTTGCCCAGAGTCACACATCTAGTGTCTGAGATCACATTTGAATTCATGCCTTTTTGACTAGAGTGCTAGCATTACATACATCTGTGCTATCTATCTAGCCTTCAAGGAAGAAAATTTTCTTTTTTTTAATTTCTTTTTTTCTCGATAGCATTTTATTTTTCCAAACATGTTTATTTTTACATAAGATTTTGTATTCCAAATTTTTTTTTCTCTTCCTTCCTAAAACAGCAAGTGATCTGATATAGGTTATACATGTGCAATCTTTTTAAACATATTTCCTTATTAGTTACACTGTACAACACAGCAAAAGAGAAAAAAAAATGAGAAATAAAAAGGGGGGGAGTGAAAATAGTATGTTTCAGTTCACATTTAATCTCTCTTTCTGAATGCCCATAGCACTTTCCATCCCAGATCTATTGGAATTGTCTCGGATCACTGCATTGCTGAGCAGAGCCAAGTCTATCATAGTTGATCATCACATAATCTTGCTGTTACTGTGTTTTCTAAGAGCATATTATGTGTAGATATGGTGTGAAGGCTACCCCACTCTTTTCAGGGCTGCTTTCCACCTTTGGTGTCCGCCTGATCCATTTAACTCTCACCTGTGACTCTAAGAAGCTATAGCATGCACAATGGCCACATCCCACTAAACCATTTCAGCAGATGTACTAAACAAGGTTAAGGGTAAGCTAGTGATCTCAAACCCAATGGTGAGTTAGAAGATATCTATTATATATAGAGCTATATTCCAGATGCTGGGGAAAAATATAAATAAGCCATAGCTCCTGTCCTTGTAGAGTTTTCATTCTAGTGATGAAATGATGTATAATGAAGTGGAAAATAATGAACTGTGTAGTCAGGAGACCTGTGTTCAAATTCTGGTTCTGTTTCTTGCTAGTTGGGTATGCTTCCTGGGAAAGTCGTTTCACCTCTCTGAGCCTCAGTTTCCTCATCTGTACAACGGGGATAATATTACTTATGCAATCAAACTTATACTGATAGGGTAAAATACTGCAAAATATGCTTGTAGAGATGGCATCCAGATGGGAGGATCACATAGGACTATTGAAAGAGGCATACATGGGTTTGATTATAATTTCAATAATCTAAGACAAGGATTTGGACAGAAGGGGAAAAGAAAGGTTCATTGTCTAAAGTTTAGATATATTTTGAATTTCTGAGTGTACAGACTAGCAGTGTTATGCATTTTTATTAATAGATTTTGGAGCATGCCTTCAACCTACTGATGGGAACAAAATTTGCATCTGGTGTGATGTGGAAATGTCAAATTGTGTAGCATTCCAGATAAATTAAGCCTCCAGGATTTGAAGTCATTTTTATGACATGCATACAGAACCTATTTTTAATGATAGTTTATTGCCTTATCATTTAGATCAGAAGAAAAAAATTGTTAAAATCCCCACCAGTATTCAAATTCATGTACTACATATCAGACAGTGTCCTCTTGTACATAATAATTTAAATAAGCATTTAGTCTTAATAGTGAGATACGTACTAAAGTATTTATTATCCTTGTCACCCTACATAAGAATTATAATGAAACCTATTTTTAAAAATATGTAAATTATACTACCAAATAGTTCTCCACTGTTTCAAACTTTTGTGTTTATTTTTGATTTAATAATTCTGTGTAAGTCTACAATAGATTTCTTTACTAATTTTCCCCTGCTTCAGTAACTTGCAAATGTCTGAATCAATGCTTCTCAAATGTCAACTATACAATAAAACCAAACAAAAACTTAATAAGATAAATAATCTTTGAGTGAGTAAAAACTGATGTACAAATTTTTTAAAAATGTTATATCCCAACCTTAATGTGAGATGATTGTGAAATTAGTATATTTGTACAAATTTATACTAATTTTTGCACACCCTTGTTTATATACGTAATCTACAAAACAAATAAATTAACTAGAAAACTTATATACTTAACCCACTTTTCACTGACTTGAATTGTTAATGTGGTTTTTGAGTAAATATCTTTTTTTTTCCTCTTCCTGGGGGTGAGGGAAAATGGAGACAGATCTAAAATTTGACTTGTAGAAAACTGACACAGCTTTCAAATTCACCTGCAATTTATAGTCTTAAAGAGTGACTTGGAACTCTTAAGAGTTTAAGAGATTTTGCCCAATATTGTACATGAAGTTTTATGTGTCAGAGTCCAGATTGCAACTCTACTCTGTATTCTAAAGCCAGCCTTCTATGTTCTATGTCAAGCTGTCTTTCACTTGGACTAAATTTTGGTTCAAATAGAGGCTGTATTTTTTTCTTTCCAAATGTGGACAAAACCACATGTGGTTTTTATAATTTTTTTAAAATCACATACTAATATATTTGTTTGCTTTTCAAAGAAATCTCATTCTACAGGCACAAGTATGATCTTGGAAAACTGAACTATTCTCCATTTACACACTCTGTGCTTCCCCAAGTTAGTATCTTTCTCGTTGCTTCCCTCTGCTCTGAATGCCCTCTCTCCTTGCCTTTGCGATTCTTACCAATCTTTTGATGCCAAATTCTAGCCACTTCTCCAAAAAACTTTTTCTTTCTCTCTCACCTCCCTTCCCCCCACTATTAATAATGACCTTTTCCTCCTTCAGGTTTGCCATAGCCCTTTGCTCGGATTTTCTATCACACTCTTATCATGTAATCTAAATATTATGGTTATTTCTGTGCACGTGAGATCCTCCCCTAGATTCTAAGTTCTAGGTAGAGAGGTACAAGGTCTTATACAAATGTTGCAATCATTCTATCTCCTGTGCATATAAAAAACCCACTTAATCAATGAATTAAATTGAATTTGGGTGTGACATCTTTGGACCAATTTTCAGGAAATTATAGAATCATAAATTTGGAGTTGGAATGCATCTCTAGGTCAGCTAGTCCAAAGTTTCTTAAACTGTGGGTTGCATGTAATTGAATGTGGGGATTGCAAAATTATGATTTATTATCAGTAAATGTTTGATATGTGCACCTATTTTATATATCTATATACTCAAGATCATGTAAAAATTTCTCAGGTGAGAAGGGATTGAGAGTAGAAAAAATTTAAAAAACCCTGATCTAGTC